>NC_135815.1:50797462-51107909 GCF_964213995.1 Mustelus asterias | reverse complement strand
CAAGGCAAAACAGTGGAGGAGAGATGCCCTTCAGACAAACTATCTGGGACCATAGCCATGGGGTCAATGCCAGGAGACTAACCCCGAGAACCTGGATGCAGTGCCATAAGAAGCTCAGTAACCTTACAAGAGTGGTCATGTCCTACCAAATGGGCCACTACCCGCACTATATACCCATCACTGACCCACCAACAATCGCTATTAACCATACATCTCATTCATTTGCTTCACCAGCATCATATACTTAGCATTTCTCTAAGTCTCACACCCATATCCCGCAACTTGCACACACTTCCAGCTATTCAACCATAGCGACCATATCACCCAAATACATTGCACCACATTCACTGACACACATCGCTCTCTCTTGCAGGACAAGTTGGCACATAATCTCAGGCTGCAGGATCTAACTCACAGGAGGTGAGCTTGGCTGCATGTCCGAAGCACCCATGGAGGAGGTAGTGACTGCCATCACTGAAGTGAAGGATGGTATGGTAGCACAGTGGTTAGCACTGCTGCCTCACAGTGCCAGGGACCTGAGTTCAATTCCGGCCTTGGGTGACTGTGTAGAGTTTACATTTTCTCCCAATGTTTGTGTGGGTTTCCTCTGGGTGCTCCCGTTTCCTCCCACACCCCAAAGATGTGCGGGTTAGGTTGATTGGCCATGCTAAATTGCCCCATGGTGTCAGGAGGATTAGCAGGGTAAATACGTGGGTTAGGGGAATAGGGCCTAGATGGATTGTGGTCGGTTCAGACTCAATGAGCCAATGGCCTCCTTCTGGACTGTAGGGATTCTATGATTCTATTTTGCCTTTGGCCCTCCATTCACCATAACATTTCAGAAATAACCGAGATGCTCAACCAAACCATCACCGGTAAGTTTGATACTGTTGTTCCCATTAAACTTGTTCTGATATTGGCTCTTTTCCCTGTTATAGCCCTTAGATCTGCTCCCTTAAGTCCAAGACTTGAACGGATATGACAATGAACTGTTTCACCATTCACTGCGATAAAGCCCATAGGAGTATTTTCTGCCTCTGTTTTCAATGGGTAGCAATGGTGGCGGTGGTGGAGAATCGAGAGGGACTCCCCAAAAGGCAGGATATCCCCACTTGATTGTTCCAGCCCCCTGCAAAGGTCATGAAAGGTCGGGAACCCCATTACCATATACTTAGTGGGCTTTCCCGCTGTATCATTTGGCCCCCCCCCAACGTAATGATTCGCCCTCTGCCAGTGTGACCTCATGGGATTTACAACAGGCTTTGTAAAATGGGAACCTGGCAAACAATCTCCACCGTGTGAGCACAGGTAAGTACAGCCCCCAGGGGTGAGAGGGTCATGCCTGGGCAGTACCCTGGCACTACCTCTGGCATTACCCCCTGACTTCTCCCGGCACTGCCCTGTAGTGCGAGGGACAGTGCCAGGTCAGTGCCAAGGGGATTTCTGTGGCGGAGATTCCCAGTATCCATTGGGGTTCACCTTATCCGTGGCGGGGGTAGGGGTTCCTTCACCTTGGCCGTGGCAGGGGTAGGGGTTCCCTGTATCCATGGAGTATTCCCTGTGTCTGTGGCGGGAGTTCCCCATGTCCGTGAAAGGAGAGGTGAGGGTGGGGGTGGGTGCCGGGGGCGGCGGGGGGGGGGGGGGATGTTGGGAGGCCACCGCATCCATAGGGGGGGGGAACTCCTTGTTTTTATTGTTGTTACTTTGAGGATCCCTTTAACACGGGCACCCAATCTCTTGAAGGCCAAATCTGCTGGCTTCACCGTGACATCGTGGGACCCACCTCTAGCATTTTATTTATTTGAATTTCAAACAATCTGGCAGAAAAAGCCAGCAGTGGAGTCTTTGGTCAGCACAGCACTTTCCCCGCCTGAGTTGGCACTTAGTTAAAAGATGAAAAAATTCCATCCTATAAGATCCTGCTCTCATCTGCCCAAATGGCTTGTTATTCCAGGGTGTATCTAAAATGAAAAGGTAACCTTAGTGTTCGTCCTTTACTGAAAGAAGTCTTCTGAAACTCCTCTCCCCTGTCTCCTTCACCATCGCCAACAGTAAGTGTGAGAAGCTCATGTACATTTTGTCACTAAATTTAACGTTTATTTATTATTGTCACAAGTAGGCTTACATTAACACTGCAATGAAGTTACTGTGAAAGTCCCCTAGTCACCTCACCCCGGCACTTGTTCGGGTACACCAGTGGTTCCCAAACTTTTTTCACTGGGCCACACTTTCGGAATAAAAATTTGCTTGCGCCACACCGAATTTTTTATTGATAAGAAATACATTCAAAAACAAAAAAAACCCAACTCCTGGCAGTGCTTGATTCATAACATAGAACACAACTACTTTATAATATGATCATGGGACATCGTCCTCAGCATCACTTGCTGCTCTTGCTCTCACTTTGGAAAAATATCTATCCATGTTTAAATGTTTCTTTGATTGTCCTTGAATCTTCCCGCCACACTTGCCGTCCTCTCTCGCCGCACCAGTGTGGCGCGCCGCACCCTTTGGGGACCACTGGGGTACACTGAGGGAGAATTTAACATGGCCAGTGTACCAACTGCTTTGCTGTTTCCCCCGCTTTCCCCTAATTTACTGCCCAAATTTCCTCTAATTTTTCCTCTACCCTCATCCTAAAATTGCATCTTTATCTGGATTCCATCTTCCCATGTCCTCTCTAAGATCATGTTTCTCATGAGACCCAACTGCTTGACCATATTCCCACTAAATTACTGACTACTCAACTTGCCTTCCAGAGTCTTATGTTAGCTCAGTAAGAAGTCTCACAACGCCAGATTAAAATTATTTTGGAATCACGAGCTTTCGGAGCACTGCTCCTTCATCAGGTGAGTGGAGGTAGGTTCACAAACACGGCATATACAGGCAAAGACACAATTGCAAGATAAATACAGATTGAAATGTGAAGAATGGTTGGAAAGCAAGTCTTTACAGGTAATCAAGTCTTTACAGGTACAAAGTGTGCACAGAGAGAGAATAATCACAGGTTAAAGAGGTTTGAATTGTCTCAAGCCAGGACAATTGGTAGGATTTATCAGCATTTAGTGTGGATTGTTCATGTTAGCTGACATTGTTAATGGCTCTCTCTCTCTCTCTCTATCTTTGACAAAGCTTTTACTCTTCTGCCCTCATACCTTCTTAGACAGCTAGATGTCAAATTTTATTTGATAATACTCTTGCAAAGCACCTTGGGAAGTTTGACTATGTTAAAGGTGCTATATGAATTCATGTTGTTGGTCTTATTACAGGGAGGTTTGGCTTGATGATACGATGGAGTGTGAGAAACAGCAAAGGAAGCTGAATGAATGGTCTTAACCTTGGTGACAAATAAGTCCATACGCACCTCATACTTGTACTGTAGTGAATGGTGGAACGGGCAGTGAGAGGGGCTTTTGGAGATGGTTGGCAGTGGAGAAAAGAAAGGTTATCTTTATTCTCCATGTTGATTCAGCAATAATGGGCAGCTTTGGCAGTGATTTTGACAACATAGAGTGGATTATTCATTTTCTCCTTGATCTACCTCCTTTCTATAAATAGAAAAATCATTGTATTGACGATCGTCCAGTATTACAAGAGAGATATTTTGTATTCATTATTGTCTGATCAAGAAATTTACAAAAAGAAAGACTTGCATTTATAAAGTGATTTTTGTGAGCGCCAGAACTTTACAGTCAATGAAATACTTTTTGAAGTGTGGTCACTGTTGTAATGTAGGAAACGCGGCAGCAAATCTGTGCACAGCAAGCTCCCACAGACAGCAAGGTGATAATGTCCAGATAATCTGTTAAAACAGAAAATGCTGGAAAAACCCAGGGAGTCTGGCAGCATCTATGGAGAAAGAAACAGAGTTAATATTTTGAGTCCATTTGACTCTCCAGAGCTGATCTGTTTTCTGTGTTGTTAGCTATTTAGCTATGACACCAAGGATAATGCATATGCTCCTATTCAAAATATTGCTACATAATCTTTTACATCCACCTAAGCAGACAAACAGAGCGTCAGTTTAACTTTTCATCCAAAAGGTGGTTCCTTTGATCATGCAACACTCCCATAATACTGCACTGGAGTGTCAGCCTGGACCTTGGTGCACCAACCCTAGGGTGATTTGATTTGATTTGAGTTACTGTTGTCACATGTATTAGTATGCAGTGAAAAGTATTGTTTCTTGCACACTATACAGACAAAGCATACTGTACATAGGGAAGGAAAGGAGAAAGTGGAGAATATAGTGTTACAGTCACATCTAGAGTGTAGAGAAAGATCAACTTAATGCAAGGTAAGTCCATTCAAAAGTCTGCCTTGTGATTTAGCAGCAAGCATGCCACCAACTGAGTCACAACTGACACACCTAATTACAACTGGAAAAACATTCAGTCAAAAAAAGCATGTAATAACTCTGTCATTTAATGGAAAAGTTCACCATTAAGAGGTGGAGCTTATCTTGTAAATAAAAGTGGCAGATTAATTTCTGGTCTCCTAATGCGACCTTTATTTTTCCCAATCACTGTCCCAGAATTTGTTAAACTAACGACACAAATCTCACGCCAACTGAAAATCTAAAAGCCGGTGCTAATTTATCAGCATTGAAATCATCTCTTCAAAATGTGCAACAGGAGGAATTGAGTTTTAATTGTCTTGTGGAACATTCCACATCAGTTTACACGTGAAATGCTAGAGGCAATCATTCCATAAAAAGTCCTGCTCCTAATGTAACATTAAACTATGGAGACTTGTTGACAGTAGGTTAATGAAAAGCATCTGCCAGCCTTATCTATATAGCTAACCTTGAAAACAATAATCATGTGAGTTTAATCAAACATACAATTCATTTTTCATTAAGACTCATGGCAAATTTGTGCTTTGTTGAAAATCTGGACTTTTGTGGTTTCCATTATTACATTTTTACAAGTGTTCATGCTGAACTATAATAAAGTACGGGTCCTTCTCTGCAGTGTTTACAAGTAATTGTAACATGAACAGTCTTTTTTAAGCAGGATATTAGGTTGACGGGGCTTAGCCACAAGAAGTGTGTCTCCATTCTCGGATCAGAGGACTCCATTCGAATACAGCGATACAGTGCCTTTATATCTGAAAAGTCATATTTTACTGGATACAGTTTTACTGTGAAACAAAATAAATAAGCAAGGCCAGGGAAATAATGGGTAGCATTTCTGATCCGAGTGTAGGGACATTTCAGGCTCAATTTGTCAACCACTGATCCCCGAAAATCTTCTGAGGCCAGCTCTCATTCAGCACATGTTCCCAACATTCAATCCATTACTGACTGGGAGCTTGTTGCTTTGGAGTAGGCATTTAAAGTTCTCTAGTAATAGTTTAAAAAGAAGTGCACTTTTGGTCCACAAATATATTGCAACCCTTGTTGTGCACTGCATAATATGAGTGTTATGTTTATTGATGCAGAAATGGATGTGTTCTTGGATTAAGAACAGGAAGGTTCCCTGCATAACACTCCAGAGCATCCCCTACACAGAAAACAAACCCAGAGTACTCTGGCCACTTGGTGCTCCCTGCTTGTTTAAATCATTGTCGCGTGCAGCCAACTCTAAGCCGAGAGGCTAAACATCTTAGCAGGGGGAACAAAATCGTGACGGACTACATGAGTTCAAGCTAGTGCTCCTTAAGACCAACCTGCGCCTTTTAAAGAAGAGATGCATTCTGGCTGGTCAGCTGCTAGAACTGGTTGGAGAGAGAAGAGCGCGTGAACAAGATGAAGAGTGAACATGGCAGGGCAGAGAACAGCCTCCCAAGATATTCTGATGCTGCGCTGGACGGTCTGGTCAAGGAAATGCAGAAGAGAAGCAATGTCATCCAGCACCAGGGGGCCAAGACGCCCTCCAAAGAATCATAGGCCGCGATTCTCCCATTGCGACCCACAATTTTTCTGTTGGGTCGCAGTGTGGGATGCACGTCTCCGGCCTTGAACAGGGATTTGTGCATTCGCCGGGAATGCATGCACACCTCCCAGAGCCGGAGAACAGTCACCAGCTCGACCACGCTGGAAACCAACGGGAAGACAGGTAAGTAATTTAAATCTTTCCTGCATGTATTTTAAATATGTTTATTAGTTAATTATCAGGACCTTTCAGGTCCCAATTGAATCTCCCACCCCGTCAGGAGTACTTCATTCCGGTGGGGTTCGGACTAGCTCCCCACGTTCGGGGAACTAGCGGGAGACCCTGCTGGAACAAAGTGGGGGGCAATCGGGGCCCCCCAGAGAGGTCAGGCGGCGGAGGAGTGGTGCCCAATGGGCATGGGCACCCTGGCAGTGCCAGCCTGTGCCCCTGGCACTGCCGAAGGGGCAAAGTGCCCATGCCCGGGGGGCACCTTGTCACTGCCCACCAGATATCAGGCAGTGCCAAGGGGGCGGGGCCTATTGTGGGCAGGGCCTAGGGGCAATTGGTGGGGAGGGACCCGCTGCCACTCTGCATGGCAAGCGGTCTGGGATGGAGGGAGGGCAGTGATTGGGGTAGGCTGGGGCGGGGGGGGGGGCCTGCCTCCGGGGGCGTCTGACCCCGGCGGGGGGGGGGGGGGGGGGGGGGGGGGGGGGGGCAGCAGGGGGGACCTGCCAGGTTGAGAGGGGTGGGGGCACCGCCACTGTTGGGGGGTGGGGCCTGGACATCGGGCGCTCCGGGACGGGGGGGTCAGGGCTGACCCGGGAATTGCTGTGGGAGCCGCGATCGAGCTGTGGGGGGGGCTGGAGGGGCAGCATTGTGGTGGTCCCAGAATGGCCAGCAATCGAGCCATGGCTCAAATAGGCCCTGCCTCCCTGGGTTTATAGTGAGATTCCCGACTGGGACCTCTTCAGTGCACAGAATGCGGACATTCGGGTGAGAAGCTGAACTGACAAAACAGTCGGAATTTAGAACAGTTTTCCCACCAATTCAGCACTTCTGGGAGAATCGCAGCCATAGAGTTTTACAGCACAGAAGGAGGTCCTTAAGCCTATCATATCTGTACTGGCCATCAAACACGTATCTATTCTAATCCCATTTCCCAGCACTTGTCCATATAGCTCTTAGAAGGCAATGAGACCAGATAACAGTGGAAGTTGATGCAGGAGTCAAGTCCTGAGGATCTGGATGGTTGCAGTGCCACATGCCATTCAATAATGTCACTTGAGTGGTCAAAGTCCGTGAATACATCTTCAAATGCCATAAACTACCAGCTGCACCACCAGCCTCACCACCAGCCTCTCACACTGCTCAGTGCATCACATCTCCACCTCTAACCGCCAACAATTTCCATCAATTGCCACTCATATCTAACGTTCATCTTTTCACCTCATCCTCATACACTGAACACTGCTGCAAACCTCACATCAACATCTCCAGCTTACCCAAGCTGTCAGTTATTTAAATACAAAGGCACACCACCCAGATACATTGCACCAGACTTACTGACACAGTTCCCTCTGTTTTGCAGTACAAGGTGTCGCAGAAGCAGCAGCACCCAACCAGTGCCTGACCCCTCTCGCTCCTCACAGAGGAGATAGTGATCACCATCGCTGCTCATCATAACTGAGGCTGTGGCCATCGGCAAGGTTGATAGTTTGCTCAGGCTTGGTGCTGTCTCTCACACCCCAGTACCTGCTCATCCCACAATCTTCTCTGGTTTACAAACTGTGTACGGTGGTGCAAGTTCGTACCTGTTGCTTTCCCCCACTTCCCCCAGCACAATCTAACCCTTGTGCCTTTCTCCTTTTTCACTGTGGGTGTACCGACACCACACGGACTGTAGCAGTTCCAGCAGACAGTTCAAGGGCAATAAGGAATGGCCTAATAAATGCTGGCCTTGCCAATCGTACCCATCTCCTGTGAGCAAATATAAACGATATACTGGGCCCCTGACTGGAAGCAAGTGTTCTGTGTGGGATTCTTGAGGTCAGGACGAAGTCCTTCAGCACGTCCACTTTTCGACTTACAGATTAATGAAACAGGGCCATTAAACAGAGTTAAGATACAGATTAGCCATTGTCTAATTGAAGAGCAGAACATGTTCAAGAGGCTACTCCTGCTCTTACATTCACAACATCAGACCTCGATCTCTTGAAGAAGCAGAATTTCAGAGCACTAGTATCTCCGCTTAGTACTAAGTTTGACCAACAGTTCTAAGAACAAGTATAATTGGCAACGAAGAAAATCCATGGGAATTGTGCATTGTAGTTTTTATGTTTTTATATAAACATTTAGCTTCACCGTAACATTCATAATGGCCCCACATTTTCCTCAGGCTAAAAGTAAACTGAAAGTGTAAATTGGTCAGCTACAACAACTGAATTTATATAGCACCTTTAATTTTAAAAATCATTCCAATGTGCCTCGCCGAGGAGTAACCTGAAGAAAATAGATGTTGAGTCAAAGACACAGATATTAAGGTAGGTGACAAAGTGTTTGGTTAGAGAGGTGCAATTTATGGAGGGACTTTAAGGAGAGAGAGATAGAATGTAGAAAGATAGGATGCACACAAGGCCACAGTCAGAAGAATGGAGAGTTTTAGAGAAGGTTTTAGGACTGGAGGAGGTTACAAGTCGCCATAAAGAGGCCCAGAAAGGTGAGTTTCTTTTTAAATTGGTTTCCTTGTGGGTCAGAATGAGCAGGAGTTCTTTGGGGCTCTCTTGCTCTGAATTTCCCTCCCCTGCCCTGACTGTTTTACCCACCTAATGCCAACTCCCCACTCCATTTGCTGCATAAAATGCTGCTCTTTCCCAATTTGACCTGTTTCCCACCACGTACAGTCAAGAGATTGACTGGGCATGTGACGATAAGGCCTGGGTACATTATCTCCTAGGCCTCATGCCGTATAGTTTCCTGTCCGTTTCCATTCCTGGCTGAGAAGAAAGAAGCAATTTAACATCTCAGGTTAATAACGTTTCACAGAACTGGAAAACATGAGAGAGGTAAGAGACGTTAAACAAGTACAGAGATAAGGAGAGGTGAAGAAAGAACAAAAGGGAAGCTGAGTTAGAAATGGTGGTAATTGGACAAGAGACAAAAGATTTTTTTATTTCTTCTTGAGATGTGGGCATCGGTGTAAGCCCATCATTTATTGCCCATATATAATTGCTCTTAAACTGCGAAAGTCTACGTGGTTTAGGTACACCCACCATGTTTTTCTGCGGTGTGGCTTGCTTGGCCATTTCAGAGGAGTGAAGAATTAGCCAATGGCTATGGAATCGCAGGCAGATGAGCAAGTAAGTAAGGACAGCGGATTTCCTTCCCTATGGGTTATCAACAAACCAGATGGGTTTTTACAACAATTCAGTGGGGACAATTCTCCCATTCCAACCCGCTAGTTTTTTGGAGGGTCGGGTCGGAAGACCTGCGTGTGCACCGATTCGCGGGATTCGCGCATGCGTTCCCGATTGTCATTATCAGGCCCAGGACTGAATTCTCAGGGCCCAATAGCATCTCCCAACCCTCCAGTACATATTCACTTCGGCCGGGTTTAGAGTAACTCCCTACTTTCGGGGAACTAGCGGGAGTGAAGGAGGGTCAATCGGGGCTCCCAGGGGATCGGGCGGCAGGGAGTGGTGCTGCCAGGGTGTCCCCTGAGCATGGACACCCTGGCAGTGTCAGCCTGTGCCCACTGGCACTGCCCAAGGGGCAAAGTGCCCATGCCCAGAGGGCACATTGGCACTGGACACCATGCCATTGCTTGTGGGGGCCGCGATCGAGCCGCAATTGGGCCATGGTGGGAGCTGGGGGCAGCAGTGCAAGGGTCTCGGGCTGGCCAGCAATCGAGCTGGCCAGCTAAGTGTAGGCTGACAGATCGGGGCCAGGAACTGTCAGACTCTGGCATGAATAGGTCCTGCCCCCTGAGCTTTTAATGATATTCACAATTGTGAACTCCCACTGTAAAAACATCGTGATTTACACTATTTTTCCCGCCAATTCAGCATTTAGAATTTTTTGGGAGAATCGCCCCCAGTATGTTGGTGATCGTAATTAAGCTTCATATCCAGGTTTATCATTCAATTGAATTGAAATTCTCCAACTATCATGATGGGTCTTGACCTCATTCTACTGGCACATTAACCCAGGCATCTGGATTACTAATGCACCAATATCATCACAATTCCACCATGCCCTGAGGGTCAGGAGGGGTTGTAAGTGGCAACAGCGAAATATATACCAACACCTGCTGTCTGAAAAAATGGGCATGACTTGGAATTGTTCAACTGAGGTTGAGTTTGGGAGGTTGAAAGTGTCAAGCTGAAAGATTAGGTGCTATTCCATTGGGCTTCATTGGAACCAGGTCTGAGGCCCGGGGCAGAGAGATCAGGAACAGGACAAGAATTAAAATTGCAGGGAATCAGAAGCAACAGTTCATGTTTGGACTGAATGGAGATGTTCAGCAAAGTGATCACCAAATCTGCATTCGATCCTCCCAGTATAGAGGAGTCCACATTGTAAAGAGCGCACGCATTCAGTAGACTAAATTGAAAGAAATGCGGGTAAGTCACTCTTTCACCTGGAAGGAGTGTTTGGGTCTTTAGGAGCGGACCAGGGCATCATAGAGGGAACATCTCTTTGGAATGCGGAAAAGGGAAGGAAGGTGTGTTTTGTTGGCATGTTGCTTCAGGGGGCAAATGTGGCGGAGAATGATCTGTTGAATAGAGAGGTGTTTAAGGTGAGGGCAAGGGAAATCTGTCATGGTCCTGGGAAATAGGAGACGGGATGTGAGCATAAATGCATCATATGGAATCATAGAATCCCTACAGTGCAGAAGGAAGCTATTTGGCCTATCAAATCTGCACCAACTCTCTGACAGCATCTTAACCAGGCCCACCACTATAACCCATGCATTTACCCTGCTAATCCCCTCTAATCTGCACATCTCTGGACACTAAGACGCAATTTAGCATGGCCAATCCACCCAATCTACACAGCTCATAGACAAGAACCCTATCCAACTATGGAGAAGGGGAAACCTCAGTTCAGGCTAAAGGGTACATATCAGAAGTGCTTTCATGAAAGGTGGCATCATCAAAAGGGATGTGACTGAGATGGGGAAACTGGGAGAATGAAATTGAGTCTTTGCTGGAAGCTGAATGGAAGGTTGTGTGGACAAGATAACTGGGAGAATTTGTGGGTTTATAATGGATATTAGTTGTGTTGTGGGAAATGTACCACTGAGTCAGGCTTGAAGGTTTCAAGAATATAGTTTTATTTTAACGAATCTTCGTGGAGAAAAGGCACTAACAAGCAGCAAACCTTCTCTCAATGAGACAATAGGAGCAGTCCATCTTTATACCCTTTACACAATAGATGGACCGGACATCTAGCCATTATCACATCGTTGTAATCAAGTAGGTGATCAATTGTTAACACATCGTTATAGACAAATACAGACAGATACAGATATAAGCACGTTAACATCGCATTGTTCTATGAATGGATACATTTCCTACGTCAGTGACCATCAATGGTTTTAGTTTCGACTCATTCATATAATAATTGGCTTTCCTGCATTTATGTATTCCCGGTCCCACCTGTAGCTAATCTCTTTACCCAACCCTATTGTCCTTATCCTAAAGAGTGCCTCAAGCCCTGGCTGGCTTCCTGCAGGATTTGATTCCTGCATGTTTAACTTTGAATAGCTGTCTGTCCTTTATGTTTTAATCTCAGGTGTCTGTCTGTACTAAAAGTCAGTGCCTGTTTAATGTCTCTTTCCCAGGTGACCGTTTATGTGCCAGGCAGTTATTATTTTTTTAAGTGTACTCATCTGTATATTTCTTTCCCACTTCAGTTGATAGCCTATCCCCAGAAAAAGAAACAGAGAAGTCAGAGAAGGGAAAGAAAGAATCAGCTTCATCGTGTGAAGAAGAGGGAGAGGTGAAAATTGAATGAAATATTGACAAATGTTTCCAGTTAGTGGGAAAGCAGGAATTAGTGCCATTATAGTTATAGAATTGAGGGAGGCTACCCGAGTAGGACTGGAACAAAGAATGTTCCACATATCCTGTGAAAAGCATCCATGAAGGTTTCCACAGAGGCACCTTTTAATCGGAGGCAACGAGTCAAAGGAAAAGTTGCTCAAAGTAAACTGGTCCAGCGAAGTGGAAGAGTGTGATGATGAATGGGAACTGATTGGCCTTCGTTCATCAAAGAAGTGGAGAAGCCTCAGACCTCCCTGCTGCGGGTGGAGGGTTAATGAGATTGGACATTCATGGTGAAAAAGAGACAGGGTTAGGAAACTGGAACTGTTAAACTGGCAGAGGCCATTGGAAGAGTAATGTATGTCGGTGGTGAGAGACTGAACAAGGTTGAGGTGAAATAGCCAAAAGAGGAGGAAATCTGTTCTGAAGAGTACAAGCAGGCTGACTAATGGATCTACCAAGGCAGCCCTGTTTGTAGCTTTTAGGAAGGCGATAGAAACCAGCTGTTTAGATTTGGGGGACTATGGTATGAAGGATATTGGGGGCAAGATCTCCAGAAGAGACTGTTCAATAGTAGTCTGGAAAACAACATCTCCCACATTCTACCCTTTGTAAACATGAGGTCAGACAAAACTTTGTTGCCTTTGTTTTAAGTTGTACTAAGTCTCGTTCACCCATCACCCCTGTGCCACTGATCTGCATTGGCTCCTGGTTAAACAGCACCTCAATTTTAAAATTCTCATCCTTGCTTTCAAACTAGTCCATGACCTCTCCCCCACCCTCCCTATCTCTATGATCTATTCCTGCCCCATAACCGTGCAAGATAACTGCACTCCTCCAATTCTGGTCTCCTCAGCACCCTTGATTTTAATAGCACCAACACTGGTGGCCACACCTTATGTTACCAAGGCCTTAAGCTCTGGAATTTCCTCCCTAAACCGCTTCACCTCTTGACCTTGCTTTCCTTCTTTAAGACACTCTTTAAAACCTACCTCTTTGGCCAAACTATAGCCATCAGCCCTAATATCTGTTTATGTGGCTCGGTGTTACATTTTGTTTGATAACACTCCTGCCTGGGGACATTTTACTATGTTAAAAGCGCTATATAAATGCAGTTTGTTGTTGACATTTGGTCCTGGGGCTGTGAATTAAGGAAGATTGGAGGAGATATCAGAGAGCTGACATTCAGCCTCCACTTGATAATGGTCAGTTCACCAAACAACCTTTTTAGCAGGTTTTCTGACAGTATGGTGGGCCTGAGAAAATGGAGTGCTCAGAAGATAGTAAGTTAGAGTGAATAAGGGGACTAAAGAAGTTGAGACAGCTAATATCACACCAGTGGTCCCCAGTGAAAAGATCACGAGAGGATAGACTCGGTGTAGACTCGATGGGCCGAATGGCCTCTTTCTACACTGTAGGGTTTCTATAAGAGACCAGAGGAAGGGGTCAGGTGAAATGAAAATTCTGCAAGGTTCCGCTGTATGGGAGGAAGAATCGTGGCCAAAGAAGTGGATGAGGAGGTGAAGGCAAAGGAGAAGAAGAACTCAGTATCATGCTGAGCTCCAAATTCATTAAGTTAGGGTCATAAGGAGATGGAACTGAAGCTTTTGCTGAGATTGATAGTTCAGGGTCAAAAAAGGTCATAATGGATAATAGAAATGCACCAAAGCTGAGGAAGGGAGTTAGAGAAAGATGAGGGGGAAGAGGGATCTAGAGGGGTGTTGGTATCTTAGGATGAGATTTTCCAGCCCTCACGCTGGTGGGCATCGCCGTTGAGCATCATCACGGGCGGGACGAAAAGATTTGGATACCCGTTGGCTGTACAAGTTTTCCCATCCTTCCCATGATAATGCCCACCAGAGGCAGGGCCAGAAAATCCCGGCCTTAAGAGCTTTTGAAGCTTTTGTGCCCTTGGGATGTGAAAGAAAGAAATAAAGTTTAGATAAAGCAAAATTGCGGTCAACTCTGTAATGGAGTAAGTGCTGTTGAAAAGAGTGATTGAGAGCCTACATTTGGTGACATGTGGAGTTGGAAGTGGATCCTTGGAAGCGATGAGAGTGGTTTGAGGAATGCTGAATATCTTGGAGCTGTTTTTAATCATGGGTGGATCTGAAACATGAGGCGTGGAATTTATGTTCGAATCCACATGGAATAGATGAGAGCTGAAGACAGCTGATAAGGGGAAAGATGCAGGCCGGAATTCTCTGGCCATTCACGTCCCGCCACTGCTGCCAGTGAGAATGGAGAATTTGGTGCTCAGCCGGAGACTGGAGAATCCCAGCTATGAGCGAGGTCAAAAAATCCAGCCCAATGGTTGTGTAAACATGCTTTACTCAGTACCTGGCCAAACATCATAAGGCTAAAGCAATGAAGGTGAACATGGTAAAATGTAGAATGCTCAGGTGCTTACAGAAGTATTTGTTTTCCAAGTATGGGTGTTTTCCAGACAAACAGCAGTAATGCAGAAAGCTTTGTGACTGAAAAACAAAAAAAATAAAAACAAGCCTGAGGGGAAGAACTTCTCTTCCATTGCAATAATGAACCAATGACAGATCCTGTAGTATGGGGCAGCATGGTGGTGCAGTGGTTGGCACTGCTGCCTCACAGCGCCAGGGACCCGAGTTCAATTCCCAGCTTGGGTCACAGTCTGTGTGGAGTCTGCACGTTCTCCCCGTGTCTGCATGGGTTTCCTCCAGGTACTCCGATTTCCTCCCATAGTCTGAAAGACGTGCTGGTTAGGTGTATTGGCCATGCTAAATTCCCCTCAGTGTACCCGAACAGGCGCCGGAGTGTGGCGACTAGGGGATTTTCACAGTAACTTCATTGCAGTGTTAATGTAAGCCTACTTGTGACACTAATAAATAAACTTAAACTCAATTTGCTGCTAATTCCTTCTTCTTTCTTCTCCTAGATGGCTTTTTACTGATCATCTTCGCAAATGGGCATTTACTAATTGCCGTGCCTTCATTGTGAAGCATGTAATATTTCAAATTCTGCCAGAAGCTCTCAAAGCCTTGAGGTATAATTCATACTTTTCAAACTGTCAACTTCTCCAAGGCCGGAAAAACTGCTGCACAATTTTGAAGAAAAATACTCATTCTGACATGTTCCATGCTGCTGTTTAATTGCTAAGGCTCCTCTTTCAACCTGAAAATGGTACATTTTCAACATCTGGCTATTGTCTCTGCTACACCAGGTCTTTTTTTTTGACTGCACATATTGTTGACTGAAGTATGCTGAAACATACTGATCTGAACCAAAATGAACATTGCTTACACTTAAGCAAAGTTGCATCTTTGTGAGAGATTCACTTTCCTTCTTCTAAGTTTTCCCTTGGGTCTGCTATTGATGATATTCAGAGTGAACCCTGTCAAACACCATCCACTGAAGTTTAAATGTGATTTGTGAACTGGATGTTACACTTGCCCATTATTCCGAGGATTTGTTTACCCAGACTGCAGGCTCCAGCTGTGGCACCTTTCCAAAATTACATAATTCTTGCTTTGTGCACGTTTCTCTAGGAAACTAAGAATAATTTCCTAATATACACGGTGAACATGGTGTAGGTTGGATTTTCAGATCACTATTTATTTCTCATCTTGTGTACATATCGTATACCGCATATAAAAGATATTCATATTCAAGATCTGTATCTTTCCCTTTTTATTGTAAGTTAGTCTCATGATAAGAGTCGCATGCTGCACAGTGAACTAGCAAAGCTTAGCTTATTGTTTAAAGTTGCCCAGGCCACCAAGGTGCTGATATTTAGCTGAGCGGTTTTGGAAAGATGATTTGAGGCCTGGTGCTTCGCAGCAGAGAGATAATTGGAAGGCAAGTTGTTCTTTTGTACCTCACCATGGTCAGTTCCAGAGTGCCACTTGCACAGCTATGGGAACAGGTTGGAATAATTTTGTGTAATGAAAGGACGATTTTGGTGCCGGGGTCACCACGCAACCATCACCCCACGTCCAGCTCCATCGAAGCAGGCTGCATTCATATGCTGCCTCCTAATCTGAATGATATCAGGCAGCAGCCCAGCTCAGGATATCCTGCTGACTGGCTGCACACTCAACAAGGAGCTCAGTAACGTGCTAACATGATGCAGGTTTAACCTGGATCTCCTAAAGGCAGTCTGTCCCTCTTAAAGAAAAGTTACACTCTTTGTACAGAAGCTGCTGCACACTGCGACAGACTTGGGACAGAATCAAAAGCACAGAAAGTGGAACAACAGGCAAGAGAGAGGGATTTCTGATTTTGTGCTAGGTATTTGTGAAGAGATGGAAAGGAGAAGAGACACAATGTTCCCGTAGGGATCAGGAGGCCCTTGAGGCACACCGTGAGAAAGGAATTGGAGCAAGTGACCGGCAAAGTCAATTCCCAGAACCTGGTCCTAAGGAGGGGATAGCAGTAGTGCCGCGGAAGGTCACTCACACAGCTGGTTAAGGTCAGTGAATACGTCTTCAGAGAACATCTCTTACCCGCCACACCACCAGCCTGCTCACTGCACCAAACACCCATCACTCACTCATCAGCAATCTCTCACAACCAAGTCCCAGGCCTAACATTCAGATACTCCATCTGACCCTCACATTTAGCGATGCTGCTTAGCTCACCCCGACCTCTCACTGCTTCCAACTATATATAGCTATTCCACTATAGCAGCCACATTGCCCAAACATATTGCAGCATACTCGCTGACATTTTTTCTCTCTCTCCTGCAGGATGAGGTGGAGGAGGAAACAGAGAAAAACTGCTGGGGAAAGTCACACCTGAGCCCTTTGGAGGAGATGGTATTCCACATCATGGGGCCAGCAGTGACTGAAGCCATTGTATCCAGCACCTCTGAGAGCATTTAGGATGGCATTATGTTCCATATTATTCCCTACTCAAATTTCAGCTCACCGTCATCCCACTTTCTGAGGTACAAGCTGAAGATTGGGTGACAATGATTCTCCTGCTTTTCCACCCGCCCTCAATTCCTTCACCCAACCCTTTTCTTTTCCGTGTCTACTTTCAGACCTCCAAAAATTGCCATCTGATCAGTCACGGCAGACTCATGAGGAAGGATGGCAGCTCCACCTGACCTCTGATAAAGAAGCACCAACACTTTACCGGACACTGGCCAAGTCACCAGCTCAGATACTGACACTACACACACCTTCCAAGGTAGTTAAGAGTCAGGATCAGCACACAGTGAATCACCAGACACATGCGCGACTACCAGGCCAGACGAAAAGATCAATTTTGTGCCAGCTCACCAGAGGGCAAGGTCACACACACATTCTGCCGCAGAGGACTCGGATCAGAATTGCGATAAAGCAAAAGGCTGATGTGTACGCTCACAGAAATGCTCGGCACAATAGCGGGCCTGCCAGGTAGTCTGTTGCTACTGAAAAGGAGCATGGAGGAGCCAACTTCAACTTAACAAGGAGTTTGTGCAGAGCTCTTTCCGATGTGGCAGTGGCAGCGAACACCATTGCAGCACTAATGGACCACCCATGATGAGATGTCCAGTTATCCTTATCCTCAGCTTCCACTACAGCACAGGAAGAGGCCACCCAATGACTCACTCCTGCAGTGGAAGCTCAGACTCAGGTCATAGGATCCATGTTTGGTACCCTGTAGGCTCAGATTGCTGCCATCATGGCAGCGGGTGCCAGTGCTCTAAGTTCATGTTTGCTGTCACAGCATTTGGACATTCTGTATGCCAATAGATTACGAATATTGCAATGGTGCCAACCAAGAGGAGTACCAATGGTTCCATGGTACACGAGCCCACCATCCTCTCAGACCTCTGCTACCACTCTGACCCTATCCTTACTGTTGCCTCAGCTAGCCCAGCCTCTTGCCGCCCATGCCAAGGGGGTGCCATCCAAAGCTAGACACATAAGGCCCAGAACCTTTAGTGGTTATCTGGTAAGGCTATCAGCAACCACTGGGCCAACACCCTGTAGAAGCATTAGGCCAGGCAAAAGCAACCAAGTTTTTTTATGGAATGGATTTTTATTGGTGACTTTTATTGCTGAATTTTGGCCAAGGTGATGCTGGGATTTTAAATGGCAGATGGATTGTAAGTTAGGGAAATACGGAGCAACTGTCAGGTTGGGATTACATCTTGGGGAAACAGAAGACCCAATATCCACTCACAGGCATGCCTGGAGCAAAGGGATCCTGGCTGCCTCCTCCCTAGATCCTCCGATTGATCCTCTCTCTGCCTCTTTCTCTACCTCATCCTTCCAAGGTGTCCCTGCTGGCAAGGCTCACGATGACGAGGTTGTGGAGCAGACCACAATAATATTTCACTCATGCTCTGAAGAGGGAATTGGATTATTATCTGAAAAGGAAGAATATGCAGCGCTACTGGAAGAAGGCAGGGGAATGGTACTACGTAAATTATTCCATCGGAGAGCTCACATCGACATGACTTGAATCCTTCTGTGCTGTAACCATTCTGATCGGAACAGAAGTGACAGATGGAGAGACTGGGTGAACTGTATAGAATCCTTACAGGGAGTGAGTGTGAGGCAGTGTAGCTGAGGCAGTTTGGAGAATCACTGAACTTACGGTGAATATTGGGTGTCTGCCTATCCCCAGAACTGGAGACAGAGAAGTCAAAGAAGGGAAGGAAAGTCAGAGGTGGGCCAAGGAAGGGTAGAAATTAGAAGCAAATTTGATTAAATTTTTCAGTTCGGGTCAAGAGCAGGAAATAGCATCAATATAGTTTTCATTATACCAAATAAGGGGGGAAGGGGCCTGAGAAGGACTGGAACAAAAAGTATTCCACATTTCTCACAAAAAGTCAGGCGTAGCTAGGCATATGCGGGTTTGCATAGGGAAGACCTTTTATTTGGGGAAGTGAACCGAGTGAAAGGAGAAATTGTTCAATGTGAGAACAAGACGGTGGTGGCGGATGGGAATTGGTTGGTTCCTCCATTCAAGGAGGAAGCAAGAAGCTCTCAGACTGCCCTGCTGGGTGATGGAAATGTAGAGGGACTGGACATCTTTGGTGAAAAGGCGACAGTTAGGACCAGGAAACTGGAAACTGTTAAAGCGGCGGAGAGAATTAGAAGGGTTGTAGATGTAGGTGAGAAGAGACTGGAAAATGGGAGATAAAATAAACCTGATACAAGAAGAAATCAATGCACTGGGGCAGGACCATGTTGACCTCCTTGTCAGTATCCAGCACCATACCCTGGAAAATCCAAAAGATTAGCGAACCTCTTCCAATAACACAACACAGTGCTTTCACTCTATGCACCAATGTCGTTCCAAGCCACTGTTTTCTGACACAATATGGAAAATACACGTAGCTATGCAATTGGAAAAATTAACACTAACTTCTAAACTGTTGCTGATGATTTTCCAGTAAGCAACACATTCACGAAACACACAGGCCGCGTTTTAATTTATTTCACCCATCCATCTTCTCACCATCTCAGAAATAAACACTGCTCCTGATATAAACTTTAGCCCTTCATAATTGAATGTGCAACTTAGCATGATGCCAGACATCAAAAAATAAAGCTGAACCATATGCCAGAATGTTTTATGTTGGACCAATAACAGCGTACTGAAATGTAAAGTTATTTTCTTTCATACACACTTGTGGTCTCAGAAATGATTTTTTTTTATTCCGCTATGGAAACTGCAGTCACTCTCCAACACAGCTTGCTGCTTCTCATACACAGGGGTGTTTTCATCACATCGCAGAATGCCACATGTGGGGAAACTTGTCACCTAAAGCTGGTTTTGTGGATCGAGTGGTTTCTATAATGGGCAAGCAATCTGCAACACCAGTTTTACACCCAGATGTGAGTTGAAAACCATCACCATCACAGCATCTGGCTGCCTGATAGAAAACTGCATCATCCTATTTGACCTTTCTCCTCTGGCCATTCATGCCGGCAGGATTGTCCGGTCCCACCGGCATGTTGGCCGGAATTCTCTAGCCATTCACGCCAGTGGGTTTGTCCGATCCCGCCAGCAGCACACCCCCGCTCATGAGTTTCCCGCCAGCATGGGGTGGTGTCAGTAGGAATTCCCATTGATAGCGGCAGGAACAGAGAATCCCACCGCTAGCAAACAATGTGCCACCTTCCGCCGGCGAGGAACACACAGCTGGGAGACAGGAGAATCTCACCCATGATCTTTACATACCCAAAGTTAACAAGTCTCAAACACGTATAGAAATTTTAAAGATTTATCCCAGATAATATTCGAGATATAGAAAATACTTCCAGAAAAACTAGTTTGAACTATGTCAATTTATTCTTTAGAAGGAGAGGTGGATAATTATCTGTTTAGGAACAGGGTCGAAGGTTTTAAAGATTAAATAGATACATAAGTGGTCATGGGACACAATTGTTCATGTCCTGTTGGGCATTGGAAATGTTCACTGTCGAATGAGCATTGTTAAAGTTCAGAATGTAGAATGTAATGTTAAATTGATGACTTCAGGTATTGTGAGGTCAAGTTGGGAGATCGAGGAAATCTTTCGCACAGAATTACCTTCTTTGAATTTTCATTTGTGATTTTAGAATCAGAAGATTATCAGTAAATGTCTTGGAGAGTGTCCATGACAAGGAAATTTATCATGTGAGAGGCAAGAAACCGGAAAATCCTGCCCAAGGTCAACGGACCTTTCCATGGTCCACCCCTCGCCCGCTATAATTCCCGTGGCAGTCGGGACGGGAAAACTCCCCGCTTAGTGTCTGTACCATAGGGCCTTATATCAATAACCACTGTCTCACATCTTTACAGTTCCGATTAACTGCTGAAAGTAAATCTGAAATGAACAAAAAACAATTTAAAACCTGTTAACCAATGCTGAATACATCTATTATACATAGTCCGAAAGTAATCATGACTCAGTGATTTACTGAAACATAAGCCACCAAGTGACTTTTGGCAGGACAACTGGAATTATAGGGAGTGACTCAGTCAGTGGTTTTGTTTTTCAGGAATCCACAAAACTCAAATAGTGTATTTCTTATGTAATTTACAGGTTGACGTTCGCGATGCAGTTAAGGGATTTCTGCCACTTTGTTGGGATAACTTAAATGTCAGTGGTACAGTGTAGTGCCAGCCCGAAGTTTCCGATCCAGTTTACTTGGATAGCTATCATAGTGGGTCAGGCAACATTACCTTTGAACAGCAAACAAGTTTGATGAAGGAAGTAGAATTCTAGCAGTTTCATCTCAATCAAATCAATATTTTACTTATAGCTAAATGCCTGATTATGAGGATAAGCGTTAAGAATCATAGAATCTCCTCAGTGCAGAGGAGGCCATTTGGCCCATTGAGTCAGCACCGACCACAATCCTACCTAGGCCCTATCCCCATAACACCATGAATTTACTCTAGCTAGACACCCTGAACTAAGGGGCAATTTAGCATGGCCAATCCACCTAACCTGCACATCTTTGAACTGTGGGAGGAAACCCATGCAGACATGGGGAGAACATGCAAACTCTACACAAACAGTAACCCAAGCCGGGATTCAAACCCGGGTCCCTGGTTTATTTCCGCCTCTTTCAAGTTTAACTGTGGTGACACAAGTCTAATTCTAAGTACACGTGAAACATTAGTACAGGACCCAAACCTAAGTTTGAGTTGTGGCTGAACAAAAATGCAGCTGTGTGTGGAGAGCTTGGCAAATGTGGCACCAGGGCACCATTCCTGGCAGTAAGTGGTTAAGCACACTCGATGTATAATACACTCACTACCTGTGGGATCTGGGAATGGATGGAGAGGATGTAAAAGAATCTGCCAAGGAAACAATGGCCAAAAGCTCCATCTTTCTCAAAGACAAAGAAAAACATTTCTTCACGCAAAGTATTGGCTGTTGTAACATGGAATACTCACCACGCCAAGTCCGAAAGCAGCTTTTAATGAGATTCCTTGGAACTCATGCATTTTCATAAAGCATGTGGGCAACCTTTCAAGATGCAAGATAAAGTTATAAACCTTTCTCATCACCCAGGTAAGGGGAAGAGGGCAGTGGGCTATGGTAAATAGACAGCCAGTTTAACGCCCTGCCTGGCTTTTCAGTCGAAAGAGGTGTAAAGCGGGCTATTGTTCCTTATTTTCAATATTGCATTACTGCAGAATGCTAATTTCACCCCGAGAGTTTTTACTCCAGGTGACATCAGGTCATTTTAGCTCAAATTAATTGCATGATGCCCAATTACAGACATCCAGGGTTGGCGTGCAGGTGTGCATGCATGCATTGCTGTACCCTTTCGACTTTCAAACCAGCGAAACAATTTTTCTTCAGCTGGAATCAAATGCCAACTTTAAGGCTCGATCACAACCTCGGCCAAGTCTTCCTCTTCACGGAGGTCTGTAAGGTTCTGCCTCTCCAGAGAATTGTGCCTTGTGTCACTCTTTTTCACAAAGGGACAAGTTTCCCTCTGATGACTCACTGGAAATCCTTCCTGTCCTCCAGCTAGCAGGGCAAGAAAAATTCTAAAGATAGGTTGAATCTCACGGTCGGGCCACTCCACATTATGGTTAAAGACACCTGATTTGTGAGCAATAACAAGGATAAAAGTAGGACTCCTTTAAGAGCTTGTAGGCCTATGACAGCTAACATCACCTCCCTTGTAAGTGTTCTACACGCACTCTCCTGCAACTGATACAACTTTCACAGCATAAACTGCACCCACACATTCAGTCCATGTGCTTCATCTGGTGCTGAAGCCAAGGCCCCAAACTGCTGCCAGGCATACTCTCCACATTTACATCACTTGATGCCATCTTCCGTACCACTTTGCAGTGCCACTTACCTTTGCGGAATGCAGGAGGTCGTTGACCTTTTTGTGGCATTGGACCCAGTTTGACTTATGGACCCATAGCTACTAACCTCCACTGCAATCTCCACCCAAGCCACCTTGGTCAGACAGGAGGGTCTCCTGCTGCCACCACTAGCAAACAGGACCTCCTGCCATGCCCGGATGGCCTGGAGGAAAACCTACATTGAGGCATTGCTCAAAAACAGGAGGAAGTGGCAATAGCTCCAGGGATTCAAGTGTGGATCAATCTGTTACAACCCGTGAGGTCCCAATGACATAAAAGAATTGGGTGATGGTGACTTTAATAGCCACAGAAAAGTAGCAATAATGTCCATGCCCTGCTTCAAGGTTCAGGTACTGGTTGCAGCAGATAGTATAGCTGAGTAACAATCTCCTTATTGAAGAAAAAGTGCCTCATGCATTATTTGTCCAAGAAGTTCAGCTAGGATAAGTGCACCTGCATCACGCCCTATTCCTGCTGCTGCAGTTTGCTCTTATTTTTTTTACTGTCTTCCATATTGCTCCCCTCTTCCTCCAGTGCCAAAGGCCACCCTACCAAACAGCCATGACTAGTCAAGTCTTTCTCATTTGGACATTGGATGTAAAGCCGGCATTCATTGCCCATCAATAATTGCTTTTGAGAAGACGATGGGGAATGCCTTATTGACCCGCTGCTGTCCATGTTGTGAAGCTCTCCAGTGCAGTGTTGAGGGAGTGCTGCACTGTTGAGGTGCTCTCTTTTGGGTGAGATATTAAACTAAGGCCCTGTCAGCCCTCTCAGGTGGACATAAAAGAACTCAAAGCACTGTTTCGAGGAAGAGAAGAGGAATTAACACAGAGTCCTAGCCAATATTTATCCCTCAATCAATATCACAAAAGCAGATTGTCTGATCATTAACTCACTGTTCTTTCTGGGAGTTTATTGTGTACATGTTGTTTCCTACATTCAGCAGTTATTACACTTCGTAAGTGCTTCTTCGGCTATTAAACATTTAGAAATGTATTCATGTTAGAATCCTTACAGTCCAGAAGGAGGCCATTTGGTCCATCAAGTCTCTACTGACCGCAATCCCACCCAGGTCCTACTCCTGTAAACTTCATTTACCCTGCTAATTTAGCGTGGCCAATCAACCTAACCCGCACATCTTTGGACTGTGGGAGGAAACCGAAGCACCCGGAGGAAACCCACGCAGACACGGGGAGAATGTGCAAACTTAACAGACAGTGACCCAAGGCCGGAATTGAACCCAGGTCCCTGGCACTGTGAGGCAACAGTGCTCACCACTGTGCTACGATGCCGCACCATGTATGGTGGTTATAAAAGGCACCAAAGGAATGCATGTCTTTGAGCTTGTTTTACAACCGAAGTGTTCTTTGTTTGCTTTGAAACAGATATCGATGAATGTGCATTAGGGACCCATAACTGTGATCAGGAACTAACCTGTGTAAACACACGAGGTTCATTCAGGTGTCGTTGCAGGCAGGGCTATCAAAGACGTGGAGATCAGTGTTTGGGTAAGTGTCGTGAAACTACTTTTGGAAATTACTTTTTTGGTGTTTTGCTTTGTGATTTTCTGGGAATTTCGGGAGTAACTTTCCGACTTTGTGCTTCTCCGTGAGCAACCCATCTTGGAAAGTTGTGTGCACATTGCACATCATTTTCCGCTCATGTAGTCAAATCAGAACAAATAGCAGTGTTGGAAAATTACTCATAAAAAGGTTTAAAAAAATGCTTTCTTAAATGCACCTTTTTAAACTTTTGCAAAACATGATTATAAGTTGTAAGTGCTGGTGATCTCTGATACACATTACCAGTTTGCCTAGAAATGTTCCACTGGGAACTGAGAGAGTAACATTCAACTTCAGAGGTGGCACAATAGAGGCAGTAGCAGACTATTTCACACCCCATCCAATGTCAAGGAAAATCAGGTGGGTTTATAATGGGAGACTGAATTGCTACCACATGATCATATGTCTACCAAAGCTTAGGATTTCTTTAAACTCCAGATATATAAATAGCCACTATTGGAATGCAATAATCCCTTCGAGTAATCGAGAAACATCCTGCGTGATATTGTAAATTGTCATCGTATGAAATATCCAAAATTAAATCTGTAACTAATTAATAGAAGTGGGTGTGGTTGTTTGAATTGACAATTAGTTTCAGATTTCTCCGTATTTCGACAATCGACCTTTAGGATTTTTTAATTTCACCTGTCTTCAAAAACCTGGAGTTACATTTTCTTGAGCCAGCTGGCAAATTGCAGCCAAAGTCAAACCTGAACTCAGTTTTGATCAACTAGACTTCTAAAACTGCATCAGATCACTCCTCTGCTACTTTATGTAGAATACTATTTTAGTTTATCTAGCAAATTGTCAGTGGCTTTGCTAGTGATGAGTCAGGGGTTATGCAGTTGCCAGGAGAGGGCTGGGGTCTAAATGTGATGAGGGACACATTGAACAGAATTGGCAAGAGGTTTGCACGGAGACACACAATTCCGTGCTTTTGTTTTGACATGGCTTCTTGGAAATAAATGAAGGGTAATTTTCCATGCGATGTTGAGAGATCCATGCTTTTCCTGGGTTTGAAATATTACACAAAAAAAAACAAATTCCAGTTGCTTTCATTGTTCCAAAATGTGGGATGAACATAGCCATCTCACCCGCCCCGCCCCCCTCCCCCACTAAACATTGGGTGGATGACGGTGGAACAAACTGGCTGGTTGCACAGTACTCACAGTGGGCACCTGCCCAGGCCACCAGCTCTGGCCTACACCATGTTAGGTAAGTCCTTTGGTAAGGTTAAAGCATCAGATACTTGAGTGGGAGGGGAGGAGGAGTGGGGGGATTGTGGGACCCAAAGTGGCGTTGCTCAGGCTGGATTTGTGTAGCCAGGAGGAGCATTCCTGTACACCCCTCCCCCCGCCCCCCCCCTCATCTCAGTGCTAAATGATTGGCCTCTTATCCTGACACTGCGCCCACACTTTTTAGATTCCCTGACCAGTGGAAACTCAGGGTGGGACTTTATGGCCTTGCTCGTTCCAAAACCGTAAAATCCCACCCGAGTTCAATCGACATTCCCATTGTCCTACTCCAGTTGCTACTATTCCCATGGTGGGCGGAGCGGTAAAATTCTGACCAATCTCTCAGCACCCACCCTATCAAGCCCCTTTGGAATCTCAATGAGATTGCCTTTCATTCTTCTAAACTCCAGAGAATATAGGCCCAATTTACTCAGCCTCTCATCACAGGACAACCCCCTCATACCAGTAATAAATTTAGCAAACTTTCCCTGTACCATCTCCAATATAGAGGCCAAACTGGACACAGTAGTCCAGATATAGTCTCACCAAAGCCCTGTACAACTGTAGTAAGACATCTTTATTGCTATACTCCAAACTCCTTGCAACAAAGGAAAAAATGCCATTAGCCCATAAGTACCCCCTATAACTGCTTGCTAACTTTCTGTGTTCCTCCTTGAACATCAACATTTACAGGTTTCACACCTGTTAAAAAATATTCTGTTTTTCTATTTATACTTTGCAACACTAAACTCTATCTGTCATCTTACTGCCCACTCACTTAACCTGTCTCAATGTCTTTGCAGTCTCTCTGTGTCCTTCCCACAGCTTACCTTTCCACCTAGCTTTCTATCATTAGCAAGCTTAGATACATTGGGGGCAGTCTTGAGACCACGTTTGCCGTCCATGGGGCTGGTGGTGGGGGCTCAAAGTCCAGCGAAACCCAGAAGTTGCTTCTGATTTTTGCCGCCCCTCGCAGGCAACGTAATCAGCTTCACGCCTGCAATGGGCGTGATCCTGATTTAAATACATTGCAACACATTTACATATTAATGAACCCCCCCGCCGATCCCCCCTTGCTGTATATTGAGCCCGAGGCGTATTTTCAAACCCCGCTGGCGTGACGTGGTGTTGTGCCATTTACAACAGGTTCATCCAGACCTGAACCTGTCGTGCTGATCCCCCGGAGGCATAAAGGTGAGTTTTACCCAGGCGGAGAGGCAGTGGCCTGACAATGCCCCGCGCACTGCCCCTTGGCACAGGTTGGCACAATCAGGTTCACACCATGCCAATGCCAGCCTGGCAGTGCCAAACTGTGCCAGAAGGCAGTGCCGGGGCAGAATTCAGTGGGAGCCTCATGGAGATGGGGTGATTCATTTATATGTGGTGCTGGGGGTTGGGGATTCTGGTGATGGATGTTTGGTAGCTGGGGGAGAGGTGGGGTGGGGGAAGGGGGGGGGGGGGAGAGGCACAGCCACAGTGGAAGTGATTGCCAGCATTGACTGTGTAGGTGTGAAGGTTGGTGAGAAGGGGTTCCATGTTTTGGGGGGGTAAGGGGGGTTTCCAGCATTGACAATGTGGGTGTGGGGTTGGAGGGAAGGAGTCCGATATTTGGGGGTTAGGAGATCAGGTTGCCAGCATTGACAGTTTGGGTGTGGAGTTGCAGGGAAGAGGCCCAATGTTCAGGGGGTAAGGGGGGGTGCTGCCGGCACTGACCGGGAGGCAGGCTGGTGGTGGAGAAGTGAATGCCAGCTCTGACCTGGTGGCGGGGGGGGGGGGGGGGGGGGGGGGAGGTGGAGGTAGAGGGGAGCCCCTGAGACCTCCGTGGTAGAGTCATGGGAGGGTTACAATTCGGTCTGATTAGGGCGCCCTGATGGCAGTGCAGCCGGGCTTTGCCAGCCTGTTGGCACCCTGCCCCTCTACATGATGGCGTGAAACACGCTCACCTGTTTTTCTGTGAGAGTGTGGTAAGATCTGGAGAGAAAACCAGTGTGTTTGTCTGGAGAGAAACACACCATTTTACTCGCCGGAACCAACACTCTGCCATTTTTTTGGTAAGATTTCACCCATTCTTCTCTATCTCTTCATGTAAGTCAGTAATTGTAAATAGTTGAGGCCCCAACACTGATCCTTATGACCCTCCATTAATCATTGCTGACCAGCTTAAAAATGCCCTGTTTATGCCCAATGTCTCAATTCCTGTCCATTAACTAATCCTCAATCCATACTAACATATTACCCCCAACTCTCTGATCCCTCATTTTGCCTATTAACCTTTTCCGTGACACCTTAGCAAATGCCTTTTGGAATTCCAGTTACGCTGCATCTACTGGTTTCTCTTATCGGGGCTGCTAATTACATCCTCAAAAACTCTAATAAATGTGTCAAACACTACATTACCCTAAATCTCTAACATATGATATTTTAATATTTGCAACTTAGATTATTGTTGAATCTAAATCTAACCAAATTATGACTACATGACTGATATATACAAATAAATTGTTTCATAAAATTACATTTATATTATCAACATCACGTTTAATTCACTCGGGGAAAATTTTGATATAAATTAAATTATTTAAAGAATGTAAATGGAGCATTTACATGGAGACATGTATTTAAAATCTTCCAAGATGTAAAAATGGAAAGTAATCGTCTAATTTTAATATTTAAAATAGAATTAAAAATCAATCGATTGTGTAATTTTCTTATAATTAAGCTAAACTACTGAATTAGTATTAGCCCCAGCAATGTAAATGGATTTTTTTTTGGCTGTTTAAATATTGAAAATATTGTTTCCAAGTAAGTTGTAGTTATCATTACATCATTTGGACAATCTCCTTTTCTGGAAGTGGACCAAGTTTAACTTGTTGGCTTAAAGAACTACTTTCTACGTACTCCATATGTCAAATGGCAAACAAATGTTGCCAGTGAAACATGGCTATCAGTAAAAACAAAACAGATTTTTCAACCAGGAATAGGACTTTCCAAGTTCTCAATCATCCATCTCTTTGAACTCATGTTTCAACACCCACTCCTTGACAGGGCATTTTGAAATTCTAGAATAATAGTTCGCTAAGAGTGTGCTATAAAGCTCAGTTGAGATAATGCTTAATCAACCAAAATTGAAACGTTTTATAAATAGCTCCATTAGAGCTGTGAAGCACAATCTAACATATGTTTATTCCATACGAGCTGACTCCCTATGGCATTACTCGCAGTGAATTGGAAGGTTTCTATGAACATAGGGACTGGCTCTGATATTAATAGAGACTATAACTATGTGTAGCTTAGCAGAAGAGCAGGTTTCCCTCTTGTCGCATTTGGGCAAGACCCGATTAGTGTTTTCGATTCTGTAATTCTGTATCCTGACGACAGCCAGCCAGATTGAGAGGTTGGTAGTGTGTCAGGTAGCCAGAGAACAGAGAGGAGGGAATAAGAGGTCAGTGGGAGCTGGGCGCATCGGTAGGATGGCTGCAGAGATCAAAGGAAGAGGTAACGTGAGGGAATGGGAAGGGAGAGTTCAAGGGAGGAAGAGAGCCGATTGCAGGGGGTGTTGTGGGAGGTGCCTTTTTCAGGATATAGAACAGTACTTCCCAAACATTTTCCCAGTGGGACCTCATTTCAAAGCCTCAGACTTTGTGTGACCTCAGTTGGGGAGGGAGCGGGGGAGAATTTAGCTCCTGGTGCGTGGGTTGGGGATACTGGGTTTGCTTCTGAGGGATCAGGGGAGAAGGTCAGAGTGGTTTATACTTATCTGGCAGGGGTGAAACTATGATCAAGCAGGTAGTTCGCCCAGGATGAGGCTGCCCCATTGCACTTCAGGTGTACTGACGCCTGCGATGTCCTCAAATGCGGGATACCCGACTGTAAAATTGGTGGGAATTGTTTAAACTGCACATTTTAAAAAACAAACACATATTTTACCATTTTAATTCTAAGTGCTGGTGGACTTGAAACTGATAGTGTTTCAGATACGACTTTTAGACCCGTTCTCAGACGCCCCCATACGCACTCTGCCTGAAAAAAAATCAGCGATTCTGCATTGCGCTGCAGAAGCCTGTGGGCGGGGCTTATCGCACCCAAAACACTGCAGCTCCGATCGGAGCCTTCAACTGCTCCCCCCCCCATACCCAGACCGATCACAGCCCCCTACCCCCATTCCCTCACACCGATCGCATGCAGAGAGGCAGTGGCCCCCCTTCCCCCCCCCCACCGATCGCATGCAGAGTAGCAGAAGACCGCCCCTGACCGCCCCACCAGAGAGCCATCTGACCCGCCTCCCTCCCCCACCACCAGAGAGCGATCTGTCCTGCCTCCCTCCCTCCACCGCCCCCCCAACCAGAGGGCGACCTGACCTGCCTCGGTCCCCCCCACCAGAGAGCGATCTGACCCGTCTCCCTCCACCCCCTCCCGCCACCAGAGTGCCATCTGACCCGCCTCCCTACCCCTGCCACCAGAGAACCATCTGACCCACCTCCCTCTCCCCCACCACCAGAGAGCCATCTGACCCGCCTCTCTCCCCGCCGCTGGAATCTCTGAACCTGCCTCCTCAGAAGTTGGAGCACTCGAATCGGACCTTTGCGGACCATGTCTGGTTCGTGCTGAAACTGGACGGGCGAACATGGTGGTAAAGGGGGAAGTTCTGGTAAAGTTGGGCGTCCAGACCATTAATTCAACTTAAATGCATTCAAAAGGATTTAAATTGCCATCGTGCCCGTTTCAGGCACGGTCCCAATCGCGGCCATTTTCAGCCATTGGTAAAGGGGGAACGGCCATGGAGGTGATTGCGGATTGCTCTACTCGCCTCATGCCCGACTTTACCAAGTTTTCGCGCCCAAAAACGTGCGCAACTTGATGGTAAGATCGGGCCCATAACCTTTTGCAAGCTCTTATTACAGCAATAATCAGGCCTCATAGATCTGTCCATTGGGCCCTGCCCACAAATAGAAAAAACGCAAGGATTTAAAGTGACCTTGCAGCTGTTAGCATGTAGTCCAAGCTCCATGGCAATCATAGCTGCCTTGGAACTCACAACCCACTACCCACAGATAGGGAAGCCCTGGGGAAGAGATGGTGGTGGCATAGTGGTAATGTCATTGGACTAGTAATACAGAGGACCAGGCTAATACTCTGGGGACACAGGTTCAAATCCCACCATGGCACCTTGCGGAATTTAAATCCAATTAATAAAAATCTGGAATTGAAAGTTAGTCTCAAACGGTGACCATGAAACTATCATTGATTGTCATAAAAACCCATCAGGTTCGTGGGTTTCTTCTGGGTGCTCCGGTTTCCTCCCACAGTTCAAAGATGTGTGGGTAGGTTGATTGGCCATGCTAAATTGACCCTATCACGAGGAATGGCAGGTGGCAAAATGTGGTAATGGGGATAGAGCCTGGGTGGGATTGCTTTTGGTGCAGGCTTGATGAGCCGAATGGCTTCCTTCTGTACTATAGGGATTCTCTGGTTCACTAATACTTTTTCAGGGAAGGAAATTGCCATCTTTTCCTGGTTTCCTCACATGTGATACCATTCCCACAGCATGAATTTTAGCTACCTTCTGAAATGGCCCAATAAGCCATTCAATTCAAGGGCAGATAGGGATGGACAATAAATGCTGACCTTGTCAGTGATGCTCACATCCCATGAAAGAATACATCTTAAAAATATCAAGGGAGCAGAGATGGGGTGTAATGGAGACCATCTAAGAACAAAGAAAATTACAGCACAGGAACAGGCCCTTCGACCCTCCAAGCCTGCACCGATCATGCTGCCCAACTGAACTAAAACCTCCTACCCTTCCGGTGACCATATCCCTCTATTCCCATCCTATTCACGTATTTGTCCAGACACCCCTTAAAAGTCACTACCGTATCCGCTTCCACTACCTCCCCCGGCAACGAGTTCCAGGCACCCACCACCCTCTGTGTAAAAAATCTGCCTCGTACATCTCCTTTAGAGCTTGCCCCTCGCATCTTAAACCTATGCCCCCTAGTAATTGACTCTTCCAACTTGAGAAAAAGCTTCTTACTATCCACTCTGTCCATGCCTCTCATAATCTTGTAGACTTCTATCAGGTCGTCCCTCAACCTCCATCGTTCCAGTGAGAACAAAGCAAGTTTCTCGAACCTCTCCTCATAGCTAATGCCCTCCATACCAGGCAACATCCTGGTAAATCTTTTCTGTACCCTCTCCAAAGCCTCCATATCCTTCAACTGGAGTGGCGACCAGAATTGAACACTGTATTCCAAGTGTGGCCAAACTAAGGTTCTATAAAACTGTAACATGACTTGCCAATTTTTAAACTCAATGCCTCAGCCGATGAAGGCAAGCATTCCATATGCCTTCTTGACTACCTTCTCCACCTCCATTGCCACTTTCAGTGACCTGTGTATCTGTACACCCAGATCCCTCTGCCTATCAATACTCTTAAGGGTTCTGCCATTTACTGTATATTTCCTATCTGTATTAGACCTATCTAGAGGACATAGGATCCTGTGACGGACCAAACGCTGGGGATGATGAGAGGTCATCTTGGTGGCTTCAGTGGGAAACCTCCTCCACCCACAAGCAACGATAGAAATGTACTTACCGCTTCCAAGCAACTGTCCTAAACTCCCTTCAACAACCAAGTTTCCCAAAGCCCAGGAAACATAAGACAATGGGAAATAGGAGCAGGAGAAGGCCATTAAGCACACCCAACCATTCAGTAAAATCATGGTTGATCCCCTACCATAACTCATGGGCAGAATTTAGGATCTCAATAGGCCCAAAGGTGGGCGAGCTGCCCAACACCTGCTCTGCCACTGATAAAGTTCCAGCAGAGAGGGACAGGCAATGAGCATGACACTCCCACCCTGCCACCCAGTTTTATATTCCCCCCCTACCAAGTGGTGCATCATTTCCATATCACCTTTATATCTCTTGATACCTTGGTGTTCAAACGTCTGACAATTCCAGCCAGTTAATGTTAAAATTGGAACAGAAAGAAAATCCGGGGAATGAAGCCTTATTAAAATATTCAAATGAACTATCCACCCATTTCCCATCCTGCCACTGCGAAAACCACAAATGGATATGTTCCTGGTAGGTTAGGTTGAGACTTTGGACATCCCACCTGACCTAAATCCACCTATTTTTGGGACTTAAAAGTGTCCTCTCACCTCTCAAGAGCTCAATTTTAACTGCCTATGCCTGGTGAAAAATGGCATGGGGGACAGTTAAAATTAGACATCCCCTCTGATCTCGTTACCTTCCGATCTTAAGCTGTTGTTTTCAGCAGGTCTGCAGGACACCCTCAGGATGGGAATGGTCTGATGACGAGACCTGAGCTGGGTGAGGAGGAGATGAGGGGGAGTCATTAGCAACTCTCCCATCCCTACCAGGAGGGCTGCTACCATGTCATTTTTTAAAAATCTGTAAATCAAAAGTTGGTAGGAATAAAATGAGTAGGTTGACTGGTTCACTGCTGTCCTCCAAGGTAAAGAATCTCTGTATAATTACCCAGCCTGACCGATATCTGACCCCAGTCCCTTACCAATCCGCTTGGCTTGTAGCAGTCCATGGGAGGTGATTGAGGAAGCCACTCAGTGTATCAAACCGCTACAAAAAAATAACACCACATTAACAAGGGTGAATCATAGAATCATAGAATCCCTACAGTACAGAAGGAGGCAATTCGGCCCATCGAGCCTGCACCGACAACAATCGGGCCCCATCCCCATAACCCCACGCGTTTACACTAAGGAGAAATTTTTTACCATGGCCAGTCCACCTAACCTGCAGGTCTTTGGATTGTGGGAGGAAACCAGAGCACCTGGAGGAAACGCCACAGACATGGGCAGAACATGCAAACACCCCACAGACAGTGACCCGAGGCCGGTATTGAACCCGGGTCCCTGGCGCTGTGAGGCAGCAGTGCTAACCACCATGTGATGAGAGTGTGGTTCAAGAAGAAAGTCCACCAATTCCTTCTCAGGGCAATTAAGGTTAAGCAAACAATGTTGGCCTTGCACATTCTGAAAATTACTATTTAAAAATTAAATGATAAACGCTGTTGTAAAGTTGCAATGTAATTTGATGAAATGACTGATTTCATCTTGAAACACGGGTGAAATTATTTTTCTGATGTCTACTTAGTAATGTCATGGCTGCGCTGGCTGATTAATCGAGTGACTGAATACCATTATCCCATGGGTGTTGGTTCAGTATTAATATGGTTTAATGAGATAGGAAATAACCAAAACCAAATTGCTACCAATCTGCAGCTCTTAGGCTCTGCTGAAGATTAGTTGGTGACTTACTAAGTCACTAAGACTTACTAAGGAAGACAGAATGGATCCAAGTGTTAACAATAAAATCTGACTTGAAACAGAAAAAGGCAACCTTACTGTGATAATATTACATCATTGGGCAATGGCCCTTGGCATTAATCATTCTGGGTGTCTGGCAATGATTTTCTTAAATATGAGCAGTTGTGTAATGTATTTTTCAATGATTATGCAGACATTGATGAATGTAACATAGCCACCTATTGCCATCACGGATGTGTCAACACAGCTGGTTCCTATTACTGTCAGTGCAACACAGGTTTTCAGCTGGCAAGCAATAATCGCACGTGTAGAGGTAAGCATCTGTTCCTACTCATCCAGGATACCTTGTATTAAGCTATGAGACATCGTCGGCAGTGATTTCAGTATTAGCGTAAGAAAGCTTTTTCCATCTGTTGCCTTAAGAGTATATTAAAAATGCCTGCCTTATATTTGAAGGCATAATTAAAGCTTTGCAGGATATTTCGTAGTCATTTTCCTCCCCTTCACTCAAAAGGTTTACTATTTGTTATTCTGTTGAATGAAATACACAGTTTTATGATTCACATATAACATCAGGTGAAGGAAAAGTTCCGTCCTTTGAAAGTTGATTCAACAACTTCAGCATGAAAGGATCTTTCCGTCTCCATAGTGACATCATTAGAAACTGGCAGTCATTGTATCAGAGTAACTTCAAACCATTCTTTTTTAACATTGTGAGCAATACCCAACTGAAATACTTTCCTACTTGTATTGGCCGAGTTGGCTTAAAGCCACAGGTCATAGTAATTCTTGGTGTTCCAGTAATTCCACAAAGAAAAGTCTTGTAGGCATATAAAACAAACTGCCTTTTATGTTATGATAAGTGTAATGTAAGAAGAAATTCGAATTAATTCTAATGAGTAATTGTACTGCCTGGTGTGGTACAGAGCTATAAAGATCAGGAACACCCAGGGTTCGATCAGAATCTTTATTAAAGTTAATCCCTGCTGGATGGCAATAAAATACCTTAGGTTAGCCTCAGGGCCCTTGGCCTTGGGTGGGAAAAGGCCAGCGAGAATTGCAGTTCAGTGCCTCCTGTTGTGCAACACGTGCTAACAAGAGAGACTTTGGGAGTCATGATCCTGGGTATAGATAGCTCACCGAGAATCAATGACCTGGAATTTCCTGGGAGCTACTTCCACTCTGTCATTATAACATCACCAGACATGGGGCAGAAACCCCAGTCATTACATAGCCGCCAAGGTTTCTGTCGCACTTCCAGCGGTGCAGTAAGTGAAGTGCCAAGGAAGTTCCTGGCCAGATTCTATGTTCATACCTGAAGAATGGCCAGTTGGGCATCATTTGGGCTCCCACAGCCCATGGAACTGTACTTTCGCAAGGTCAGAAGAGAATTGTGAAGGGACTTCTAAGTAAAGCATTATTAACAAATGTCTTATTATTATTTCCTTCTTGATGAGAGGTCTCAAGTCAGTCTCTACATTTTGGCTTTTTCTGTTAGGAGTAAACAAAGATTTGACCTCCAGTACAATGCTGCTTTCTGTAACGTTACAGTAGATATTTTGGTTGGACACCTATAAAAACTGTTTTCTTAAACTGACAATTCAATTCTACGAAGGAAAAATCAAAATAAGTGAAACAATATTTCTTGCAAGACATGACGGAATCTGGAGATTGTTACTATTGCCTTGTGGACTGTCCTGGATAGATTAACACTTGGCTTTCTCTCTGTATAGGGTATCCCAGTCTGAACCTATGCTATTATGAGTGTTGGTCTTCTATTTAAAATGGAGGGGTTGTGTTTGCCAAACGTAGCAGTCAGCAGTCCTTTAAAAATATGTAATAATTTCCTGCAATATTTTGAAAAACATCAAAACGGATTGTCATAAGTTATTGAAGTGCAATGAAAGGATGTGGGCTACTTTTCATGCCAAGCATTGACCATTTTGAGGAAACAATATTTGCCTCATAGGAATTTTTATTTAAAAAGTGCCCTTTTTGGCATCAGCTTGTAATCCCTGTGCCCCACTATTTACCATCCACCACCTTCACAAGTCATGTCCCCTCCCTGATAGGATACACGGTAACACCATCATTGAGTATACTTCCAATATGGGTGACAACTTTTTATGCAACAAATCTTCAGGATTTGGAATGCTAGGTGCATACAGATTTCACTCTATTCTTCAAAAGGGAATTGGATAAACACTTGAAAAAGAAAATATTGCAGAGAAATGGGGAAAGAGCGATGGAGTAGGGCTATGTCTTTTCCAAAGAGCTGGCACAGATTAGATGAGTCAATTGGCTTCCTTCTTTGCTGTAATATTCAATGATTTTAGGCCCTGAAGTGATTCCATAGAAAGCAATAAGGTGGTGGCAACTTCATTCAGATCGGAGAGATACTTTGGAAGTATCCCATCTTGGGAAACCTCAATGGGAAACCTGCATTGCTGGACTCCAATGGGCTATTCCCAGGTCAAGCACCTCCCAGAGTGATTTTCAACTTGGTCTGAAATTGCAGCCCACCTTATGAGTTTATAAACGCACTGGACTGCTCCCTATCAGTCACATTGTTTCACCAAAGTAGCAGGATTGAATACCCACTCAGCACTCTCCATGTTCATGACTTTTTACAAATATACCAGTTAAAGTATGTTTAAGTGAACTGGTCGAGGTTCTGGGAAAGAAGTTTGTGAAAGAGCTGAAAGACAGTCTGCTCAAAATGTCCCTCAGAAAAATGGATCTGTAACATTTCATTTTAAGGTCCCTTAAACGTTTCTGTAATTTTATTTGCAAAGAATCATTTTGCTGAGATTTTGAATGACAATTACATGTTTTCCTTTCCCCTTTAGATGTTAATGAGTGTGAGACAAGTGCTCCATGCGATCACCAATGCTTTAATATTGTGGGTTCGTTCATCTGCCAATGTGAGCAAGGATATGAATTAAATCCAGACAAAGTTACATGCAGAGGTAACAACATGTAGGATTATTTATGCCAATAACTCAACCAATGTACAATAGTTTGGCTTCCTCCTGTATTGTTCATACATAAAAATGAGAAGGCTATGACTTTGGCCATTTAGTGATGCATACAGCCAACAGAATAGCTGAGTATGTAGGTAACATTGCATACTCCCTGAACCATGATAGGGTCCCTTGTCCTCACTCTACACCCCACCAGTGCCCACATTCAAAGGATCATCCCCTGCCATTTATGCCAACTCCAGTATGATGCCACCATGAAACACATCTTCCCCTCACCCCCCTGTCAGCATTTCTGCTCCCTCCTTGACACCCTGGTCCACTCCTCCATCACCTCCAATCCTTCATCCCCTTCCCACGACACCTTGCCTTACAATTGCAAAAGGTGCAACACATGCTCCTTTACTTCCTCCCTCCCCACTGTCCAAGGCCCCAAAGGCTCCTTTCAGGTAAAGCCAAATTGCTTACACCTCCTTCAATTTGGTTTATTGTATTTGCTGCTCCCAATGTGGTCTCCTTTACACTGGGGAGACTAAATGCAGACTGGGTTACCATTGCTCCTTTGCTCCATCCACAAGCATGACCTCAACCTTCCACTGCTCACTTGCCATTTCAATTCACCATCTCACTCTCATGGCAGCAGGAAGATGATGGACACTCCAATGCCCATCCTCCCTCATTTTGTCCAGTCTCCTCACCTCCAACTCCATCTTCAGATGGCTGGGAAAAATCAGCCCTGTGTCTCCTACATGACAATAATGACTACACAGATGGTCAATGATATGACTGCACAGGTGAACTCCTTCCCTCACATTTGCTGGACAGTACAATAGGACTAGCTTGGTCTGAAAAGTAACAGAAATGAATTTTTAGAATGCCAATGCTCTACATACTGTACGCCGTGCACAAGGCTTCTCTGAACCCATGAAATCTTCTGTCAGTCCCCAGTTGAAGGAGTGGTGCCATCAGTCACTTCTCTTCTCCCAGAAACAACCCTGACATATTGCTGAATACTACAGATATAACTGATTGCTACAGAGCAAAAGAATCATAGCAGCTTCTAGAAAACATGCATTCAGGTGTAGAATGATTTGGCTGTAGAATGATCTAGACAGCCATATGAACGGAGTGGGAATGGAGGGATACAAAAGAATGGTCTAGTTTGGACCAGGGAGCGGCGCGGGCTTGGAGGGCCGAAGGGCCTGTTCCTGTGCTGTATTGTTCTTTGTTCTTTGCTGGCATCACTCATCAGCTGCGTGTTCACAAATTATAACCTTGATTTACTTAACTCGAGGCTGCCTGGAAATTTCCCGTTACCTTACCTTTCCAGCTGCTGACAGCACTGTACCTCTGCTAGACAACAACTTCAGATCTGGTGCCAACAACTGATATAATTCACTTACTGCTTTTGAAGGAAAGAACTGCCTTCTTACAACACTGCCTTTGGGGAAATCCACATATGATTTTATTCTATAGAGATCCCAGCATTGTATCTACAGGTAGTGCCTATCAGAATTCCATCTCTTTGGATTCATTCATTGGTTCCTCTTTATTCCCACTGATTAAATTCCTTATTTGCTTTGGTGAATTTTAACCAAAAATGCCAGGATGTCAGTGGGATAATTTTCTACTTCTGTCACCCAGTTGCAATACCAAGTGGAAGCAGATGATGTGCACAGTAGTTAGATGCAGAATAAAGACCAAACCTCAGAACATTATCTGTACCTTATTGATGTGAAGGAATCCAGTTGGCCACATCTGTACGTCTCAGCACATTCCGAGAATACAGTTGACGTGACTCATATTTCACAACTGTTCATGTTCAGACATCATCGGCAAGAAAATATGAACTTATGCTGCAAATTTTACATTTTTTAAGACGCTATAAAATGGTCTCTTGTAATGCAGATGTTGATGAGTGTGCCTACTCGAGCTACATGTGTCAGTACCAATGTATAAATGAGCCAGGACGATACTCATGCCTCTGTCCCGACGGATACAAGCTCCTGGGTTCAAGAATGTGCCAAGGTAAAGAATCCAAGCAATAGTTTCTTCTTTCCTATATTAGAGAAATAAATGCTGTTTTGGATGCTGAAAATCTCAAATTATGTCTTGCATTTAGTTTGCCCCCAGAACATTAAAATGACTCAAAGCATCACAGCTCAAAGGTACCACAAGTCCCTAAAATTACAAAAATGATGAGCAGCTTAGATAGTTACTACAGTTTAAAGCTTATTTATTAGTGTCACAAGAAGGCTTACATTCACACTGCAATGAAGTTACTGTGAAAATCCCCCAGTCGCCACACTCCAGCACCTGTTTGCGTCACTGAGAGAGAATTTAGCATGGCCAATGCACCTAACCAGCACGTCTCTCAGATTGTGGGAGGAAACCGGAACACCTGGAGGAAACCCACACAGACACGGGGTGAACGTGCAGACTCCACACACAGAGTCACCCATGCCGGGAATCGAACCTGGGTCCCTGGAGCTGTGAGACAGCAGTGCTAACCACTGTGCTATGTTAACCTGATGTATTCCAATCTCCAATTGATTAAATGTTAACTAGTCAAAAGTATCCAATGAAAGCATCCAATCATCAATGAATAATCAACACAAAATTAAAGTCAAAATTGCTAATTTTTTCAAAGATGCCTTTCAAATAACAGAAAATGCCACAAAACTGATTAGTCAACTTATATAGAATTACATAGAATGCATAGCATAGAAAAGACCATTCAACTCAACTTGTTCATACCTGTGTTTCTACTCCACATGAGCCAAATTCCACCCTACCTCATCTCACCTTATGTAACCATTCCATAACCTTTCTCCCAATGATTATCTAGTTTCCCCTTAGATGGGCCTATCTATTTGCCTCAATTACTATTTGAGGTAGCAAATTCCAGATTTTAATGACACTCTGAGTAAAGAGGTTTCTCCTGAATATCTTATTCAATTTATTAGTGACTATCATTCAGGAATTTATATTTCATCCTTTTTCAGTTGTCATATGGCTTTTCACACTACTAACTACATACACTTCAAATGAATTTGTAAGATTTTATAGAAATAAACTATCAAAGAAATTACTGAAATTAACTGTAAACCTACTTATTGACCAGATTTTGCAGTGTGAGACATCTCATGATGTGGTCCATTAGTTTGACTTGCTTGTGCATGTTTTTGCTTTAAAACATTTTGCCCACAGAGCTGCTGGAAGTGTGAGCTGAGAGCAGCGCAGCAAGAGGGACAGTGCAGTGAGGGCAATGGGATGTCTGAGACTTTGTTGAATATTTGTCTCTTTATCCAATAAAATTTACAGATTAAGAAATCTGTGAAGGTGGCTGAATTTGAGGGGGCAAATTCAGTCAAATCAGGTGCAGACAGAGAAATGATTCCATGATTCTAAATAAAAAGAGGGAAAAAAAGATAGGAAAATCTGCATATTCACCTCCTATTTCTCATTTCTGGTGCAGAGAATGAGTCCAAACTTTCAACTGTTCTTCTCTCTCCAAACATTGGCTGGACTGCTATTTATAAAGGAGATTATAAATAAGCACTGAAAGGTTCTAAAAGGGATTGTTGCAGACACAACGGCCCTCATTTCACCGGCACACCCGCCCCGAAATCAGGGAGGGCGAGGCTCGCAGAACACATTCTCTGTTGGCCTCAGGTGCGATCTTACTAGCCTCAGGAGGGCATGCCGGTAAAATTACAACCAGTGGATGTGTTAGCTATGGTTTTCCGAAATTCCTTTGTTTCATTAACAGTACCACAGAATTGGAAGTGTGCAAATGTAGCATCACTTTTCAAGAAATGAGGGAGAGAACAGGGAATTACTAACCTAACATCGCTTGTTGGAAAAATGCTGGAATCTATTATTAAGGAAAGCTTAACATTGCACTCAAAAAAGTATAGTATGATTATAACAAATCAACACGGTTTTATGAAAGGGAAATTCTGTTCGACAAATTTATTCAAGTTTTTTGAGGATGTAACTAGTAGGGTAAATAATGGGGAACTAGCAGATGTAGTATACCTGGATTTCTAAAAGGCTTTCAATACAGTGCCACACAAAAGGTTAATTGGCAAGATAGGGCCGAATGGAGTTGGGGTAATACATTATCATGGATAGAGGTTTGGTTGATGGACTGGAAGAAGAGAATGGGCATTTTCAAGTTCATGAGCTGTGACTCGTGGATTGCCACAAGGATCAATGCTGGGGCTCAGCTTTTTACAATCTAAATTAGTAACTTGAATAAAGAGACAGAGAGCAACATATTTAGGTTTCTAATGACACAAAGCTATGCGGAAATGTAAACTGTGGGGAGAACACAGAGAAGCTGACAGGAGAGAAAGGCCAGAATTTGACGGCCATTCACGCCAGTGGGATTTTCCCATCCCGCTGCAGTGAACAGAGATTTGGCTGGCCACCAAATTCTCTGACTTTGCTACAGCGGGAACGTGGCATGAATGGTAAGATCACGCTGATATAGACAAAGAAATATGGACAGAGAGTGGGCAACAAGATGGCAGATGGAGTATAACATGGGGAAATGATGTTATTCATTTTAGTCATGAGAATAGAAAAGCAGATTTTTTTAAAATGTGTGAAACTTGTAAATGTCAATGTTCAACGAATCTTAGGTGTGTTTATATAAGGATCACAGGAGGTTAGTACAATAAAAAATTAGAAAAGCAAATATAGAAATAAAGAAGTCTTGCTACAATTGCACAGCTAAGGCTTTCGTGAGACCACCTCTGGAATACTTTGTGTAGTTTTGGTCTCCATATTTGAAGAAAGATATACTTGAATTGGAGGTGGTACAGCGAAGGCTCACTAAATTGGTCCCTGGTATGCATGGACTTCCCGATAATGAAAGGCTGACTAAATTAGGGCTGATGCAGTTTAGAAAAATGGGAGGTGATTTCATTGAAACATATCAGATTCTGAAGAAGCTTGAACTGAGGGATTGTTGCTGCTGGTTGTGGAATCTAAAACGTGGACGCCCAGTCTCAGGGTGTAGGGCTGATCATTTAGGATTGAGATGAGGAGAAATTACTTCACTCAAAAGGCTGTGAATCTTTGAAATTCTCTGCCTCAGAGGGGTGTGGATGCTCCATCATTGAATATATTTCAGGCTGGGATAGACAAATTTTCAGTCTCTCAAGGACATCACATGGTCTGGAATGGGGGGGTGGGGGTGAGTTAATAGGTTGTGATGAACAAAGCATCGTAGCTGTGAGGGACAGCTCAGTGGATAGGATATTAGGATGTAGATAGGCTGAGAAATTGGGCGGGGATCCTGGATTCAGGATTCAATCCTGGACCGGGGAGCGGCGCGGGCTTGGAGGGCCGAAGGGCCTGTTCCTGTGCTGTATTGTTCTTTGTTCTTCTTTGTTCTTTGTTCTTTGACTGAAGGAATATGGGAAGGGGGTGAAAAATGGTGTTAATGCCCAAGATCAGCCACGATTATATTGAATAATGGATGAGCCACATGGTTTCTTCCTGTTCTTCCTGCTCCTATTTCTTGTGTTTTTATGTATTCACAGCTTTTTTTCCGTTTCTAGTTCAATACTGTAACTGATTATCAAGCAACGTTTAGCCTATTGGCAGTAAGTGTTCATTCCACTAGCAGACTGTTTATCTGACTAATACATTCACCCTTTTCATGTTTTTCTGCATCAAAAGAAAAATGGTTCCTATTTTATCGAGAGCAATTTCCACAGTTAATGCCACATTATTACATCTCCAAATCTGTCAGTGTTCCATGTTAATATATTACACCAGTGCTAAATGATAGCATTATGTATTATACTGCATATAATATACATTGCAGTGTTATGATTCAGTTCGCGACTGCTAGCATTTAAAAAGAAATCTGAATCCCATGTTTTACCCAATAGAACTACTCCACAAGATTTCACCTTTTGTTAACTTTATTGTACAACCAAAATGTGCACTATATCTGAACGATAAGGTTTATAACTATATCTGTTAGGCATTCAGGTTTACATCCTAGTTCCCCTAAGAATTCACTTATAAGACAAATTAATCTTAAAATTATTTACTTTTGTGGGGACTACACCTACATGTGTTACAGTTCTCAGTTCCAGCTATCCTCAGAGGTAAAACTTGCATTTAACTTCTTTTGATGTGGAGGTTCTGGTTATTTTTCCAGTACTTCTAAGTTAATTCAGCTGATTACTTTCTTTTGCAATAAGACACCGGAAACCCCGTTGTAGATCCTCCCACTGGCCTCAAACTAGGCAATCTTCCAGTTTATGTTCTTCACAAATTCCAAACTGAGAGTAAACCTCACTTGTCCCCACAAAATCAGTTTTGAAGTTAGGGTTTTATTGTACTTTCAGTGCAAGTCTACCTGTCCTATAGTTTGGCTGATTTATCTCAGTGAGCTGAAAACCACACAAGGTCAAAACTGCAACTAACCTCTTCCAGCAAACACCCATATAAATTGAAACCAGAGAATTTCCATAAACTCCATTTGTCTCCATAATGATGTAACCTGCCCTGGGCTGTCCTCAAACTAACCTGAAGATCAATTACCACTCATTTACAATTTTCTATTAGATCTGATAAGGTAAATGGATTTTTATAACCTTTCAGGGCTCACTGAATCCTTTTAAATTAATTTGCTCTAATTTGGAAAACAAAAACATCTCTCTGGACTGCACTCCTTTGCAAGCAGTGTAAACCTTATATCTCCAGTTCTCCAGTAAGTGCACCAGCTGTTTTATAGCTCTATCCTTTCTATTCTTTCTACCCTGACTCTATTAAACAAATTTGAGTAGTCTTTTGAACTGTGATTTCTTTAGGTGTTCTGGCAATCGCTAAAGCCCAGCACTTTAATTACTTCATCTTTGCAGTAATAACCTCCCCAGAACTAAAATGTCTTTAAAATGTCAACATGAACTATGAACTAGATATTCGCAACACTAGGGGCTGAAGTTGTTGAACTTGGTACAAGGAAAACATTATAAAAAATGTTCTGACAAAGGGTTGAAACATTAACTTTGTTTCTCTCTCCACAAATACTGCCATACCTGCTGAGTATTTTGTGTAATTTCGGTTTCTGTTTCAGATTTCCAGCATCTGCAGTATTTTGCTCTTATATAATTATAACAACCATTTGTACTTGTTTAGTGGAGTGAAACATCACCAAGGAGTGCTTCCCTCACCCTCAGCATCCCTACAGTGATCTGCCTCCATCCCTGTGATCAACCAGCCCATCCCCTGCAATTGAGTTCTCACCTATTGCAATCGCTTCACCTGCAGTCTCTCTCCAGTTCAAACCTTCATAGAGAATCATTGAATCCCTACAGTGCAGAAGGAAGCCATTCAGCCCATCGGGTCTGCACTGACTACAATCCCTCCCAGACCCTATTCCCGCAACCCCGCTTATTTACCCTGTTAATCCCTCTGACACTAGGGTCAACTTAGCATGGCCAATCCACCTAACCTTCACATCTTTGGACTCTGGGAGAAAACCGGAGCACCGCAGGAAACATACGCAGACACGGGGAAAACGTGCAAACTCCACACAGACAGTGATCTGAGGCTAGAATTGAACCCGGGTCCCTGGTGCTGTGTGGCAGCAGTGCTAAACACGGTGCCACTGTGCTGCCCCAGAGGCAGGCTTTCCCAATGCACTGCCAGTCAACCCCTCAAACTGGGCAGCAACAACAAAGAAAAAAATCTAATGTGATCATAGAATCCCTACAGAGCAGAAGGAGGCCATTTCATAGAAATCATAGAAACCCTACAGTGCAGAAGGAGGCCATTCGGCCCATCGAGTCTGCACCGACCACAATCCCACCCAGGCCCTACCCCCACATATTTACCCGCTAATCCCTCTCACTTACTCATTTTAGGACTCTAAGGGGCAATTTTTAACCTGGCCAATCAACCTAACCCGCACATCTTTGGACTGTGGGAGGAAACCGGAGCACCCGGAGGAAACCCATGCAGACACGAGGGGAATGTGCAAACTCCACACAGACAGTGACCCGAGCCGGGAATCGAACCCGGGACCCTGGAGCTGTGAAGCAGCAGTGCTAACCACTGTGCTACCGTGCCGCCCTTCGAGAGTCTGCACCCATCGAGTCTGCACCGACAACAATCCCACCTATGCCCTATTCCCGTAACCCCACACATATTTACCCTGCTAATCCCTTGACACCAGGGTCGATTTAACATGGCCAATCAATCTAACCCACACATTTTTGGACTGTGGGAGCAAACCCACGCAGACATGGGGAGAATGTGCAAACTCCACACAGACAGTGACCCAAGCCAGGAATCGAACCGGATCCCTGGCACTGTGAGGCAGTGCTAATCATTGTGTCCTGCCATTAAAATCAGCTGGTTCTCAGACTTTGTTGCAATTCCAAGAGCTAGTGCAGATTGGTGAGCGCATGGTGATGAAGGACTCAATATGGAGCATGATTTAAGAATCAGAACTTTAATCAAGTTGAATGTGAGGGTCTTTTTGATGGGTCTTTTTCCGGCTGGAGGTCTGTGACCAGTGGTGTTCCGCAGGGCTCTGTACTGGGACCTCTGCTATTTGTGATATATATAAATGATTTGGAAGAAGGTGTGACTGGTGTAATCAGCAAGTTTGCGGATGACACGAAGATGGCTGGACTTGCGGATAGCGAAGAGCATTGTCGGGCAATACAGCAGGATATAGATAGGCTGGAAAATTGGGCGGAGAGGTGGCAGATGGAGTTTAATCCGGATAAATGCGAAGTGATGCATTTTGGAAGAAATAATGTAGGGAGGAGTTATACAATAAATGGCAGAGTCATCAGGAGTATAGAAACACAGAGGGACCTAGGTGTGCAAGTCCACAAATCCTTGAAGGTGGCAACACAGGTGGAGAAGGTGGTGAAGAAGGCATATGGTATGCTTGCCTTTATAGGATGGGGTATAGAGTATAAAAGCTGGAGTCTGATGATGCAGCTGTATAGAACGCTGGTTAGGCCACATTTGGAGTACTGCGTCCAGTTCTGGTCGCCGCACTACCAGAAGGACGTGGAGGCGTTAGAGAGAGTGCAGAGAAGGTTTACCAGGATGTTGCCTGGTATGGAGGGTCTTAGCTATGAGGAGAGATTGGGTAAACTGGGGTTGTTCTCCCTGGAAAGATGGAGAATGAGGGGAGATCTAATAGAGGTGTACAAGATTATGAAGGAGATAGATAGGGTGAACGGTGGGAAGCTTTTTCCCAGATCAGAAGTGACGTTCACAAGGGGTCACGGGCTCAAGGTGAGAGGGGCGAAGTATAACTCAGATATCAGAGGGATGTTTTTTACACAGAGGGTGGTGGGGGCCTGGAATGCGCTGCCAAGTAGGGTGGTGGAGGCAGGCACGCTGACATCGTTTAAGACTTACCTGGATAGTCACATGAGCAGCCTGGGAATGGAGGGATACAAACGATTGGTCTAGTTGGACCAAGGAGCGGCACAGGCTTGGAGGGCCGAAGGGCCTGTTTCCTGTGCTGTACTGTTCTTTGTTCTTTGTTCTTTGAAGGAATGAAGGCTGGGAAGAATGCTGGAAAAGAATAGCCCAGCAAATGAGAGAACAACCGAAGGGAATATTATTTTCTATTGGCAACTATCAGCATTACCGGCTCCATCTTTCACAAAGTGTGTACAGATCTCAAACTGGTGCCATTATTATCTAATCAATCTCTATGGAATTGAAATGCCTTGGCTATTCCTGTCTTTGCAGCAGTTGCTAACTCACAAGTGACCCATGAACACTGCCGCAATAGCTCTTCAACAATTTATTGTAACTCAGGGATAATCATCCTGCCCTAACTTGATATTTTCCAACGTTCCATTTTTATTTCCCTAAAACAGATATAAATGAGTGTGAAACAGGAAGTGTTTGTGAGGAACAAGAGAAATGTTGGAACTATCATGGTGGATATAGATGTTATCCTCAAAATCCATGCCATGAGCCTTATACTCAGATGTCTGAAAAGTAAGTAATAACATTTTTCCAACAATCTTGATGCAAGATACAGGTGGAAAGCAAATGGAAATGAAAGCGGAATTTTCAACATTTGAAAATCAGCGGAGCTTTTGTTGTTCAGTCAAGAGATGTGGGCTTTGTTGGTTAGGCTCGCATTTACTTCCCATCACTAATTACCCTTGAGGGTGGTGATGAACTGCCTTCATGAACAGCTGCACATTCAGTCCATAGGTGCACCCACAGTGCTGTCAGGGAGGGAGTTCCAGGATTTTGACCCAGTGACAGTGAAGGAATGGAGATATATTTCCAAGTCAGGTTGGTGAGTGACTTGAAGGGAAACTGCCAGTTGGTGGTGTTCCCATGTGTCTGCTGCCCTTGTCCTTCTAGATGGTAGTGGAGTGGGTTTGGAAGATATTACCTAAGGAGCTTTGGTGAGTTCCAAGTCATAAACTATCAAATGAAATGCTGGAAATGTCACAAACAAGTATTCATTTCCTCTCTGAAATGTAACTTCAGGTCAGCATTTTATTAATGACTGTAATAGTTCATCTATACTCAAATAAAAATAGTTAGTCTTGACCAATTCTCAACTTCCCTAATGGTAAATAGCATTGTGTATCTGTGTTATAAAACATGTCATTTCTTTTCTGGAGAGTCTCGGGTAGGCTTCTCTAAACATCGTAAAATTTGACGTGATGATGAAAAGTTCTGGTTCATTTTAATCACTTTTTTTTACAATCCTCAAACCAACTGGAATAAATTGGCATGTAGATTTTTAAAAGATTAATTTCACTGGCTCCTCCTAACCCAGTTCACAGGGACACTATCCCTTCCAACTGCACAGCATTTGACAAAGGCCTTCTCTTCATCTCCTTCCCCTTGCATCAGTGAACTCCTCTCCCCTTCAACCAGTTCAAGCTGCTGTTCTTCCTTCACTCTCACTGTTCAAGCTGATACTCTTCCACTGCCCATTCCAAGCTAATGCTGACTCTCTCTCTCTCTCCCCACTTATTCTCAGGTAATACTGGCAACTTCTTCCCCATCCTCCCACCACACCACTCTCCAGTTTCTCCCCTCTTACCCTCACTAAGTTATCACTCCCAACTTCTCCCTCTCTTTTCCCTCCTGCCCTTTTCCTTTCACTTTTCCATCCTCACTCTTTCCCACCATCCATTTTCCCTCTTCACTGTCACCCACTTGCCCTCCTACTCATGCCACTTGCCCCACTTGCCCTCTTACTTCCATATCATCCATTTCACCCCTTTCACTACCTTTCATTTCCTCTTCTCTGCTTCCAGAATTCCAATTTAATGTTTCAATAATGGATCAGAATGACTGTGACCAATTGATAGAAAGGTTTCTAACTACTTCACACTGTAGGTAAAAATGATTGTTCTTGCAAGAATTCCCAGCCACAGTACGCAGTGTACAGAATCACTGTCATTAGCAGTAGAGGCACCACCCAAGGGATTGGTCCTGGTCTGGTCCAGCATTGGTGGGCCTTGAGCAGAGGCAGAGCTGAGAGAGGGCTGATTCTTACTGATTTTAGTTGCCATGCAGTCTATTGGTGAGTTCATTCCCTGGTGATATGGCAGGATTTTCCAGCCCCAAGATGGTGGGGCCTGATGCAGGAGATTGACTTTCAGTGGAACCGGACAATCCCAGCAGCAAGTGGGGTCAGAAAATTCCACCCACAAGGTGAGGCATCTGTCTCTGTTTCCTGGTGTTTAGGAAGAACCATGGGGGCGATTCTCCCAGCCCGCTGCACTGCTTTAGCAACACAGCGAGCCGGGAAACATCAACAGAGGCCGTTTAGCGAGCTTCCCACTGCAGCCTCCGCGCGTCTCCGGCCTCCTGATTTCCGGCATCATCAGCTCCACACCGGAAATTGGCGCAGAGCTGATCTCCATATTGAAATCAAAATGTTAGTATCATTAACAGGCCTGGGACTGAAGTCTCCAGACTCGCTAGCCTATCCCCTCACCCCACCAGGAGTGCTTCACTCCAGCAGGGTTTACAACAGTTCCCCACTAACAGGGAGCATATGGCCCAACCCCACTGGAGTGAGGGGAGGTCATGAAGAGGTCAGGGGTAAGAGGGGGAGTGCCCCCAAGGCACTGCCCAAGGGGCAAAGTGGCAAAGTCCGGGGACATCTTGGCACTGCCCACTGGACATAGGGCAGTGCCAATGGGGGGAGCCTATTGGGGGTGGGGCCTATGGGGGGTTTTTGCATTCGTAATAATGCAGGTCTTGCTTTGTTTTGTTTTTCCATTCAGTCGCTGTGTCTGTCCAGCAGCAAATGCAGCCTGTCACGATCAGCCTTATTCCTATGTGTACAAATACATGAATGTTCGATCAGATAGATCTGTGCCCTCTGATATCTTCCAAATTCAAGCAACAAGTGTTTACCCCAACACCTTCAACACCTTCCAGATCATCTCTGGGAACGAAGGCGAGTTCTATCTGAGGGTGAGTCATTCTTTTATTTCTCTATCAACCACTTTATTGATTTTGTTAAAGAGGTGGGCTCCAAAAATCTGCATAATGGCTGAGTAACTCCCAGTGGATCTTTTTATTTTATCTTTTAAGAACCATTTGGTTCTTAATGGATGGCATCCCACCATTGGTGTGTCTACCTGCTGAAGAGGCCAGAAGGTAACACTAATCTCTGCCTGGTCCCTGGCTCGAGAATGATGAAGGTTCCCGGAATCCGTCTCCCAAGAAAATATTATTTGGTGCCCCCTCGCTCCTCTTTCTGGAGGGAGGAGTTTTAAAATGTATTTAAAATTCCGCCGCTTCTTCTTTGGGCTTCCAGGCCACAGTCCTATTGTGACTCACTGACATGGAGGTATTCCTGATCAGACCAGCTGTATTTCTAGCGGTGCTGTTCTGAGTCCCAGTCACAGGAAGTTGCGGCCCCAAGCTCTCTTGTACCAACTGCCACGTTTGGTATTGGTGGAGGCCTCATCCAATAAAATAGCACCCTGGAAAACTATGCCAAAAGAGCTATGGATTTTCAGGGCTGTGATCATTATAGTCTTTAAACTAAATTGTTGTTGAACACAAGTTTTTTAAAAAATCAATTTACCCTCAAAAGCAAGTGTTACTTGTATTTGCAATCAGAAAGCTCAAGAAATATTGCAATGTCCACTGGCCCCCAGAATGATGTCAGCACTGTAGCTTTCCACACTGAGCTTTCCACGATACAACTGTCTAGCTCTAGACCCTATGTAATTATCCATAACAATAGCCTTGTCTATCTAACAGCACTGTGTGCCTGGGTGCAGCCCCAAAATCCCAACAAGTGCATCCCCAGTGATTACTCCTGGATGACGTCCACCAGTGGCGTCCAGTACTGATACCTGCCTTTCTGCTGAGGGCCCATACCTTAAGGGTGCAGCTCTTTGCCCACTTACCCCATTTAGATGGAAATTCTGACACCTCCCTGCCAATGGAAGCAGGGACCAATCCTTATCTCAACCCGGCTCTCATGCTCCTCTGTGCAAGAATGCCGATCCAAATATTTCTTTAAAAATAAGGCCACAACATTCCTTTGGGTTGTATGACACTTGCTTCAACTGAACCCTCTGGCTGATCACACCTGCTAAGATCTGGAGGTGAACGTGTGCCTTCTGGGCCAGGGAAGCACGAGCTCCCAGCAAAGCAAATGCCTGTCCCTCGCTCCTCTCACCATTGCTGGCCTTGCAGCAGATGGACAGAGTTTCTACACCTTACATGGCATCAATTGCTCTTTACAATTGGTCACTGCCATAGAAACATAGAAACCCTACAGTGCAGAAACAGGCCATTCGGCCCATCGAGTCTGCACCGACTACAATCCCACCCAGGCCCTACCCCCATATCCCTACACATTTACTCGCTAATCCCTCTAACCTACACATCTCAGGACACTAAGGGGCAATTTTAGCATGGCCAATCAACCTAACCCGCACATCTTTGGCCATGTTCCTACTTCACAGTCTATGAGTCCATGTGGAGATCACGGCCTCCCTCGCCACCCTCACATGCCTGACCGTTGCTGCCGCCAGCCCTCCAGAGCCTGGGTGATGTTTCTCCTCCTCCGCCTCCTCCTCTGCCTCCTCCTCTGCCTCTTCCTCCGCCTCTTCCTCCGCCTCTTCCTCCGCCTCTTCCTCCTCCTGCTGGGTGGCCTCCTCCCAAGCAACTCCTGGCTACTTGGCTTCCAAGTCCTCCTCCTCCAAAAGATCTCCTTGCTGCTGCGCCAGGTTGTGAAGGGCACAGCACACGGCCACAATGCGGGACGATATCAGGGAGCTGTATTGTAGGGTCCAGGCACCTGAACCGCATTTGAAGGAGCCCTATGTACCACTCCACTAATGAACAGATGGCAACTTGGGCCTCATTATACCCAATCTCTGCATCAGTCTCAGGCCCCCGCACAGGTGTCAGCAGCCAAGTCCGAAGACAGTATCCCCATGTTCCCCACGAGCCATCCCTGAACACTGGGCTCCTCCTCAAAGACCTCTGGCACATCAGAATTCCTCAACATAAAACTGTCATACATGTTGCCACGGTGTCTGGTGCAGACGTGCATGATATTCAGCTGGTGGTCACACACCAATTGCACATTTATTGAATGGAAGCCTTTTCTGTTCATGAATCTTCCTGGATTCTTCACCAGGCCCTTGAGTGCAATATGGATACAATGTATTAGCCGCTGTACATTTGGCATCCCCACGATGGCCGTGAATCCTGTCGCCCAGGCTTCCTGCTGGGCCTGGTTCAGGTCAAATTTAATAAACTGGCCAGCCCGGGCATCCAGGGCATCCATGACCTCCTTCACACACTTGTAGACGGATGGTTGGGAAATGCTTCAAAAAGTCTCCACTAGGGGTCTGGAAGGACCCAGTGGCGTAAAAGTTTAAGGCAGCCATCACTTTCACAGCCACTGGGAGTGGGTGCCCCCGCCATGCCCCAAGGTGTCAGGTCCTGCAGAACAGGTGTCGCACTGTCTCCTTTCGGAGTCAGAGCCATCGGCGACACACGATGTCCGACAGTTACTCAAAGGACACTCGCGTGCAGAACTGCCGGGGTCTCCGCTCCCTCCTTCTTCTGCATTCCACCTACCCCCCTCCGTGTCCCCCCCCAACCCCCCCGCGGCGAATGGTGGCGACGTCCTGCCTCTGGTGGCAGTCTCCCTCTACTCCTGCGAGTGGTATGGCCTAGGCTTCCTCTGTCCGCAATTCATCCCCCTGCTCCTGCTCCTGCTCCTCAGCTCCAGCAGCAACCAAAAGAACAGCTAGATCAATGGGTTGCATTACAACAGCCATCTCATCAACCTGAAGGGGGAGGGTAGGTTGGAATTTGGGGAAGGGGAGAAACATTGGAGAAGTTAAAAAACTCTGCTTATCCCACACCCAGCAATACACACTCCCCATAGCCTCCCACAGACCCCCAGCAACATACACTCCCCATACCTCCACCCACAGACCCCCAGCAACACACACTCCCCATACCTCCACCCACAGACCCCCAACAACACACACTCCCCATACCTCCACCCACAGACCCCCAGCAACACACACTCCCCATATTCCGTGCCCCCCCCCCACAGATTCCAGAATGGCACACAACTCCCCCACTCACAAACGCACACCCCGAACCCATGCAGTAGTGGCCCCAGACAGTGCTGCTTGACAACTCCTGAGGCTGCAGCACTGCCACTTCAGAGAGTTTCCAGCCCATCCCCCACCTGCAACAGTGCTTGTTGCTGCTAGCACTAGGACCCAGAGTCAGTCCTAAGACCCAAGGTCAGCGCTCAGACTTGGTCCGTGCTGAGAGTCCAAGGTTAGATCCCATGAACAACAATAGTCCCCCCACCCCCCGCACACTCGCAGGCCCACCCCCAACACAAAATGCAACATGGCTTCCACGAAACAACCCCCTCTGAGCAGCACAGAGCAGTTTGAAAGCAGAGACTTACCTCCTCGCTCACCCTCACTGATCAAGCGCCTGAATCCGACTTTTATACATGAGATATTTCCCTGACTGATCCGGCTGCAGTGAACAAGGTGGTTAAGGCAGCTGAGCTGGGACAATTGGGAGTGAAGTTCACTAATTACATTGTGATGAATGCAAAAAAAATACATTTGACGTTTTGCCCATTTTGGGTGGGGTCCTGATCGCATTGATTTTTTTCTCGGTAAAATAGGAATGGGCCAAAAACAGTCACCGTTCCCGCCAGTCACGTCATGCCCTATTTTATGGTTTTTTTCCCGCTGCAAAACAGGTGCGATGAGGTTGTAAAATTCCACCCCATATGTTAATTTAACTTAACAGCCAATCTACCCTCACTGTTATCCCTCACTTCTCATAGGGATTGTGCCAATCTTCCACCATGACTTTGCTTGGGGATCAATAGAACCTAAAGGAACTGCATAAACAATTGTTTTCAGTTGCGTTCTTTTATTGGTTCATGGGATTTGGGGTTTGCTGGCAAGGCCAACAATCAAAGTTTATCCTTAATTGTCCGGAGAAGGTGGTGGTGAGCTGCCTTCTTCAATTGCTCAGTGCCTGTGCTGTAGGTGTAGCCATCGATCTGTTAGGGAGGGAGTTCTATGATTTTAACTTAACGACAGTGAAGGAACGATATAGTTCCTTGTCAGGTTAGTGTGTGACTGGTAGTGTTCCAATTCAAATCGGAATCAGTCTACCTTGAATCGAGTTCTGAACTCTGCTTTGTGGCGTCCACATACATTATGACACATGTACCGACAACCATAGGTGTACGTACCATTAATCATTATAGAGACATGTCTCAGAAAGCCTGGAAACTCCTCCTTCCACTCACCATCCCCATTCTCCCAGGCTTTCACCTAGAATGGGAGTAGCAGACAGAAATACCGCCTCTTACCTTCAGAAGTGTGCAAGGTAATCTGATGGAGAGATGTTCTGTGTCATCCAACCCTCCCATTTCAGGGACTGTTGCCTCAAATAGAGTGACTTAAACCGTCTGTCTTTTTTTTAATGTCTGTATTATATTCTTATTTCACTCTTTTGTATTCATGCAGCAAACAAGCAATGTGAGTGCAATGCTTGTCTTAGTGAAGCCTTTAACAGGACCAAAGGAGTACATTGTGGATCTGGAGATGTCAACAGTCAATGCTGTAATGAACTACCGGACTGTGTCTGTGTTGCGGTTGACAATAGTAGTGGGACCTTATTCGTTTTAGTTTAGGTGGCACTGATAAGAATAGCCAGAGTAAAGCATCGATTACCACAGCATTTAACATTCTGGTGTGTTTATGTAATTTGCTTTATGATTCAATTTAACTTTCCCTTTTGTATTTTTGGGTCTTTTTGTACAAAGTGCCTTCAATAATGTGTAGAGATAAACTTACTGAAATAAATATACATTACAAATTAATATTTAAAGCTACATAAAGTTCTATTATGTTCGCTATCCAGCCCAAAATTAAATACTTAATATCATGATGTACAAAGTTGTTTTCTAATCAAATAAAATGTACTTCATATATTAAATTGTCGTCTTTGGAATATGTTTGCTGCTGTGAATTCACGTCACAATATTACGAATATCAATCACCTCTCATAAAGAGGACTTTTGTGGTAAAGTAAAGCACAAACGTTCACTTATGTAAGCATCAGTGTATTGATAGCTTGTCTTCAGTGAATCTCAGGTAGAAGTTTCAAATATTTTATTAATGATAATAGAATTCCTGTTAACAAGTTCATGTTGACAATCTACTGGGCCCAGTAGAGTATCTGAATGGGTAAGCGATGGCCTAATGGCATTATTGTTGCACTATTAATTCATAAACCCAGCTAATGTTCTGGGGACTCGGGTTCAAATCCCGGCAGATGGTGGCATTTGAATTCATTAAAAAGTATCTGGAATTAAGAATCTACTGATGACCATAAAATCATTGTTGATTGTTGGACAAACCCATCTGGTTCACTAATGTTCTTTAGGAAAGGAAATCTGCTGTCCTTACCCCGGCCTGGCCTAGATGTGACTCCAGAACCACAGCAATGTGGTTGACTCTCAAATGCCCTTGGGCAACCAGGCATGGGCAATAAATGCTGGCCAGCCAGCGACGCCCATTTATAGGAGATTCTGTGGGAGCGAGAGAGACTTGTGGTTGGTGAGTTGCCTCCCAGGTGCCAGAGTCCGTGATGTCTCGGATCGTGTTTTCGAGATCCTTAAGGGGGAAGGGGACCAGCCCCAAGTTGTGCTCCACAGAGGCACCAATGAGATAGGTAGGAAAAGAGATGGGGATGTAAGGCAGAAATTCAGGGAGTTAGGGTGGAAGCTTAGAGCTAGAACACATAGAGTTGTTATCTCTGGTTTGTTACCTGTGCCATGTGCTAGCGAGGAGAGGAATAGGGAGAGAGAGCAATTGAACACGTGGCTACAGGAATGGTGCAGGAGGGAAGGATTCAGATACCTGGATAATTGGAACTTATTCTGGGGTAGGTGGGACCTCTACAAACGGGATGGTCTTCACCTGGACCAGAGGGGTACCAATATTCTGGGGGGGAAATTTGCTAATGCTGTTCAGGAGGGTTTAAACTAATTCGGCAGGGGGATGGGAACCTGGATTGTTGCTCCAGTGTACAGGAGGATGTGAGTGGTGAGGTCATGAATAAGGTTTCAAGGTCGCAGGAGTGTACTGGCAGGCAGGAAGGTGTTTTGAAATGTGCCTACTTCAACGCCAGGAGCATCCGGAATAAGGTGGGTGAACTTGCAGCATGGGTTGGTACCTGGGACTTCGATGTTGTGGCCATTTCGAAGACATGGATAGAGCAGGGACAGGAATGGTTGTTGCAGGTTCCGGGGTTTAGATGTTTCAGTAAGATCAGGTAAGGTGGTAAAAGAGGGGGAGGTGTGGCATTGTTAGTCAAGGACAGTATTACGGTGGCAGAAAGGACGTTTGATGAGGACTCGTCTACTGAGGTAGTTTGGGCTGAGGTTAGAAACAGAAAAGGAGAGGTCACCCTGTTGGGAGTTTTCTATAAGTCTCCAAAAAGTTCCAGAGATGTAGAGGAAAGGATTGCAAAGATGATTCTGGATAGGAGCGAAAGTAACAGGGTAGTTGTTATGGGAGACTTTAACTTTACAAATATTGACTGGAAACGCTATAGTTCGAGTACTTTAGATGGGTCAGTTTTTGTCCAATGTGTGCAGGAGGGTTTCCTGACACAGTATGTAGATAGGCCAACAAGAGGCGAGGCCACATTGGATTTGGTACTGGGTAATGAACCAGGCCAGGTGTTAGATTTGGAGGTAGGGGAGCACTTTGGTGATAGTGACCACAATTCGATTACGTTTACTTTAGCGATGGAAAGGGATAGGTATATACCGCAGGGCAAGTGTTATAACTGGGGGAAAGGAAATTATGATGCGATTAGGCGAGATTTAGGATGCATAGGATGGGGAAGAAATCTGCAGGGGATGGACACAATTGAAATGTGGAGCTTATTCAAGGAACAGCTACTGCGTGTCCTTGATAAGTATGTACCTGTTAGGCAGGGAAGAAATGGTCGAGCGAGGGAACTGTGGTTTACTAAAGAAGTTGAATCTCTTGTGAAGAGGAAGAAGGAGACTTATGTAAAGATGAGACGTGAAGGCTGAGTTCGGGCACTTGAGAGTTACAAGTTAGCTAGGAAGGACCTGAAGAGAGAGCTAAGAAGAGCCAGGAGGGGACATGAAAAGTCTTTGGCAGGTAGGATCAAGGAAAACCCTAAAGCTTTCTATAGGTATGTCAGGAATAAAAGAATGACTGGGGTAAGATTAGGGCCAGTCAAGGACAGTAGTGGGAAGTTGTGCATGGAGTCCGAAGAGATAGGAGAGGCGCTAAATGAATATTTTTCGTCAGTATTCACACAGGAAAAAGATAATGTTGTCAAAGAGAATACTGAGATACAGGCTAGACGGGATTGAGGTTCATGAGGAGGTGTTAGCAATTCTGGAAAGTGTGAAAATAGATAAGTCCCCTGGGCCGGATGGGATTTATCCTAGGATTCTCTGGGAAGCTAGGGAGGAGATTGCAGAGCCTTTGGCTTTGATCTTTATGTCGTCATTGTCTACAGGAATAGTGCCAGAAGACTGGAGGATAGCAAATGTTGTCCCCTTGTTCAAGAAGGGGAGTAGAGACAACCCTGGTAATTATAGACCAGTGAGCCTTACTTCTGTTGTGGGCAAAGTTTTGGAAAGGATTATAAGAGATAGGATTTATAATCATCTAGAAAGGAACAATTTGATTAGGGATAGTCAATACGGTTTTGTGAAAGGTAGGTCATGCCTCACAAACCTTATTGAGTTCTTTGAGAAGGTGACCAAAGAGGTGGATGAGGGTAAAGCAGTTGATGTGGTGTATATGGATTTCAGTAAAGCGTTTGATAAGGTTCCCCTATGGTAGGCTATTGCAGAAAATACGGAGGCATGGATTGAGGGTGATTTAGCGGTTTGGATCAGAAATTGGCTAGCTGTAAGAAGACAGAGGGTGGTGGTTGATGGGAAATGTTCATCCTGGAGTTCAGTTACTAGTGGTGTACCGCAAGGATCTGTTTTGGGGCCACTGCTGCTTGTCATTTTTATAAATGACCTGGATGAGGGCGTAGAAGGATGGGTTAGTAAATTTGCGGATGACACTAAAGTCGGTGGAGTTGTGGACAGTGCGGAAGGTTGTTGCAGGTTACAGAGGGACATAGATAAGCTGCAGAGCTGGGCTGAGAAGTGGCAAATGGAGTTCAATGCGGAAAAGTGTGAGGTGATTCACTTTGGAAGGAGTAACCGGATTACAGAGTACTGGGCTAATGGTAAGATACTTGGTAGTGTGGATGAACAGAGAGATCTCGGTGTCCATGTGCATAGATCTCTGAAAGTTGGCACCCAGGTTGATAGGGTTGTTAAGAAGGCGTACAGTGTGTTAGCTTTTATTGGTAGAGGGATTGAGTTTCAGAGCTATGATGTTATGTTGCAGCTGTACAAAACTCTGGTGCGGCCGCACTTGGAGTATTGCGTACAGTTCTGGTCGCCGCATTATAGGAAGGATGTGGAAGCATTGGAAAGGGTGCAGAGGAGATTTACCAGGATGTTGCCTGGTATGGTAGAAATCATAGAAACCCTACAGTGCAGAAGGAGGCCATTCAGCCCATCGAGTCTGCACCGACCACAATCCCACCCAGGCCCTACCCCCACATATTTACCCGCTAATCCCGCTAACCTACGCATCCCAGGGGCAATTTTTAACCTGGCCAATCAACCTAACCCGCACATCTTTGGACTGTGGGAGGAAACCGGAGCACCCGGAGGAAACCCACGCAGACACGAGGAGAATGTGCAAACTCCACACAGACAGTGACCCGAGCCGGGAATCGAACCCGGGACCCTGGAGCTGTGAAGCAGCAGTGCTAACCACTGTGCTACCATGCCGCCGTGGTGGGAAGGTGTTATGAGGAAAGGCTGAGTGACTTGAGGCTGTTTTTGTTAGAGAGAAGAAGGTTAAGAGGTGACTTAATAGAGGCATACAAGATGATCAGAGGATTAGATAGGGTGGACAGTGTAAGCCTTTTTCCTCAGATGGTGATGGCAAGCATGAGGGGACATAGCTTTAAATTGAGGGGTGAGAGATATAGGACAGATGTCAGAGGTAGGTTCTTCACTCAGAGAGTAGTAAGGGTGTGGAATGCCTGCCTGCAGCAGTAATGGACTTGTCAACATTAAGGACATTTAAAGGGTTATTGGATAAACATATGGATGATATTGGAATAGTGTAGGTTAGATGGGCTTTACAAAGAACAAAGAACAATACAGCACAGGAACAGGCCTTTCGGCCCTCCAAGCCCGCGCCGCTCCCCGGTCCAGGATTGAATCCTGAATCCAGCATCCCCGCCCAATTTTCCAGCCTATCTACATACTAATATCCTATCCACCGAGCTGTCCCTCACAGCTACGATGCTTTGTTCATCACAACCTATTAACTCACCCCCACCCCCCCATTCCAGACCATGTGATCTCCAGGGAGAGGCGAAAACCCAGAGTGAAAACCCCAGGGCCAATATGGGGAAAAAAAATCTGGGAAATTCCTCTCCGACCCCCTGAGGCGATCGAAACGAGTCCAGGAGATCACACTGGCCCTGATCGGAAAATGCTTCCCAACCCTATTAATTTCCACTTTCACGAACACCATATGAATTCCCTGCCCCCGAGACAGGTTCCCAACTATCCGCAGTCTCGCTCTGTACTGGCACCAGCAAGATGATCATAGAATGAAGCCTTGAAACGAGAAACAAAGAACAATTAGCCCGCGCCGCTCCCTGGTCCAAACTAGACCACTCTTTTGTATCCCTCCATTCCCACTCCGATCATATAGCTGTCTAGATAAGTCTTAAACGTTCCCGGTGTGTCCGCCTCCACCACCTTGCCCGGCAACACATTCCAGGCCCCCACGACCCTCTGTGTAAAATATGTCCTTCTGATATCTGTGTGAAACCTCCCCCCCTTCACCTTGAACCTATGACCCCTCGTGAACGTCACCACCGACCCGGGGAAAAGCTTCCCACCGTTCACCCTATCTATGCCCTTCATAATTTTATACACCTCTATTAAGTCTCCCCTCATCCTCCGTCTTTCCAAGGAGAACAACCCCAGCTTCCCCAATCTCTCCTCATAACCAAGCCCCTCCATACCAGGCAACATCCTGGTAAACCTCCTCTGTACTCTCTCCAAAGCCTCCACGTCCTTCTGGTAGTGTGGCGACCAGAACTGGACGCAGTATTCCAAATGCGGCCGAACCAACGTTCTATACATCTGCAACATCAGACCCCAACTTTTATACTCTATGCCCCGTCCTATAAAGGCAAGCATGCCATATGCCTTCTTCACCACCTTCTCCACCTGTGACGTCACCTTCAAAGATCTGTGGACTTGCACACCCAGGTCCCTCTGCGTCTCTACACCCTTTATGGTTCTTCCATTTATCGTGTAGCTCCTCCCTACATTATTCCCACCAAAATGCATCACTTCGCATTTATCAGGATTGAACTCCATCTGCCATTTCCTTGCCCAAATTTCCAGCCTATCTATATCCTTCTGTAGCCTCTGACAATGTTCCTCACTATCTGCAAGTCCTGCCAGTTTTGTGTCATCCGCAAACTTACTGATCACCCCAGTTACTCCTTCTTCCAGATCATTTATATAAATCACAAACAGCAGAGGTCCCAATACAGAGCCCTGCGGTACACCACTAGTCACAGGCCTCCAGCCGGCTTTAGATTGGTTTCACTGGTCAGCGCGACATCGAGGGCCGAAGGGCCTGTACTGTGCTGTAATGTTCTATGTTCTATGTCCCACGAGTGAATAAAAAAATATTCAGGATGGGTCAACTAATTACAAAATTGCCAATGAGCATCAACTGCTAGTTTGGGCACATTGTGAAAAATCACTGGGGGAAGTGGCACTAACAAGCCAGTCCAGGACGAGGCCAGCAATAATAATTCGTTTTTTTTAACTGTTGCCTATTGATTCCATATAAAATGTTCTGTATTCCTGGTGACTCAGCAGTTTACAAGGGGTCCAACAGGACACAGCTTTGGATACCAAGGTAGGACTCAATTAGACTAAAATGGCCTAGATGCCCACTCCTTACCAGGGTCCAGATCACTGGGTGGGAAGGAGACAACAGGCAAAGGAATTCCAGACGGGCAGCTGTTCAGGACAATGTTCCCCAGCGTGAGCTTCCTATAGAAACGCTCTTCAGATACTGCTTTGATTTTATTCCATTTAGCACCACAAATCCATTCCATGAAGTATCGCCCCACATATTTAACATCTCCCTACAGCCAGGATGCTTGGGTGGAATGGCACCAGAAAATGATGGAAAATGGTCATAGAAAGGTTTACTGCCACATTCCCACCTTTCCCTTTGCCCTAGCTGCCAGGATTGTAGCATGCCGCTCTTTCTCCATTAGCCACATCCAAAAGGCTCCCGAAGGTCAGGTTACCACAGATTTCCCTTGTGCCTGTTCCACTTTAATACTGCTTCTAGGGACTACCATGGGGAAGGTAACAGTTGATTCGGGTATCTCACGAACCTGGGTTTTTCCCCACCCTACTCTCTATCCTTGAAACATTGCCACTGAGGACAATCCTGATTATTAATTCTTTGCATTTATTTAAAACTTAAACCACAGCTGTCTTTAGTCTTTTTCTAATATTAAAGCTAATTTGATAAGTTTTAATGATAGCTGAATGATCTAAACTGTCTCACTGAGTTCTTTCTACTGCCAGTGGATCTTTTGGTAAGTGCCGTGACTACAATTGGAAACAGCACTACTTGTGTGGTCTCACTAACGCCTTAGAATGTGTCAGCATCAGGAAATGAGAACCTCACTAAAAGTCTTTGCAAAAATTTTGAATATTGGAATAAGCTGCAAAGGGAAACATAAATTCAGCTGAAAATTCCAGTGAGAAGTAACATTCCTGCAGAGCCCAGTGGGAGATTACAGCGTCCGAGCAAGTTGTTGAAAAGCATCATGTCAGGGAAACAGTTTCATCAAAGGGAAAGCAATTTATCCCAATGGCAAACGTTCTGCATTTGTGAAATGAAGACAGCAAAATAAACTGCATTGTAAGGTGCTCAATTCCAGCAAATAAATTCAGGGGGGAAACTGAGACAATCTGCCCCTGAAGCTGAATCTGGTGCTGGATGAATCATAGTTTCTTCGATCCGATGGGTTCTCTAATAATAATTAAACTCCATTGCCCAACTTTATGTTTTTTTGGGGGATATCTTTAATCCAACATCACAACCACTGGCCTGGATTTTGCCAGGCTTTTGGGGCCAGGCTGGGAGATGGGAAAGATGGCATGACGGCACTGGAAGGCAGTGGGTGACCTGCCCATCACTGTCCTGCCATCCAGCCCTCCCGCTCAGCGCCCAATTGAGCCACTTACGTGGCCAATTAAAGGCCTCTTCCCAACTCTGCTGAATTTTAGCAGAGCTCAGAGGGCACTCCGGCAGCTGGTGGCAGACCAGCCTGTCCCAATTCCTGATCTTCCTGGGTATCCTCCTCCAAATGTGGGAGAATGATCCTCTCACTCCTCCAACATCTTTTACTTTAGCTTCAAGAAGCAGCAAGCCTTTTCTCAGACCATAAAACACAGGAGCAGAATTAGGCCACTCGGCCCATCGAGTCTGCTCCACCATTCAATCATGGCTGATATTTTTCTCATCCCCATTCTCCTGCCTTTTCCCCATAACCCCTGATCCCCTATCTATCTCTGATAGGGACCTATCTATCTCTGTCTTAAAGACACTCAATGACCTGGCCTCCACAGCCTTCTGCGGCAAAGAGTTCCACAGATTCACCACTCTCTGGCTGAAGAAATTTCTCCTCATTTCTGTTTTAAAGGATCATCCCTTCAGCCTGAGGTTGTGCCCTCTGGTTCTAGTTTTCCCTACTAGTGGAAACATCATGAAATGCAGAGGACAGCAAGCTACAATAATTATTGAGACTCCCAATGCATGTCATTTCAGCCAGTCAGCCGATTTATCCAGGCACCACAGACCTTTGCTCCGTGACACATGTAATGGCTTGGACCTTATTGTATCTGCTACATACACCTCTCCATCTCTGGAAACTATACTGCAGTCATTAATCACAGGAGCAGTGGAACCTCAGAGCACAAATCATTGAAGGTAGCAGAGCAGGTTGGGAAATTAGTTAATTAGGCATTAAAGATCCTGGGCTTTATAAATAGACATGATGTGGAGATGGCGGCGTTGGACTAGGGTAAACACAGTAAGAAGTCTCACAACACCAGGTTGAAGTCCAACAGGTTTATTTGGTAGCAAAAGCCACTAGCTTTCGGAGCGCTGCCCCTTTGTCAGGTGAGTGGGAGTTCTGTTCACAAACAGGGCATATAAAGACCTGGGCATATAAATTGAGTTTGTGTCTTTATATGCCCTGTCTGTGAATAGAACTCCCACTCACCTGACGAAGGGGCAGCGCTCCGAAAGCTAGTGGCTTTTGCTACCAAATAAACCTGTTGGACTTTAACCTGGCGTTGTTAGACTTCTTACTTTATAAATAGAGGCATTGACGAGCAAACAAAGCAAATAAATCATGGTGAACATTAATAAAACACTGGTTCAGCCTCAACTGGAGTATCGTGTCCAATTCTGGGCACTAGACTTTAGGAAGGGTATAAACGCATTAGAGAGAATGCAGGAAATGTTTACAAAAATGGTTTAGAGATTTCAATTGCGTGGATAGGTTGGGACTGTTCTCCTGAGAGAAAAGACTAGAGAGAAGAGATTTGATAAAAGTGTTCAATTTATGAAGGAACAGGGAGAAACTGTTCCCGTTGGAGAAAGGTTGAGAAGCAAAGTTATCAATTTAAAGTGATTGGAAAAAGAAATACAGGTTACGTGAGGAAAACCCATTTTATTCTGTGCATAGCTAGGATATGGAATGCACTGCCTGAGAGTGTGGTGGAGGCAGATTCAAAATCGGCTTTCAAAAGGGAATGGGATAGTTATCTGAAGAGAAAGAAAATGCAGGGCTACAGGGAAAGGGAAAGGGCCGGGGAATGGGGCTAACTGAGTAGGTCTTACCCTATTTATGCCTTTTTGTGCTGCAGACTGGGAAACTGGGTGGCCTTAGAAGCAAGTGTGATTGTGCGCACGACTTTGACTTTCGGGCAAATTTTCCCAATCCGTCTGCCACAGGAATTGGAAAGGGCGAGGGGCGAACCATGGAATGTTCCATTGACCTTGGGTGGGATTTTCCGGTTTCGGGGTAAGCATGGCCGGAAAATCCCGCCCTTTGTGTGAGAGCATGTCCCAGGTGTGATTCCCACCTGGAGAAGCTCGTTTTCTTTGCTGCTATTGAAAGCTGATATTACTTGAACTACATTATCAATCACTTTAATATTTTGGAGGTTCAGTCAGAGTATTTGCTGTGAAAATTACTCAGCTTTGCTCAGGGTCCTGCTGTGGGAACGGATTTCCCATCGAGAATCCCTCTACAGTATGGAACAGGTGACAGAGAATCTGCGACCCTTCTCTGCACTGATCTTGTTTATTGTTTCTGTTGAAATCATGGAATGAGGAGTAAATGCGTAGCAGGATGAAGAGGTGGGGTGGGGCAGTGAGGTTTAGGAAGTCAGAAGGAAACACAAGAGGTTACGTGCAGAAGCAGGAAATAAAACCTTCCAGTTAATGAGGCAACATAAACACTTCTTGAAGAAGGCAACCTGGGTGGCAAAGATGGCATTGGTCCAAAGAAATGACATCCTGATGATGAAGAGACGGAACAGGAAGGACAGGCAACCTGGAATCAGCAGAGGGAGCTGGTTGTCGCAGGAAGTACCGCTTCCTTGAATCCCAGGAGTCTTTTGTCATACAGGAAGAAATTTCACAATTTCACCAGGGTAACCAAAATAAGCTAAATGTGTCAGAGGTAAAATTTGGACCTGACAGTGGGGATTGGAGACACCATAACAATCAGTTTTTGATTCTTGAGTCTGCAGACTCAGATCTCTGGAGTACTTCTCTAAACAAATGTTTACAGTCACTGAGAGACAGATGGCACTTATATCTCAGACACTGAGATATAAGACCAACCCCTTTGCCAATATTTGAGGAGGATTCAGCACACTACAAAACTATCTGGAAACATTTGCATTCATTCTCCCCTGGCAGAAGATTTGCCAAATTAGTCAGTGTGTCTATGGTCCATTGGGCATCAGGTCTTGTAGAATGTCTGGATGGAGCAATGATCATTGTTTTTTAATGGAATCAGGGTACCATCGCTCAGGGTCATCGAGACATAATCAAATCCATCAAGTCTACCCTCCATTTACCAATAGACACCAAAGCCCAGGACTCAGTACAAGTGGCATGCCTGGAATATATCTTGGTGATGCCATCCTCTCCCCCAGCAACAGCTCATGTGACCTGTTTAGTTTTTGTCTTCATGTGGCTGCTTCGGGAAATGCCAGATACGCACGCACCTGCAGTGATGACACTAGACCCAGAAACTTTGAGACAAGGAGCACTTTGTTCTCAAGAGATTGACAATACTGTCATGGAGAAATCATACGTTTCTCTGGATTGCAGGTGTCAGTTTGCAAAGGACAAGGATAGGTTTAAGAATAGCACAGAGAGAGATTGTGAACAGCTCCAGCGGTATTAAGAAGCACTGTCTCTAAATATGTAAAAGTGCACAGTAAAATCACTTTGTGATAGGATATCAGTGTTCTGGGAAAACTTGTGGATTTTTATGTCTGATAAGCTGTTTACAGGTCAATGAGAGACACAAGAAATTGGAACCATTTGGATTTAAAATAACCTCAGCGTTCCAAAGTGGCGCACACACTCCATGCATACATATGTAAGGCGAATCTTACTGGGTGCCATATTGATCAGAGCATGACCTCTGTGAGCTGCTCGCGTCTGGAGGGCCCAGGGGGCATGAGGATGGTCCGGCCTGTTTGGCTACTTTGCCCGCAAGAGAAGGGGGATGGCATCAGGTGTTTCACAGGGGGTAAAAGAGGGAATATTGATTACTCACTTGGGACTTGAGGATTGACAGCATGTCCTGAGAATTCTCATGCTTGTCTGTGCCACCCGCCCCGCCCCCCCCCCGCCCCCTCCCCCACGCCCCCCCCCCCCCCCACGCCACCCACCCCCCCCCCCCCCCCCCCGCCGTTCACACTCTTCCTCCTCCCTGGCCAGCTCGAGGGATGTCTCCTCAAATGGCGTGAGGGTTCTGAGCTCCGGCTGGGTGCGTTTGCTCACACTTTTGGTTGATTTTGTCCTGCAATGACTCAGATAGGGGGAATGTCGGCGGGGTCTTGATATTTAAGATGGCGATGAGGTGTAATGGATCTTGTTTGGGAGCTGGAGTGTGAGGAGCGTGGCAGCGAGTAGGAGAGAACATGGTGATTGGGGGATGGGGGGAGGAGGGCCTTCTTGCAAGTGTTGGCAAAGCCCGAAGTGGCTGGGTGAGAAATGAAGGTGGCAGTGGGAGGAGTGTGTGAGGGAGTCCAGGAAAAATCTGCATGAGGCTCACTTACCCTGGCTGAGCACAGAAGATAGTTCATCTTCTTGTGGCACTGCTGCCCCGTCCTCTTCTGCAGTGAGCTTGGACTCACCAGGGCTGCCATTGTATCCCAGACAGGGTTGGTGACCTTGATGGGAGGCCTTCTCCTGGAGTGGGGCAGTGTACATCCCGCTTCTGCTGCACTCCATCCAGAAGTCTGGTCAGGGCTCCCTCTGAGAAAGAGTGTGCAGGCTTCCTAGCTGCCATCCCCTGCAGTTGCTGTGGAACAAGTGCCATTGGCACGATTAAGTTGAGCCGTGGCGAGTGTATCAGAGGAAGGCTGTCATGGGCGTGGTGTGATTCTCATGGCCATAAAAACTGTTGTCAATGAGGCTCCAGGTTTGGTCAGAAATTACGCCAGAGCTGTCGGCGGGATTCACCCCATTTTTCTTGTCAGAACCAACACTCTGCCGAATTCTGGTAAGATCACCCCCAATATATCTGATCGCATCTTTTTCAAAATTTGATAAGGTATTCCTCCCTTTCTCTCTTCTTGTCCACCCAACCATGAATAAACCTAATACTATCTGAGGACTGACAAATTCACTGGGTCCAGATATCTGCCAACATCACTTTGCAACCAGCCAGGTAGCTCAGGTCGATTTTATCTCTGATTCTCTTTCTCTCTATAAATGTCGCTGTCTCCCTCTCTTGCCACGAAGGAGCATTCAGCCTCAGCTCAAACTTTGTATAATGCCACAGCTGACTTTGGAAACTTATTCTGTGGGATATTTAGAATAGAAGTTTACATTGCATACGGCACATGCAGTTGATTTTGCAGCATAGGTCATTTAGCCTAACTAGTCTGTGCCAGAGTCTCTGCTCCATAGGAGCCTCCTCCCATTCCTCTTTAAGTAATGCTACCCACTTACATTTCTGTTCCTGTTTCCGTCATGTGCTTCCCTTAAATGTAATTAAGATGAGCACACTGAGCGGGTGGCGCAGTGGTTAGCTCTGCTGCCTCGCAGCACCAAGGACCCGGGTTCAATTCCAGCTTTAGGTGACTGTCTGTGTGGAGTTGGCACATTCTCCCCGTCTGCATGGGTTTCTTCCAGGCGCTCCGGTTTCCTCCCACAGTCCAAAGATGTGTAGGTTAAGTGGATTAGCCATGCTAAATTACAGGACGGAGGGGAAGGCATGGGTGGGATGCTCTTTCAGAGAGTTGGGGCAGACTCGATGAACCAAATGGCCCCTTTCTGCACTATAGGGATTCTATGGTACTTTGGTGATAAGCTTTAATCTGTGTACCACATTTGGGGTGGCATGGTGGCACAGTAGTTAGCACTGCTGCCTCACAGCACCAGGGACGCAGGTTCAATTCCAAGCCTTGGGTGACTGTGTGGAGCTTGCACTTTCTCCCTGTGTCTGCGTGGATTTCTTCCAGGTGCTCCGGTTTCCTCCCACACTCCAAAGATGTGCAGGTTACGTTGATTGGCCATACTAAATTGCCCTTGGTGTCAGGGGGACTAACAGGGTTAATACATGGGGTTACAGGGATCGGACCTGAGTGGGATTGTTCTCAGTGCAGACTCGATGGGCTGAATGGCCTCCTTCTGCACTGTAAGGATTCAATGATTCTATGATGATAGAATCCAACAAGTTTTTGAATATTAAATATTTGATATATAGCTCATTTTTGAAAATGTCTTAAGTGGTAAATAAAGTAACTAAAGGCATTGTATTAGCTTTGTGTTCTGATGAACTTCTGTGTAGCATGAACAAAATTCTGTTGCTTTTAAATGTTTGATCAGTTGTTAGAAATCACTTTCTGGAAGATTCAGTCGAACTTTGTAGACCACCATAAAGTGCAACAGTGAGGATTACTTCGAGTCAATAAGTTTTGTTTCTTTGCGTTTCCATGGTATTGTTTATCTGTTCCATGTTCTGCATATTTTGAACTTTATGGCCACCTCGTTGCACTGGAGAGCAGCTGCTGTCGGGCACATGCAGTCCATGCACCAGGGACAAAACTCATTCATTTCGCCAGGGAATTTAGCAACCACCTCATATTTGTGACCCATGGGATCATCTCATTTCAATGGCAACTCGCCATGCGTTCTGGGTGGGGGCAACACCTGTGCTTTAAAAACCAGTACACTGTCACATCTGGAAAAGGCACTGGTCTCTACTCATCTGGTCCACACATTTAACAAATTAGGGCTCCGAAGCCACTAAATAGAAAAGGAAACTTCAATTCAGCAGTACACTTTACAGCCTTCTGGACTGAACATTGAGTTCAACAACTTCAGAGGATGAACTCCCTCCTCCACCTTCGCCCCATTTCCATTTATTTTATTCCATTTCATTTCATTCATCCATTTTATCATCATTCATTTTCACTTCTATTTTTCCACTTCTCCATTCCAGCTTTCCTTCTTTCCACACCCTCCCCCCTCCCCTTTCAGTGCAACTGCCACATTCCTCAAGCAGTCCTTTAACAATCTGTTCTGCCATTCTCGTATTCTGATCACTAATGGACACTCTTAGCACCTTCTCAACCTTTTGTATCCTCATTTACATTCCCTTTGTCCAATTCCACACCCTCTCCCCTGCCCCCCTCCCCAATAGCATAAATCTCTGCTGATTCTCTTTGCTCTTATCTCTGACAAAGGGTCATCTAAACTCGAAATGTTGGCTCTATTCTCTCCCCACAGATGCTGTCAGACCTGCTGAGATTTTCCAGCATTTTCTGTTTTTGTTTCAGATTCCAGCATCCGCAGTATTTTGCTTTTATCAGCTGTCCCCTGCTGTGCACATCGAGCCTTCACTGAGTTAAGAAGTCAGTATTTATTTCCATATTTTGTTCTCCGCGTATAACATGCCCTTTGAGTGAAATATTAAACATCACAAGTGTAAACATTCATTTTCGTGTGTGCCTGAGAAGTGATGTTAGCAGATGGTTGAACGGAGTCAAACCTGCCAACGCCACAGATTGAAAACAGTGCAAGCCCATGGAAAGGTGTTCTGCCTCAACTCCTTCACAGCAAAACAGATGATTTTTCAGAGGAAACAGGAATATTTTATTTATTCACTGCACACAATATAAAACACAGCGCCAAAAAAAGCCAATGCACTTGTGGTGAACCATCGTTGGTTCCCACTGTGGGATTGTTCTAATGTTGTTGTTGGGCTAGGGTGTTCCCACTGTGGGATTGTTCTAATGTTGTTGTTGGGCTAGGGTGGGATTAATACACCTGTGGTTGTTACTGTTGTGGCACATCCCAGTCGGGCTCCGCCTCCTGGGAGAGGTATAAGACCCCTGCTCGGGCGGGACCTCGTCAGTCTGGGATGGTGTACTTACGTTCTATTAGTTCCATTGTTAGACAATAAAAGCCTTCTGTTACCGAAGCTTCGTGCTTCGAGTTCAATTGACGCGCATCAATTTTATTGTCTAACACTAAGCTCTCGACGGAAAGGAGAGTATGGAGCAAATCCTAAAGCCAGAACGTCTGACGCTGGATCCACGTGCGGTGGGCGCTTCTAACACCTTCGACCACTGGCTGAAGTGTTTTGAGGACTACCTGGCAGCCTCCGCAGCGGTCACCACAGATGATGACAGACTCCGGGTCCTCCATGCGAGGGTAAGCGACACAGTCTACCTCGCGATCCGTGCGGCCACCACTTACCCGAGGGCCCTCGAGCTTTTAAAAAAGCGCTACACGAAACCTCCCAACGAGATCCACGCTCGTTACCTCCTCGCTACACGACGTCGGCAGTCGGGCGAAACCATGGAGGATTATGCCAATGAGCTCTTGCAGCTTGCCAGGGGCTGCGACTGCAAAGCTGTGTCGGCTGAGCAGTACATGTATGACCTCGCCCGAGATGCGTTTGTGGCAGGGGTAGGGTCTTCATACATCCGTCTCAAGCTGCTAGAAAAGGGGAATCTCAACCTGACCCAAGCTATGGAATTGGCTGAAATGCTTGAGGCGGCTTCGAAGAGCTTGGTCCTGTATCCGGAGGACCACGTGGAGACAACGTGGCAGGAGCAGTCGCAAATCCCTCCTCGCCCCACGGGCTCGAAGTGCAGTGTTATGGCGTGCTCCCATGTAGACCCGACGATGGCTGCAGCCCCATACGGCCCGCGGTGCTACTTCTGCGGAGGAGCCAAGCATCCACGACAAAAGTGTCCCGCTAAAGCGGTGGTCTGTAACCAATGCGGTAAAAAGGGGCACTATGCAGAGGTGTGCAGATCGAAGCCCAAGAACGGCAGTGCAGCCTGTGACCCTTCGGAACGGGGATCGTCACCATCGGCGTCGAAGTACCCACGGGGTTCGTCCATGTGCGAGTCCAGGACGATGCCATTGTGGTCGACGGAGTCGGAGGAGGATGACCACCAGGAGTCGCTACGCTTGGCGCCCTCAACCATGTGCGATTCATGGGGGTGGCCATTTTGGTCGACGACGACCAGGAGCGACCAGCAGGGGTCCTCAGCGTCGACCTCAGCTGCCTGCAGTAACGTTCAAGGACCAACAGTGGCGTCGATCACCCTGAACCAGGCTAAGCACCACAGGCTTGACTGTTCAATGATGGATATAGAGGTAAATGGTCGTGCAATTTATTGTCTGTTTGACAGCGGGAGCACTGAGAGCTTTATTCACCCTGACACTGTAAAGAGGTGTGGACGCCAGATTCAACCTGCCAAACAGACAATCTCTATGGCATCAAGGTCCCGGTCTGTCCCTGTGCTAGGCCGTTGTGTGGTAACTTTGAAAGTGCAAGGCACAATTTACGAGCGATTCAGGCTCCTTGTGTTACCGCATCTTTGCGCACCAATTCTCCTCGGACTAAACTTTATGGTCCACATGAAGAGTGTGATCCTACAGTACGGTGGGCCACTCCCTTCGCTGACAGTAGGGGAACAGCTGCAGTCTCCAAATTGTCCAAAGCGCCCCGCATGCAATCTTTCTACATTAAAGATCACCACACCCTCTTTATTCAAGAATCTGGTACCAGGCTGCAAGCCCATCGCTACTAAAAGTAGGCGTTACAGCACTGAAGATCGGATCTTCATCAGATCTGAGGTTCAGCAACTCCTCAAAGAAGGGATCATACAGCCCAGTGTTAGTCCGTGGAGAGCACAGGTTGTAGTGGTCAAGAGCGGGAACAAACCCCGGATGGTCATTGATTACAGTCAGACCATTAATCGATATACGCAGCTGGATGCGTATCCCCTCCCGCGCATATCTGATATGGTCAATCAGATTGCGCAGTACCGGGTGTTCTCCACCATAGACCTTAAGTCCGCCTACCACCAACTCCCCATTCGCCCAGAGGACCGACACTACACGGCCTTTGAGGCGGATGGTCGTCTGTATCAGTTTCTTAGGGTTCCATTTGGTGTCACCAATGGGGTCTCGGTCTTCCAGCGTGCTATGGACCGAATGGTGGACCAGAACAGGCTGCGGGTTACCTTCCCGTACCTGGATAATGTCACCATCTGCGGCCGTGATCAGCAGGACCATGACACAAATCTCCAGAACTTTTTACGCACTGCATCTCGCCTGAATTTGACCTACAACAGGGAGAAGTGTGTATTCCGTACGCGCCGGTTAGCCATCCTGGGATACGTGGTGGAAAACGGGGTCATTGGCCCTGATCCCGACCGTATGCGCCCCCTTGCTGAACTTCCCTTGCCCGCTAGCGCAAAAGCACTGAGGAGATGCCTAGGCTTCTTCTCCTATTATGCGCAGTGGGTCCCCAACTACGCGGACAAAGCCCGTCCGCTTATTAAGTCCACGACTTTTCCACTCACGCCAGAGGCCCAATTGGCCTTCAAGGCATTGAAACACGACATTGCGAAAGCCACGATGCACGCGGTAGACGAATCCATCCCTTTTCAGGTGGAAAGCGATGCATCTGATTTCGCCCTGGCCGCCACACTAAACCAGGCGGGCAGGCCCGTAGCGTTTTTTTCCCGCACCCTCCAAGGCCCCGAAATTCGGCATTCAGCAGTGGAAAAGGAGGCCCAGGCCATTGTGGAGGCCGTCAGACACTGGCGCCATTACCTGGCGGGGAAGCGGTTCACCCTGATCACGGACCAGCGGTCCGTGGCGTTCATGTTCAACAACACGCAGAGGGGCAAGATCAAGAATGATAAGATCTTGCGGTGGAGAATTGAACTCTCCACCTATAACTACGATATCATGTATCGTCCAGGGAAACTCAATGAGCCCTCGGATGCCCTCTCGCGCGGAACATGCGCTACTATGCAGGAGGATCGCTTGAACGCCCTCCATAATGACCTGTGCCATCCTGGGGTCACTCGGCTCTACCACTTTATCAAAGCCCGCAACCTGCCTTACTCGGTGGAGGACGTCAGGTCGGTGACAAGGAGCTGTCGGATTTGCGCGGAATGCAAACCGCACTTTTACCGACCTGACCGGGCACATTTGGTCAAGGCCACTCGCCCCTTCGAGAGGCTGAGTGTGGATTTTAAGGGCCCCCTTCCCTCAACAGATCGGAACGTGTACTTTCTGAACATAATAGACGAGTACTCCCGGTTCCCGTTTGTTGTCCCCTGCGCGGACACGTCAACTGCCACGGTGATCAAGGCATTCCGTGATCTTTTTACCCTGTTCGGGTACCCCAGCTATATCCATAGCGACAGGGGCTCGTCGTTCATGAGTAATGACTTGAGGCAATTCCTGCTCTCATACGGGATTGCCTCTAGTAGGACCACGAGTTACAACCCTAGGGGTAATGGACAGGTGGAAAGAGAGAATGCTACAGTCTGGAAGGCTGTCCTATTGGCGCTGAAGTCCAAAGGCCTTCCAGTCTCCCATTGGCAGGAGGTCCTCCCAAATGCGCTTCACTCCATTCGCTCCCTCCTGTGTACGGCAACCAATGCTACTCCCCACGAGAGGATGTTCTCATTCCCTCGGAAGTCGTCCTCGGGGATATCTTTACCAGCCTGGTTGACGTACCCAGGACCCGTCCTTCTGCGGCGACATGTAAGGGCCCGCAAGTCCGACCCCTTGGTCGAACAGGTCCACCTCCTCCACGCCAACCCTCAGTATGCCTATGTGGCATATCCTGACGGGCGAGAGGACACAGTCTCGATCCGAGACCTGGCGCCCACAGGGGACGTAGCAACTCCTGTCGCTCCCATACCCCCAGTGACGAATCCCTTATTTCTCCCCCGGATGTGGCGCGGTCAGCACCGGGACCAGTGCTTAACAGTTATACTCCAATGCACAGCTTGCCTGAGCCCCGGAGATCGGCGCCATCGCAGAATGTACCGGGATCCCCTGCACTACTGCTTCATCAGGGTCAACCGGCCTGTGAGTCCGTGGGAGAACAGCCGGACGCTGTTTTGGGGAGAACGCCACCGCAAGCACCTACTCCGGTGTCACCACCGGTATTGAGGAGGTCACAACGACGGTGCGGTCCTCCAGACCGTCTGAACTTATAATCTGTTGACATTTTAGTCTGTTTTCGTACCCCGCCGGCCTTTGTTCTCAAAGGAGGGGTGAATGTGGTGAACCATCGTTGGTTCCCACTGTGGGATTGTTCTAATGTTGTTGTTGGGCTAGGGTGTTCCCACTGTGGGATTGTTCTAATGTTGTTGTTGGGCTAGGGTGGGATTAATACACCTGTGGTTGTTACTGTTGTGGCACATCCCAGTCGGGCTCCGCCTCCTGGGAGAGGTATAAGACCCCATGCTCGGGCGGGACCTCATCAGTCTGGGATGGTGTACTTACGTTCTATTAGTTCCATTGTTAGACAATAAAAGCCTTCTGATACCGAAGCTTCGTGCCTCGAGTTCAATTGACGCGCATCAGCACTTCTCACAGAGGGTTGCAAATCTATGGAACACATTGCCCCAGTGGATGCAGAGTCAATTCAATGGATTCAAGAAAGAGATAGATAAATATTTGAGCAAAAGCAGGATAAAGGGCGATGAGGAAAAGGCAGGGGAGTGGAGTTAGGATGAGATGGAGGTCAGCCATGATCAGAATGGCGGAGCAGGCTCGAAGGGCTGAATTGCCTACTCTCGCTCCTAATTCCTATATTCCTAAATGATAAAGGCACAGGGTGCGTGCTCAACACATTCAATTTTGTGTTGTGTTCAGCAGAAGTGTTATTTTCCTAAAATCCAAAAACATTTTCGACCAGAGCAATCATAAAATGCAGGTCAGGTCACTTTCCTTGGCACTTTAGAGATGATAAGCCAGCAAGAATGGAAGCCAATGAAAACTTGAAAAGTGCCTTGAAGAGCAATCACTCTCTGCGGCGGTGAGCTCTGCCAAAAGCGTGTCATTTAGAAATTTTTTTGTGAATGAAAACCAGAAGTGGTCGCGAGTTCCATCAAAATCAATTCCAGCAAGCAGCATATTTACTTTAACCACCCACCAAAAATATTAAAACAAAGAGAAACGTAACCTTCATTGTGGTCTCTGCTTGCGTTTATTCCCCCTGTGGGCAAGAACGAGATGGACAAAGAATTTAAGTGTGCTGGTGTTTCTATAGTCAGCAGTAATCCCAGAATGGTAATTGAAGTTTATTTATTAGTACCACAAGTAGGCTTACATTAACACCGCAATGAAGTTACTGTGAAAATCCCCTAGTCGCCACACTCCGGCACCTGTTCGGATACACTGAGGGGCAATTTAACACAGCCAATGCACCTAACCAGCATGTCTTTCAGACTGTGGGAGGGAACCGGAACACCCGGAGGAAACCCTCGCAGACACGGAGAGAATGTGCAGACTCCACACAGACAGTGACCCAAGCCGGGAATCGAACCCAGTTCCCTGGTGCTGTGAGGCAGCAGTGCTAACCACTGTACCAGTGATAAATATAAATACTGATATCCTTCCTAAATCAGCAAAGGCTTTATGTGTGTAATGGGTGCATCTGCTTTTATGAAGAAAGTAAATAGCCATCAATGAAATGTTCATGAAAAAGCAGGAGCAGCTGAAAGTTTGCAAGGCCCAGGTGGAAGACATCCAAGAATGCTCTGATAAATAAGATTAAAATAATTGGGAGTCAGCTTGGATTCAGAGATTGCATCAGTGAGCTAGAAGATCAAAAACATGATCCTGGGGATTATGAACCTGTTGGACTGATATTTATAAGAGGAATCTTGGAATTATCAGGCAATAAATCTCTAACAACTTGGATTTATGAAAGGCATGTAGTTCTTAACAAAGCATTGGAGAGAAAAAAGAATGACGACCCTTTATAAAGTATCTCATCTCTCAGCTATATATATGAACGCATTTCACATGCATTGCAGTTCAAAGCAGAATATGATCTTGTTATGTTGTGGTATCTTTTTAGTACACCATAAAATCCCACAAATAATGATGAAATAACTGACTGATGATGTTGAGTGAAGGAAAAACGCTGGCGGGAATACATTTTCTTTCAAATTAGTGCTCGGGGTTCTTTAACATCTGCCTGAAACTCCCAAACATTAGGTGGAGATTTGGTTCACCAAATGGGGTAGAATTTTTGAAAGGATTCTCTTGATCTCCTGCCATAAATTCAGCAGTAGATCTGGGAAACACCCACAGCAATTCCAGGTCTATTCTCTCTCCACAGATACTGTCAGACCTGCTGGGATTTTCCAGCATTTTCTCTTTTTGTTTCAGATTCCAGCATTTTGCTTTATCGCTGCACTGAATTGTCAGCTTGATTTGCATATTCAAGAGGCAAGTGAGGCAATGGGCAGGATTCTACGGCCTCGCTCGTCCCAGAACCGTAAAATCCTGCCCGAGGTCAACAGACCTTCCCATTGTCCGTCCCTCGCCCACTCCGATACCAGTGGCGGGCGGGCGGGGGGGGGGGGTAAAATTTCCGGCCTATGTCCTCCTGCCAGAGAAGATGCAACCATCTAGCACAATCACAGAAAGTACAACAGAAGTGATAGATACCATAAGGCCAATTCTGCAACCATGGGAACAAAGGATGTTTCTGCAAAAATAATCAAGCAATGGGAGACAGGAGCTATATACAACATTGTCAGTTTATTTGAATAATTATCATGTGCTCCTAATGCATCTTTTGATGAATGGACAGGGAATGAGAACAGAAGCATTGGTTAAACAACTGCCGCTCTCAGAATTATTGTGTTTGCTGCGGCAGGTTGATGCGATAAAGATGGAATCTTTCCACAAACCAAGATTCCCTTCAATGAGGAAACTTTCGATATTCTGTAGGCAGAGGCAAGCAGGGCCTGATGTTTGGGTCAGCTTCCTCTGTATTTCTGATATGCCATAACAGATGGCAACTAATAGAATCAATGTTCTTTCCCATATCCGGATAGGGAAGAAATTTGCAAGTGTGAGGAAGATTGCCAAATTAAGTGGCCTATAGATGGATAACTCATATCAAATCCCATACATGTTGCAAGCAATGAGCTCCAGAGTGGTGCAGCTCAGACACAAAGTAGGAAATGCACCGACATAACCCTCAAAATATATCAAAATACATACACATCAAAATGTCCACATCAATAATATTTTGGCTTCAGCCATGAGTCTAGCAGAGAAAAAGTGCTCTAATGGCAAACAAACCTCTTGCATTTTGTTAAGTCAAAATGCTAAAGCACCTATTTTAGCTGATTTTAAATGGCAATACTGCTCACAGCAATAGAAAAAAAAGTTACACTGCTGGTGTCCCTGTCAACCCACTCCTCAAACAAACAGCTCCAGAAATTGTGAGGGTAAGATCCATAGAAGATGTGGAACAAAGAAAACTTTTTCCCAGCCCAACAAACCTGAACAGCTTCTTCTTGCTACTCTTCAAACTCACTCACTCAATAGTAAATAAATTCCGCCCAAAGTCCCAGTTTCACACTGATTACATCCTCCATTGTGTTATGTGATATTTCCACTCGGCTAAATGGGATCAATTCAGAACAGATCCAGCAACAGAAAACTGGGCATCCATGAAGCAGTGTAGGCCATCAGTGGCAGCAGTATTGTATTTAAGCACAATCTGTAATTTCAGGGTCCAGCATATCCCTCACTCTATCATTACCATCAAGCCAGGGAACCAACCCTGGTTCAGTGAGGGATGTAGGAGATTATGCCAGGAGCTGCACCTGGAATACCTAAAAATGAGGTGCCAACCTGGAGAAGCTATAGCTATTTGCATGTTGAACAGCAGAAGAGACATGCTATGAAATAAGCAAGCAATCCCATATCTAACAATTCAGATCAAAGGTCGACAGACCTGTGGCATCTGGTTGAGGAGGACTAAACAAATAATCAGCGGAGGAGGAGGCTCCATACACATCCCCATCCTCAATGATGGGGGAACCAAAGCATGTCAGTGAAAAGGACAAGGCTGAAGCATTTGCAATCATCTTCAACCATAAATGTCAAGTGAATGATCCATCTCAGCCTCCTCCAAAGATCCCCAGCATCGCATGTGCCAGTCTTTAGCCAGATGACATCAAGAAACAGCTTAAGGCAGAAGTGGGTGCATTGTGCATATGTAGATAACTTCCTTGTACTTGTATTATCAATATTATATTACTTGTCATATATAAAAATATACTTAACCATGTCTATAAAAAGGTTCATTTTTATTCATTCATGGAACATGGGCATCACTGGCAGGCCAGCATTTATTTTCTTGAACTGAGTGGCGTACTAGGTCATTTCAGAGAGTCTACCACATTGTTGTGGTCCTGGAGTCACTTGTAGACCAGACCAGGTAAGGACGGCAGATTTTCTTCCCCAAAGGATGTTAGTGAACCAGATGGGTTTTTCCAACAATCGACAATAATTTTGTGATCATCAGTAGATTCTTAATTCCAGATATTTTTTTATTGAATTCAAATTCCACCATCTGCCATGGCGGGATTTGAAGTCAGGTCCCCAGAATGTTAGTCAAGTTTCTGGATTAATAGTCTAGCAGTAATACCACTAGGCAATTGTCTCCCCTATTAATAGATAGATAAACAATGCCAAGCTTTTTTCAACAAATAGAATTAGTTGCACTTTTATACTGAGGCAAGTGGTTATCGAGGCAATGCGTCACATCTATTCTTTCCTTGATAATTAAATATCTTGTTAATTTTATTTGCTGTTCAGTAGCTGTTATAATGTACATAGTCAGCTTATTAAAGTTCCTGTAACTGGAATATCTGGATCTCGTTACATACATCTTTAAGGACGTCTCTTTTGTAAAACAATATTGGTCTGGCCCATCACTACTTTTATGAGAAGAAATTTGGTCTTTGGATCATTTGAGTAAACACCCCTAACTTAAGGCACTGGGTGCAGCAAAGGCTATGGGCCCTGACAACATCCTGACAGCGATACTGAAGATGTGCTCCAGAATTTCTCATGCCCATAGTCCAGCTGTTTCACCGCAGTTACAACACTGGCATCTACCTGACAATTTGAAAATTGCCTCGGTATGTCCTGTCCATAAAAAAGTAGGATAAATCCAATCTATCCAATTACTGCCCAGTCTACTTTCAATCAACATCAAAATGATGGAATGGGTCATCGACAGTATTATAAAGCGATGTTTACTCACCAATAACCTGCCTAGTATTGCTTAGTTTGGGCTCTATTGGGGCTACTTGGCTTCAGACTTCATTACAACCTTTGTCCATACATGGACAGAAGAATTGGATTCCAGAGGTAAGCTGAGAGTGACATCAAGGCAACATTTGAGTGAATGCGGCATCAATAGCCGCAAAACTGATGTCAATGGATATCAAGGGGAAAACTCTTCACTGGTTGGAATCATACCTAGCACAAAGGAAGGTGGTTGTGGCTGTTTGAAATCAATCATCTCAGCTACAGGACATTGTTCCAGGCATTCTTCAGGGTAATGCCCTAGGCTCAGTCTTCATTTGTTTAATGAATTACCTTATTTCCATCATAAGTCGGAAGTAGAATGTTCGCTGATGATTGCACAGTGGTCAGCGCCATTCACAACTCCTCAGATACTGAAGCAGACTCTGTTCATATGCAGAATGACCTGGACAACATTCAGAACAGGTCAGAGATGGAAATTCAGCAGTGAGTAACTCACTTCTTAACTCTCCACATCCTCTACACCATCTACAAGTCATAAGTCAGGAGTGTGGAGAAATACAATACTTTTTATTTGCCTGGAGAAGTGCTGCTCCAATAACAATCAAGAAACTCCCCATAGCTCAAGACAAAGCAGCCTGCTTGATCAATAGTTCATACAGCACCTTAAAGATTCACTACCTCCACTACCAGTGTATGGTGGCAGCAGTGTCCACCATCTGCAAATCCTAATGCAGCAACTCACCAAGATTCCTTCAATAGCACCGTACAAACCTGGGGCCACTACAACCAGAAGGGTAAAAGCAGCAGATTAATGGGAACACCACCACCTGCAAGTTCCTCCCCATGTCGCACTCCATACAATCTTAGGATATATCACTGTTACTTTACTGTAATTGGATCAAAAGCTGGAATTTCCTCTCTAAAAGGCGATGCACCCTGGACCAGATGAACAGCAGCAAGAAGACAGCTCACCACCGCCTTCTTAAGAGCAATTAGGGACAGACAATAAATATTGGCTGAGTCAGAGATGCTTACATCCCCTGAATGAATGAAAAAATAATCTGTGCTTGTCTGCGAAGATTTATTTGAAACCTGTGGAAATTGAATAGAGGAAGTGACATACTGCAGGGAATCCCTCGAGGTCCAAAGCACAGAAGCAATATTCTTATTGAATATTGTGACTCCCAAATGTCGATCCTGGGCTGGTGACGTTGGACAATTAGTCTGCCTTGATAATGGACTTCATATTGATAATGGACTCCATATTGATAATGGACTCCATGAAATGCATCTTCCAAAATGGTGGCCAAGATTTTCTCTCAGGTAACTTGCAAGTGACAAAACACATTCTGGACACTGTTATGCAACTATCTCTTAGGTCGATACCACAGCCCACTCGATGGACTGAAGAAGTGCCAGGTTCTAAGCAGGAGCCTCCAACAGGCACAGGGGCTGAGGTGTTCTCCATAGTTGCAGGATTGCCACTGCAGTTAAGTGGGAGCAGAAATTTAGGTGAGAAGATAACCAACCCATACACTCCTATTAAGAGCTTGCATTGGAGAAGCAGAGAATGAAGCACATTGGGTGGGAGAGATTTAAATTGGCTGGGGTAGATCTTGACTTTGTGGTATTGGCTGAAACAGGTGATAGTGAACTGGAAGACAGTTTTACTCCTCTCCATTCATCTCAGTTGAGCATGTTAAAATTTCTATCAGTAGGTGAGTAACTTTTGTAATCTCCACCCAGTTGCTTCAGATAGAGTTAAATTGCTTCACGCTTTTTAAAATAAAATATGGTATGATGGGATCAAAGTGTATATAATTCTGAAACATAACTATAGCAGTAGTGAAAGGAAAACCAATGGAATAAAACATATTTTTAGTACTTCCAATAAACAGCATCAGTTTTTGAAAATAAGATCATGTTGCTGTTGTGTGACTGTTAAAAACACAATGGTCAGCATTTGTATTTTTGGAAAATACCAGGAGATGACTCATTCTCACATCAAGGGAAATCTTTCATCAGCAAAAACTTGATATACAAAAGGCTGGAAAATTCCATTCCGAGTTTCTTGCTTCAATAATCTGGAAGAAAAAGCTTTAAGTAACAGCATTGGCCTGACCCTTCCGTCTTCAATCCTTCATTATTCCTTTGTCTGATTTCTCATTGCATACGATTCTTTGTCAACTATCACAATTTTTCCCCATCACAACTAATTAAAACTAACTAATGTTAAAGATGTAACATTTTACGATTAATTTCCTCCAGTTAAAGTTTAAATTGTGTTTGAGTGAGAGAAAGGGTGAGAGAAAATAAAACAGAAGTCCTACTTGTCGACCAATAAGACAAACCAACCCAAGTTTTGAAACAATTTTACGTGACTCCCAATAAGAGGAAAATACCTCCTGGGCAGCATTAATCTGTACTTAGATTTGCTCTGCAATCAATGACATTTTGCAGATGTTAGATATTCTGTAATTGAAGCTTATGTGAAATAGATTCTCTTCTGAAATGGAGTGCAGACTGCAAGCAGAGTGAGCTGATATAAGTTTGGTGAGTGGGAAGTTCAGTGAGGGGGAAGTTCAGTGAGGGGACAGCAGTTGCTTTTTTTCTACTTCTTTCCAAATTCACCGACAACTTGTCCTGGTCCCCCCATGCCAACACTATAGTTAAGAAGGCCCACCAACGCTTCTACTTTCTCAGAAGACTAAGGAAATTTGGCATGACAGCTATGACTCTCACCAACTTTTACAGATGGACCATAGAAAGCATTCTTTCTGGTTGCACCACAGCTTGGTATGGTTCCTGCTCTGCCCAAGACCGCAAGGAACTACAAAAGGTTGTGAATGTAACCCAATCCATCACGCAAAACAGCTTCCCATCCATTGACTCTGTCTACACTTCCCACTGCCTCGGCAAAGCAGCCAGCATAATTAAGGACCCCACGCACCCCAGACATTCTCTTTTCCACCTTCTTTCATCAGGAAAAAGATACAAAAGTCTGAGGTCACGTACTAACCGACTCAAGAACAGCTTCTTCCCTGCTGCTGTCAGACTTTTGAATGGACTTACCTTGCATTAAGTTGATCTTTCTCTACACCCTAGTTATGACTGTAACACTACATTCTGCACTCTCTCGTTTCCATCTCTATGAACGGTATGTTTTGTCTGCATAGTGCGCAAGAAACAATACTTTTCACTGTATGTTAGTACATGTGACAAAATTAAATCAAATCAAATCAATTTCAGTGCAGCAGAAGGAGCTGGTTGGTAAGTAACTGGTAAACCAATTAGGAAATAAGGAATGTATAACTCTTAGTTGAAGGTGGCATCCAATAAGTACAGTAAATGTCAGTATATGTAGGAAATATTTTAATGTAATTAGGAAAGTAATTAAATTAACTAAGTAGTATAATGATGGCAGGACAGGTGTTGTGTTGCAGTTGTGGAATGTGGAGCCTCCTGGATGTCAATGCAAGCAGAACAAACATGTCTGGAGAGATTGTAAACAGTTAGAGGAATTCTGGATCAGAATTATTAAGCTGGAAGCCAAACTGCAGACATTGCAAAACATCAGGAAGGGGAGAAATACCTGGATATTTTGCACTAGGAGGGGCTCACAGTTCTTAGAACAGGGTCATCTGTTTTGGTCAGCAGTGAAGGATGGAGGATGTGATCATGAGTGAAGCAGGTAAAGGGACCAAGCACAGGGTAGAGGAAGAGCCTGAAACAATTAGAGGTGCTTGCAACCTGTGTGGACATGAGTGAGGTCTACAGGGTGGATGAGCAGAATGGTCGTGGCACCATGGTACACGAAGCTGTTCAATCTGGGGGATAGTGGAATAGGGACAGTATAGTCAGGGGGACAGGCACTGTTCTCTGCAGCTGAGGGAGAGAATCTAGACAGCTGTGTTGTCTGCCCAGTGCCAAGATTCAGGATATTGGTTCAGAGCTGGAGAGAAATTTGCTGTGTAAGGGGAGGCTCCAGTGTTGTGGTCCATGTAGATACCAATGACATAGGTAGGACTAGGAAAGAGATTCTGCATAGAGAGTATTAGGAACTGGACACTAAATTAAAAAGCAGAACCTCAAAGGTAATAATCTCTACATGAAACACATGAAAATTGGCACAGGGTACATAAAACTAGAGAGATGAATACATGGCTCTAAGACAAGTGCAGCAGAGGTGGGTTCCAGTTCATGGGACACCAGAACTGGGGAAAGTGGGAGTTGTACAATTGGGATGGTCTACACTTGAACTGTGTTGGGACCAGTGTTCTAGCAGGCCGAATAACTAGGAGAGTACAGAAATTTTAAACTCAATGCCAAGAGATCAAATTTGAGAAGATGCGGTAAATCAAAGACCACAGACACAAGGCAACAAAGAAAGTTATTAACATGGGAAAGGATTAACAGACCATGACAAGAAGGGACAGAGAATACAAATGTAAGAGTAGATCAGCAGGTAAGGCTCACTATTACAAAAATAATAAAAGGACAAAACTAAAGGCTCTGTAGCTGAATGACCAAAGTATTTAAAACAAAACATACAAATTGATAGCGCAAATAGAAATAAATAAGCACAATCTGATCACCATTACAGAGTCATGGCTACAGGATGACATAGATTGATATGAATATTGAAGTTTATGTGACATTTAGAAAGGACAGGAAATTAAAAACAGGTAGAGGGGTGGCTCGGTTAGTTAATGATGGTATTAGCACATTAGAGAAGGATGACCTAAGTTCAGGAAACCAGGATGTAGAAGCGGTTTGGGTAGAGATGAGAAATGATAGAGAAATGAAGTCACTTATGACTCCCCTAACAGTAATCATACAGTAGGAGGGGTATAAAGAATGAAATAACTGGAGTTTGTCAGAAAGGTAGAGATAATCATGGAAGATTTAATCTACATATAGACTGGAAAACTCAGGAGAGCCAAGGTAACCTTGATGAGGAATTCACCGAATGTTTTTGGGATCATTTCTTAGAACTGCATATTCTGGAGCCAACCAGACAGCGGCAATTCTAGACCTGGTATTGTGCAATGAGATAGGATTAATTAATGACCTCATAGTTAAAGCACCCCTAGGTAGCAGCAATCATAAGACCATAAGATGGAGGAGCAGAAATATGCCATTCCATTTAAAATATGGGCTGGACCATTTCCAGCTGCTGCAGGCAGTGGGCTGGGCTTAATTCGCCAGCCAGATTGCCGAGGGAGCTATTGCGCATGTGCAGGCCTCTGTGTCTGCACATACGCAATAGCAACTTTAGAGGGGGGCTAGTGTACATGTGCAGATCTCTGATTCTGTACATGTGCAATTTCAACAGCAGGGGTCTGATAGACAGAGAGAGAGTTGTCAGGCCCCTGCTGATGCAGGCAACCTCACAAACTCTCCCCGCCCCCACAATCGCAGGGGCCCATGGCCGATTGTGAGCTCCACACCACACAAACATGTAGCCCCTGCCACACCCCCCACCACCCAGCTCAATCGTGCCCCCCTCCCCCCGATCCGATTGTGATGCAGAATGGCAGCAGACCTCCCTTCCCTCCGCGATCGGGCTGCCTCTTGAGGCCCCATCCCCTGCAGCTCCCACCCTTATAAATCCTGCCCCTTCAGGCCCTACCCTCCCACAGCCACCATAGGCCCGCCCCTTCATAGGCCCCACCCCCCATAGGCCCTGCCTCTGGCACTGTCCAGTGGGCCATGCCAAAGTGCCTGGTGGGAATTATCAAGGTGTCAGGTTGGCAGTGCCAAGGTGCCAGGCTGGCACTGCCCAAGGAACACCCTCCCCTTGCCCTCAGCCTCCCCATACATTTACATTGTTCCCTCACTCTTACAGGACAAAGTGGCCCAGAAGCAACAGAGAGCCAGCAGAGGAGAGGTACACCTCAATCTCCTGAGCCTGACAGAGAAGTTGGTTCTCAGCATCATGGTTCCAGCTGTTACTGAGGCCATTGCATTCGGCATCGCTGAGAACAATTAGGGTAAGGGTATGCCCCTGGCGTTTTACCCTTCACAACTATCCCCCCCTGACATCAGGCTGACATTGTGACAATGGATCTCTTGCTTGTCACCCCAAATCCTTTGCTTCACCCCAACTCTCCCTTTCTGCATTTCTGCTTCCAGATACCAAGGGCTGCCCTCTCAACAGCTAATGCAGCTTCATGACGAAGGGCGAAAGCTAAACAAAACCACTAATGAAGGACACCATGATTGATCTGTCAATCACAGCCACCAGCCCAGATATTGACACTCTGCGAACTTCAATGTGTGGGATAGAGTCAGGATCAGAGTGGGGTGTATCACCGGCACCAAGGGCTGCACAGCCAGGTCAAGGGGAGTGATAGTTTGTAGGCTAACTCAGAGGAGGGTGAGATCACAGACAAGGTCTGCTAGAGGAAACATGGATGATGACTGTAATGTGGTGGCTTATAGGGGAATGCTGATGGTTGCGCACACCAAGGTGCTTGATGCATGAGCAGGTCTGCCACAGAGAAGTCTTGTCACTGTTAAGGGACATAGAGTAGTCTGGTTCCAACTTGGCATATAGACCTTGGAATCCATCCAATGTAAAAGTGGTGGCTGTGGTCGTATGATCTGGTACACAAAGGGTTAATGCGGGACTGAGTACAGTCCTGCCCACATCGTGATGTAAAAAGACTCATGCCCCAGAGTCAGGATCAGACTAGAGATGGACAGTGATGTGTAAAGACCTAGACTGGAGCAGCTCCATATCTGTACCCTCGATTGTAACTATGTACATAGTTATGTGTTGTTAATAAAGACTTGTTAACATACACCAGACCACAAAGCCTACTACTTGCTGTCCGAAGCAGGATTCTTCTGATGGTAGCAGCATCTGGATTAAAATCCTCAACCTCACAAACATGTTGAGCAACTAAGAACAAATACAGTTTCAGTGGATTCTGCACTGAACCTAACAGTTAACTGAAGTTATATATGTTGGGAAAACTCACCAGTAAAAAAGGAAAGAGGTCCAGATGGAGAAGAGCCTGGAAGCTAAGAAGAAAAGGTAGGAGCTTTCCACAAGCAGAAGACTCCATTACATCCTCCTTTTGAAGTCCAGCTTCAGCAAGCAGAGCTCGCAGCCTGCAAGGGTGAGATAACGAGTGTGATTTTCCGGCCGCGCTCACCCCAAAACCAGAAAACCCCGCCTGAGGTCAATGGATCTTTGCATGGTCCGCACCCCACCCGCTACGATTCTCATGACGGGTGAAAACTTCCCCCAACATTTCTAACTTCCAAGTCAGCTGGTCTTGGGAAGCCCGTTTTAAGTCACTCAGTTAGAAGTGCTGTTTGAAAGCGACTCATTACTGAACCCGATCCCAGATTCCAAGGACTGGATTTTCCACGCAACCCACCACATGTTTCACGGAAGTGGAGGCAACCCGCCAATGTCCAGTGATGGGATCTTCTGGTCCCACCATTGTCACCAGGGTTTCTCACTGAATGCACCCCTCACTGCCGGGAAACCCACGACAGGGGTACACCATCAGCAGGACCGGAAGATCACGCCAGCGTAAATGACCGGAAAGTTCCAGACCAAGTCTCAACACGTGGCTCCTGAGTTTGGCAAAAGGAAATCATTAATAATTTACTTTACCCATTCTGGGTACCTCCAAGTTCTGGAACAACAAGCCTGCGATTCTTTTCCGAGAGTCCTGACACGATATTGCTGAATGAATTAAATCGTCAGCCAGCCGACCTCTGCTGTCATCGCAGTCCCTTCTTCTTCAAGCAGAAGCATGCTGCTGCCATTTTGAAAAGCCTGCCAAAAACCGGGAAGCACGGAACGATCCTTTGTTCAACCATATCTAAGGATGCCATCTCGGAAGCCCATAATCTCTTAAAATTATACTCACACTTTTTAATATCATCAAAAATGAATGACTAATTCCACACTTCTAGCTCCACCCGGATTCACCCACGGCCCAGACCAGTTACAGAACTGGAGTTTTTGGAGGAGAAGATTTCGAAGATAGAACATTGCTGCTGATCAAATAAATAATCAGAGGCAGTACAAGTTAGTAAATCTCTTTTCTCAAATGGACAATTGCATATGACATCATTGCATGACTAGCATAATGAATCAGCTGCCATATTTAGTGATATTTTAAAGTTTTTTGACATCTTTTTCAACTTCAGATCCAATAAAATACTGGAGAGAGCTAAATTTAATAAGAAAGTCCAGCTGGGAAACCTATCGATTCCACATTAATAATCTCTATAGAGAAGGATGTGAATATTGCAACTTAAAGTCTGAACTCATCCGAGACAGAATCATGGTGGGGTTGCAGACGATTCACTCTCTGACTTCACACAAGATAAAGATGATCTTATCCTCGACAAGGCTATCCAGCTAGCTAGACTCTCAGAGCTACATGAACAACACATTACATCCTAAGGGAAGTGAACAACTCATAGAGTAGGAACCAGCCCTCAGTCCACCATACCCAAGCAACCTCTGAACCGCCAGCAGAATGGTTTTACCAGCTCTGCGGTAAGAAATGTCCTCATAGGAAAGATCAGTGCCCTGTGGGTACTGCCCACTGCTTCCACTGCAATAGACAGGGACAAAGAACAAAGAAAATTACAGCACAGGAACAGGCCCTTCGGCCCTCCAGGCCAGGACCAACCATGCTGCCTAACTGAACTAAAACAAAGAAAGAACAAAGAAGGAGGCCATTCAGCACATAGAGTCAACAGGCCCTAACCCCGTAACCCCACATATTTACCCTGCTAATCCCCTTGACACTAGGATCAATTTAGCGTGGCCAATCAACCTAACCCGCACATCTTTGGCCTGTAGGAGGAAACTGGAGCACCCGGAGGAAACCCACGCAGACATGTGCAACTCCACACAGTCACCCAAGGTCGGAATTGAACCCGGGTCCCTGGCGTTGTGAGGCAACAGTGCTAAACACTTTGCCACCATGCTGACACTTTGGTTATCTGTGCAAGTCAAAATCCCAGCACCACACAGACATTTCAAAAGTCACCCATGAGGCCGAGACCAAAGACCCAGCGGATGCCCAGCCATGCTTCTTGGGGGACATCAGGGAATGCAGTTCTACATTTTGGAATGCTGATGTCCTGGTAAATGGTCATCGAGACAGTGCTGTCAAATGAGAAACCATGGCTCCAAGGCCTTTTGATTCGAATGACAACCACTCCACTGTATGGAGCGGGGGGAGTCTGCCTCCTGGTCCTCAGCATGATCTCTGAACCATTGAGGTTTATGCCAAACAAATCTTTAAGCTGATGTGTGTCCTCTGCAATCAGCCTTCCTCTCTCCTGAACAGACATGCCTGTGTAGCCCTTGATCCTCTCCAGCCAGCAGACAATGTCGAGACTACCACAGTTCGGTAACCAGCCAGAACAGCACAGTCCTGAGTCCTCAAACGCTAAAGAGTATCCAGACTCTGATTTCACCTGTGATCTCTCTTCTCTTCCTGCGGAGTAGATTTGTCCATCATCATTCCAGGTCCTGGAAAGTCCTCAATGGTCAGACCAACTTACTGTACACAAGATTACCATTGAACCTCTGGTGGAAGTGGTAGCAGGGAAAAATCGACAATCTGAGGAGCCTCTGATTCCAGCTAAGATTATGCTACAGTCGGTCGACACACCAGCCACTGTGCACACACAGCAACTTCCAGCCAGAGTGCCAAAACCTCAAGGGATGCTGGAACCTGGTAATAGTTGTGAGCTATCACAACAAAAAGCAGAGGTGAGCACACTACTTAATCTTTGTCTCGCCACAGGAACTCTTTTCCTCAGCCTCAGAGACTTCCAACCAGTCTAAATGGAAAAAGATGAAAAAACATTGCGAAGTAGACAATTACCATTTTTGTCCATCTCGCAAGAAACAATTAAGGTAACAACAACCATTCACTGCCAAGCTGGCCAGATCAATCAGATTGATCAGGCCAGCTTGGCAATGGAAGAAATAAATAAAACCGCAGCCAAACATCAGTCCAACCTCCAAGCCAACAACAAGAACATGCAACACCAGAGCCTACCACTCGCTTGCCAGGATGGTGAATGAGATGTGGCAGGGTTGTAAGGCCTCCAGACTGCTTGAACTTTTAACTTCAAGACTTGATAGGGGAGATGGTGTGGTGAGAATGTTGTTAATGTTAATACTGTAATTGCAAAAATGTTCAAATAACATTAATGTTGTAAAAATAAGGTTAATGCACAAAACTTATAGCAATGTAAGACTTGGAAATAAACTATAACTCTATATCCATAGTAGTAGGCTGAAGAACATAAAGAACTAATGTGGCACTGAGTTCAGTACCACCCACACAGTGATGTAAGAAGGCACATGACCCAGAGCTAGGATCAGTCTAGAGATGGGCAGAGTTGGGTAAAGACCTAGACTGGAGTCAGCTCCATATCTGTACCTTCCACAATAAATACATACATAGTTATGAGTTGTTAATAAAGACTTGATGGTAACATACTCGAGACTACAAAGCCTACTTCTTGGTGTCCAGAGCAGGATTCTTCAGTGGCCAACTTCATGAGAGCACTTGTGAAGCTACCTGTGATACAAAGTCCGGTGACCAATGTCCCAGTTTTCCTGCAGCACAGACAGATGTCTCAGGCTTGTTGTCATACAGACCCAGCTTGATGCAGTGCAGGTTCACACTGTTGCCTTTTTGGCTGCAGATATCAGTCCTCCAAGTAACATGCATGGTCTCACAGTAGTCCAGCAATCTGTCTTTCAACAGTTTACAAACGTTGCCAAGGTGCTGCCCCAAAGCAAAGATCTGCTGTTCTCTCTCAGGATTTGGGGAACAACTGGGATGTGGATAACAGGAATCTGAGTATCCACTCACAGACAGCTGTGCCCTCATGACAATAATGTTGTGGAGGATTCAGCAGACAACCATGAACTTGGGCACACAATGAACTTGGAGAATACCTGATATCTCCCCCAAGCAGTGGAATAATGCTCCAGCACACCAATTGTTGGCTCCACAATGTTCCTGATTGCTGCATGGTTCTAGTTATAGGAGCACTCTCCTCACATGATTAGACAGAGGAGGGAGCCAGATATAGAGCAGGAACCCCTTGTCACCCAACAACTATACACTGCCAAGCCAGCCAGATCAATCAGGCACGGGTTAAAATCAGGGTTTAACATGATGAACTCAAGATGGTAGGTATGGCTGACTGGGTATGTCTGATTGGGTATGTCTGACTGGATATGGCTGATTGGGTATGTCTGATTGGCTACGGCTGACTGGATATGACTTGGGTGGGATGAATGCATCATGGATGCTGCCAGAATAACAGATTCATCAAGATCTTTTGGGAATGACTGTACACCAACTGGAGCTTAGGAGAGTTGTAGCTGTTGCCATTACTGAAAATCTACCCGTTAAAATGTGGGACCTGAAGAGATATGTGTATGCGGCTGACAGCATCATGCACTATTCAGATAATCCCAGCAGCCTCATAAATGCATGTACCCGCCTCCTGCTTCTCTCTCATTAGTGAGAAGATGGCGGAGACCCCTGTCATTCTATACAGAGCCTCTGTCACCTCCCTGCTGTAGCGATTGACAGAGAACTAGAAGATGTTGCTGATGTCATCCAATCTCGCTTGGAAGTGTCCACAAACAAAGAAACTTAGGGCAATGGTGACCATGATGGCCACTGGCACTGCCATCCTCACACTGCTGTCCAGATTGAGTAGAAGGAGCTTGGGGGATTAGTAGGATAAATATGAGGAAGAGGCCCTGGGTGGGATTGTGGTCAGTGCAGACTCGATGGGCCGAATGGCCTCCTTCTGCACTGTAAGGATTTTATGGTCGTGGTGACTTGATCCTTGGTAAAAGATAAGAGTTTCAGACATTGCTCCTGGCTGAGATAGAGGTAGGAGAAGTGATCACTAAAGACCCTGTGAGGGGAAGGCCCTTTATTGAGAGCAATCCCTCCTCCTGCTCACTGCTTCCCTTCTCTGCTGCCTGTGCTCCATTCCCAAATTACGCTGCAGCCCAAGAGAGACCTCAACCATTGCCCCATTACTGAAGCAGGCTTTTCCCTGACAGGTCAAATCAACCCCTCTGACTCCTTGTCAAGATCCCTGAAAATGCAAAAGGTTTGAAAATCCTTCAGTAATACACAACGCAGGGCTGCCATTAATTCTGCACCAGAGCAAAAGTAAGTCAACATTGCAAGTTGGATGGTTAGCTCTTTAAATATGGCTATATGCAGGATTGGGGGATTGGGTTCCCTCATGCATAGTGAATAAGAGAGAGTGTTTATTGAATCCATGTGGTTCAAAATAGCAAATCAGTATCAAATCAGCATTGATCCGCCCACTCTATATGTTTCTGATGCAGACATGGCACACTCACTCTAGCACCCTGTCAGCCAGGGTGCACTGTAGTCACAATGCCCGGAAGTGTTCTAGCCAACATTCCTTAAGTTCAGGATATCTGTAGTGCTACAAAGCCAAAGTTTGTTGCTGTAAAGTTTCACAAACATAGGCAAAGTTGTCTACCACAGTAGAGTTAAAAATTTTATTGTGTTTTTTATTCATAAGAATGTCAACACCCTGCCACTCATCAGAAATAACAGCAGTGGTATTCATTTCCTCTGAAATGAGGATGGCTGACTTCCAAATTTATTTCCCACTAAGAATCATAGTTCACCTCCCCTACGGCAGTGAACAACCTAACAACAATTACACTCTTAGCCTCAAACTGCCTTGGACCCCATTTCCCATCAATCATACAGTCAACACGGAAAACAAAACAAGGATTTTTCAAGATGATGGGGAGTGAGGGAGGGTCAGGGATTTTCAATATTTATTTATGAAATTAGAACAGTGAACAGCTTTGTTTAACACCACTAAAGTAATTTACATGGAAGTTCCAATGGGATGTTTAGATGTGAATCATGGAGCCATTAGAGACCTGAGTTACATTTTCCATATTGCACAAATCTGCTCAATATGGAGACCAGCAAACAAGTGATCTAAATCAAAAATGCATCACCTCCGGAGATTCAAGTTCAAATTGAGCCAGGGGAGAGTTAATGAAGATTAGCTCCCCAGATGGCCGTTAAGGGTCACAGAAAAAGTTGCTGACAATTAGAATTCAGTCCTGGTGGATATGACTCCACAGCACAAAAATGCCCAGTGTTTGGTAATCACCATTTCAAGAGAGTTAGATTGAGCAACTTTAAAAATGCATGTTATCATCTGGTGATCTTTGAAGCAACACAGTCAATCTGAGGCTAAGATGTGTACCCCAAGTCCAGATCAATACAGCCGATTCAGAATCACACCTAATAATGTTAATTTCCAGTTAATGCTGCACTGTTTCCCAAATTGAGTCTGCCTTGTTAGAGCTCAGATTCTCAATGCATTGCCAAATATCCTGTCACCCCTATTCCCATCATGCACAATAAGCAAATATCTATTTACAGGTGTAGCAGAATGGCTTTTGGCAAACTTTTCGACAGGCTGAAATGAAAGGGACCTGCCTACATCCCTGATTTACTGAAATCAATATTGTTACAAACCCATGCTCAGACTGCTGTAGGAAGTGCACAACAAATAGGAGTGAAAAAATGCTTATGGCCAGAATATTACCGCCCTGCCCACCACAGGAATCAGAGCAGGCGAGGGGCGGAGCATGGGAAGGTCCGTTGACCTCAGGCAGGATTTGACGGTTCCGGGACTAGCGAGGCTGTGAAATCCCAACCAGCAAGTGAAATTTAAAGGGATAGACACAAGAGAAGTAACTGGCACAACTTGGAAACAAAGTTTTGAAAAACTTTGCAGCATCTCAAAAGGCATTTGAAATCATCAGCAGCCAAGCATAAACAACAAAGAGTTGTTTGTATCTTGGTAAGTGCTAGTAGTCAAATAATGTGAGGTTTTGATTGCAGTGCTACTGAAAGCATGACATGATTGCATGCTTCTAAGGAACCATCTAATATGATGATAAACTAGATATTCGCATATTATAATGATACCATTGTAAATCAGCTATCGAAACATGATTTGAGAAAAGGAGCCTCCACCAGCACTAATTATTTGGGAAAATTAGGCATGTTCACCTCTGTCTATAGATATTAGGGTGCTTTTGGATTATCACCAAGCATTTTGCCTGCAACTCCTCCTGCCTGACATCTCTTCATAGTTCTTCCTCTTCATCCGAACGAGGAATATAGAAGGATTCGCAATGGGAAGCTCATTGATAGTAATAGTGACTATTGGGGATTAACTAAATAACTTACAACAATTGGCATTGGAACTCGTGAGAACGTATATGCCTGTAATGAGATTCCATTGCCTTTTATCTATGCTGGTGAATTCCACAACGTGAACCCAGTTTTGGTGAGCAATAGGCTGGTATAACGCAAAGAGAGTCAATCTCAGGATGTAAGAAAAGAAAAACATGAACTCAGTCACTGGGCCAACAGATCAAAGGGGAGGCGATGGCCTACTGGTATTATCGCTAGACTCTTAATCCAGAAACTCAACTAATGTTCTGGGGACCTGAGTTCAAATCTCGCCACAGCAGCTGGTGGAATTTGAATTCAATAAAAAATATCTGGAATTAAGAGTCTACTGGTGACCATGAAACCATTGTCGATTGTCAGAAAAACCCATCTGGTTCACTAATGTCCTTTAGGGAAGGAAATCTGCCGTACTTACCTGGTCTAGCCTACATGTGACTCCAGAGCCACAGCAATGTGGTTGACTCTCAACTGCCCTCCAAGGACAACTAGGGATGGGCAATAAATGCTGACCAACCAGCGACGCTCATGTCCCATGACTGAATGAAAAAGGCATGAGGAATTGAGTTCCAAGATAGCTCCTTCAGTAACCTGTAAATCATTAAAGTTTATTTATTAGTATCAGAAATAGGCTTGCATTAACACTGCAATGAAGTTACTGTGAAAATCCCCTTGTCGCCACACTCCAGCGCCTGTTTGGGTACACTGAGGGAGAATTTAGCATGGCCAATGCAACTAACCAGCACGCCTTTTGGACTGTGGGAGGAAACCGGAGCACCCGGAGGAAACCGATGCAGGCACGGGCAGAACATACAGACTCCACACAGACAGTGACCCAAGCCGGGATCAAACCCGGTCCCTGCCACTATGAGGAAGCAGTGCTAACCATTGCGTCACTAAGCACCACTGTACAGTTCCCGTTATAAGCCATTACTGTATTTTTTCCAGTGTCTGAGCTATTATATTCAATCAGTATTAATTGCCCAGAAGAATCAATTAAACTATACTTTATTTCATAGAATTCTCCTCCTTTCAATTAGAATTGAAATTCTGCCATACTTGCTTCATAGCTCATTTAATGGGATACCAGGATGGGCACTTTGACTGAGAAAGAAGGACCAGGTGATAAGGATCGAAGAAATTGCAGCAAAACAGGTCAAAATATAAGAAGTTGATGGCGATTTTAGACTTCTGATCAAAACAGAAGAAAATTTGACAGAATGGCCACATTGGCTGTCTCAAAGCCAGCTTGGAACTTCCTTAACCATGGTCAGATCTTACTTGTCTGTGAAAAGATGGAATATATCCAGCCAGGGTTGACCACTATCGTATCAATAGGAAGCTGAGGTGATGTCCTCTCTCCCACCATCACTTTCCCAATCCCCACTGACTTCCAACTGCTGGTCGTTTAAGAAAATCACCTCTATTATGTAGATAAAATTCCCACTTCCTCATCTGGTCCATTGGATTTGTTGGAACTAGAAGGATACCAGTTCTGCAGAGTGTCAGATAGTTTCTGTGAAATACTGAAACATATTACTTGCTTTGTTACATATTTTTTGAACAGTGATGTATAGCCTTTGTCTCTATTAGGTGCAAGGCGGGCAGTGCTTTATTATTAATGTCCAAAACAGTGGTTAGCCCTGATGTCCCACAGCGCCAGGGACTCAGATTCGATTCCTGGCTTGGGTCACCATCTGTGCGAAGTCTGCATATTCTCCCTGTGCCTGCGTGGGTTTCCTCCGATTTCCTCCCACGCCCGAAAGACGTGCTGGTTGGTGCATTGGCCATGCTAAATTCTCCCTCTGTGTACCCAAACAGGTGCCAGAGTGTAGTGACTATAAGACCATAAGACCATAAGACATAGGAGCGGAAGTAAGGCCATTCGGCCCATCGAGTCCACTCCACCATTCAATCATGGTTGATTTCAACTCCATTTACCCGCTCTCTCCCCATAGCCCTTAATTCCTCGAGAAATCAAGAATTTATCAATTTCTGTCTTGAAGACGCTCAACGTCTCGGCCTCCACAGCCCTCTGTGGCAATGAATTCCACAGACCCACCACTCTCTGGCTGAAGAAATTTCTCCTCATCTCTGTTCTAAAGTGACTCCCTTTTATTCTAAGGCTGTGCCCCCGCGTCCTAGTCTCCCCTGTTAATGGAAACAACTTCCCTACGTCCATCCTATCTAAGCCGTTCATTATCTTGTAAGTTTCTATCAGATCTCCCCTCAACCTCCTAAACTCCAATGAATATAATCCCACGATCCTCAGACGTTCATCGTATGTCAGGCCTACCATTCCTGGGATCATCCGTGTGAATCTCCGCTGGACCCGCTCCAGTGCCAGTATGTCCTTCCTGAGGTGTGGGGCCCAAAATTGCTCACAGTACTCCAAATGGGGCCTAACCAGTGCTTTATAAAGCCTCAGAAGTACATCCCTGCTTTTGTATTCCAAGCCTCTTGAGATAAATGACAACATTACATTTGCTTTCCTAATTACGGACTCAACCTGCAAGTTTACCTTTAGAGAATCCTGGACTAGGACTCCCAAGTCCCTTTGCACTTTAGCATTATGAATTTTGTCACCGTTTAGAAAATAGTCCATGCCTCTATTCTTTTTTCCAAAGTGTACGACCTCGCACTTGCCCACGTTGAATTTCATCAGCCACTTCTTGGACCACTCTCCTAAACTGTCTAAATCTTTCTGCAGCCTCCCCACCTCCTCAATACTACCTGCCCCTCCACCTATCTTTGTATCATCGGCAAACTTGGCCAGAATGCTCCCAGGGTTTTTTCACAGTAACTTCATTGCAGTGTTAATGTAAGCCTACTTATGACTAATAAATAAACTTTACCTTTAATGTGTTGACCTAAACATTTAATTCTGGATGAAACTCGTTTACATTCTGTAGGCAAGCAACTTTTAAGATCCTTCAGCAGTTTTGATGGGGCAAAGCTTTTTCTGACAGCACACAGGATTATCACGTTTGAGTAAATGGCCCCATGTGCTGTTCTAATCTTTCTCAGCATTCAATGCCAGATTCTGCTCATCATTACTACATTGCTGTCTGAGGAACCTTACTCAATGCACAATAGCTGTAGTCACTGCACATTGGTTTAAATATCTGTATGTAAAGTTCTGCAAGATTCTTCAAAGAAATTTGTTAAAACAAGTTATTCTTTCTTATAACTCAACCAAATACAACCTTACAATTTATTTTAGTAAACCATATTGATATCATATCATTCAATTGCTTATGGCAGAAAGGTTTGTAATGTGGGGCCAAGTATCACTGCTTGAGTATTTAGCTCTGTTCTAAAATCAATTAAAATATATGACTTTGACAAATACAACTTCTATGTGCTATTGAAAATAAAAGCATGAAAATTAATATAGTCTTCTATGCAAAATACAAGCTAAACTTGAATACTACTGAAAAGAGAGACATATTGTCAAAGTTTTTCATCTTGCACTCATCAGGACAAACGCAAGAATGCCAAATTTCAAACAATCGCAATAACTTATACAACAGAAGGAAAAGCTTAACCCAGCAGTGGGGGAGGTCAACAATCAGGACTGCCCATGAGGGGATGGTGGTTGGCAGTTGGGCTGCAGTTGTTGGGGGAATTAAGGCCTGGCCAGGAATCGAGGGAGGGGAGTCAGGTCTTTGCGATGGTTTGGAGGGGAGAGGGGGTGGGGGTAAGCCGGCAATTAAGAATCAGGCTTTGTGGAGTGGGGAGGAGTCAGACTAGTCTGTGGAGGGGATGGGGGGAGTGGGTGAGGGATCAGAGCTGGCCACAGGGAGGTGGCATGTCAGTAGTTGGGCCTTGGGGGATGGAGGTCAGGATTCGGTCTTGAGACATAGGTGGAATTGTCATGGGGAAGGAAAGAATAGTAAGAAGTCTCACAACACCAGGTTAAAGTCCAACAGGTTTATTTGGTAGCAAATACCATAAGCTTTCGGAGCAATGCTCCTTCGTCAGATGGAGTGGGATGGAGACCACTCCATCTGACGAAGGAGCATTGCTCCGAAAGCTTATGGTATTTGCTACCAAATAAACCTGTTGGACTTTAACCTGGTGTTGTGAGACTTCTTACTGTGCTTACCCCAGTCCAATGCCGGCATCTCCACATCATGACTACCATCGACGAAGGAAAGAATGCCATGGGAGTGGGGTGTTTCCATGGGAGGAAGCATCAACTAGGGATAGGGAGTTCTGATTGTTGGGGGGGGGGGGCGCGAAACGTCCTGTGGGGTAGGGAACCAATGGGAAGAGATGGTTGGGGGGATGGAATTGCCATGTACTGCTTAACTGGGAATCTCTGCGGGGGATGGGGATTGTTCTCCGGTGCATCTTTGGGTTTCTACCAGTTACACTGCCCCAGAGCTTGGAAGTTCTGACCTATCTTAAAGTTGTGGTTAATGTAGATTTTAGCACACTCAGGATTATTCAGCAAGTGCTGCCCAATCACAGAATCACATCTCATGTTCTGTTTTGGGCTTTGCAAATGCAAGCTAGCTGGGTACAATCAATTTAAGATAATCAGTCGAGCAACATGGTTCATTTTGCATGTTAGAAGTGACATACATTCATACACATGAATCTGTTCTGCGAAAACAAAAGGAATAAGTTCAAGCTTTGTGCTTTGTTTGACTTATTCAGGAGATTATATATCATCTAGTTCCCTATTGCTTTCTCCATGACCTCGGCCAACAAAAGTTGATTTGTCAATGAGTGATGGTGTCTGTGAGAAGGATGAAGAAAACAGAAATACAAATATCATGTGTAAGTGTCTCAGTCTGTCTTTCATGGCAGGCCTGTAGTTGGTTGGATGAGTTGACGCATTTAGTTGAGGTGAAGGTCTTATAAGCAGAGAAGCTTCAAGGCTTATTGCAGTGGAATTTCCAGGATACCGGTTCTCAGATGAAGTTGGAACAGATAGAGGAGAATCTTTCTACCACTTCCAAGGTATTGCTGCTTATTGCCTTGGCTGTTTAGTTGACTGCAGTCAATTTGATGGCTTCCTGGTGGTCCCTCTATCTTTGCAAAGCTAATCCTTGTTGTTTTAAAAACAGATAACAAACTTGGCTGACTCACCCTTGTGGCCTGTTACAAGTCCAAAATCCTTTTCCAAATAAAGTGTTTGTCGGGTTGATAAACATCTTCCCCAAAAACCTCCAACCTTGTTTGATGCTGGGATTCTCCAGTCTGCTGGAAATGATGGGGTTTCAGTGGGAATGCCCAAATTCTCTGTTCTCACTTGCAACAGGGCGGCGCAGACAAGATTCCGCCCTTTGCGTTTATCATTTTACACTTTGAAATTTGGGTTCACATGAGAGACCACCACAATTCAGTGGAAGATCAATGGGGATCCCTTCGCATTTTTTTAACACACATGGAGTTCTGATGTGTATTTTATCCGTGGTAAACCAAAACGACGAATCAACTGAATGAAGTTATCCTTTTGTTGATGTTCCATTTGATGTGTGAATTTCCTGGTTGGCTGTGAATATCCATATGTAATTGGGTATTTGTTTGAACCTCAGGATTGTCTGGAACTGATGCAGTGCTGGCAAAAGTCAGATGGTTTGCAGTGGCCATTTTAGCAGTCTGTCTTTCTTCCAAATTTCAAAGTATTGTCTGAAAGTTCATAATATACTGGAACATGACACTTGTTTGAAGAACAAACATCAAAATGGACCTCTTAGGCTGAATGGCCTGTTTCTGTGCTCTAACTTCTATGTCCTTCCATGTAATTACAGTGACAACAAACCTTTCTCTTCTCTGTCACCCCTGCCAAGTGTTGTATCATTTGGAAATATCTCTTTTGTTCCAGGCATGTGCATTCCATGGCAGGAAAGCTCAAAAGGGCATTGTTTCTTCTGACATTGATTCACTGACAGTGCATGATATTGCCTCACTGGGGACTGCTTTGCCTGATAACTTTTTGTTCCATGTTATAGCTTAACAAGTTAACAGATGGTATCAATATAAGAATGTAAGGACTTAATGAGCTCCAGGAATTCTACTTTGTAGCAAATTTAAATGAGAACAAGATTCTTGTAGCATTTCAAAGTGTTCTGAAGACTAATCAGCTATATAACAAAAAAAGACTTTGAAACATTTACATTGATTTAATACATTAACAAGTCTTTCAGAAATGTCCTTAAATGTTTCACATCAAATTATTGCATTAAAATATAATGAATATAAAATATAATGAATAATATATATATATTCAATAATAATAACAAACCAAACTATTTTAGTTCGTAATATTGGTTGAGGGAGGAACGTTGGCCAAGGCACTGAAAGAACTTGTTTCTCTTCTTCAAATATATGGGGTGGGATTTTCCAGCCACGCTCGCCCCAAAGCCGGAAAATCCCACCCGAGGTCAACGGACCTTTGCATGGCTTATGTCCCGCCCACGACGATTCCCATGGCGGGCGGGATGGGAAAATTCTGCCCACGATCTTTAAATTCCACTTGAACCACCGGAACAGGCAGAAATAACTTTGCTTGACCATTTCAAACGAAGGACATCATGTGTCACAATGTAACACAATGAATCCACAGTGAATGTATACATTTATAAAATCATGGAATCAGAAAATGGCTACAACACAAGAAGGAGGTCATTTGACCCATTTTGGCGATCTTACCATTGTGCCTCGCTGGCCAATGGGCAGGGCGAGGCGGTAAGATTGCACCCGATTTCACGCCTCTTGCAATCTTACCGGCACTGAATTTCCAGCAGATCAGCCTTCCGCCCATTTCCGCCAAGAGGCTGAATAATGTATTTAAATATATTTAAATCTGTCTTTTGCATTGAATTAATGAGCCCAGGACGGAATCAGGTAGGGAGGGGGGCCCCACTCCAAGTGATCGGTGGGGGAGGGAGGAGGGGGCTCCGCTGTCATTCTGCAGGCAATTGGTGGGGTAGGCGGGGGCGATCGGTCTGGATGGTGAGGGATGCAGAGCGATATTTCCAGGTGAGATGGGGCTTATGATCGGCTACAGGCCCCTGCAATAGCTGTGGGGGGGGGGGGCGGTAGCGGGGTGCTGGGTCAAGGCCAGTTGCGGCAACAGAGCCTGACAGGTCTCTCTCTCAGACCTGTTAGGCCTCTGCTGGTTGCCATTGTACATGTCTGACACAGAGGTCTGCACATGCGCAATGGCACCATCTGCTGCTACAACAGGCTTATAGAAAGCCACAGCACAAACAGGCCCTTCGGCCCACAAGTTGCGCCGATCATATCCCTACCTCTAGGCCTATCTATAGCCCTCAATCCCATTAAATCCCATGTACTCATCCAGAAGTCTCTTAAAAGACCCCAACGAGTTTGCCTCCACCACCACCGACGTCAGCCGATTCCACTCACCCACCACCCTCTGAGTGAAAAACTTACCCCTGACATCTCCTCTGTACCTACCCCCCAGCACCTTAAACCTGTGTCCTCTCGAAGCAACCATTTCAGCCCTTGGAAATAGCCTCTGAGAGTCTACCCTATCCAGACCTCTCAACATCTTGTAAACCTCTATCAGGTCACCTCTCATCCTTCATCTCTCCAGGGAGAAGAGACCAAGCTCCCTCAACCTATCCTCATAAGGCATGCCCCCCAATCCAGGCAACATCCTTGTAAATCTCCTCTGCACCCTTTCAATGGCTTCAACATCTTTCCTGCAATGAGGTGACCAGAACTGCGCGCAGTACTCCAAGTGGGGTCTAACCAGGGTCCTATAAAGCTGCAGCATTATCTCCCGACTCCTAAACTCAATCCCTCAATTAATGAAGGCTAGTACGCCGTACGCCTTCTTGACCACATCCTCCACCTGCGAGGCCGATTTAAGAGTCCTATGGACTCGGACCCCAAGGTCCTTCTGATCCTCTACACTGCTAAGAATGGTACCCTTCATATTATACTGCTGCTTCATCCCATTGGATCTGCCAAAATGGATCACTACACACTTATCCGGGTTGAAGTCCATCTGCCACTTCTCCGCCCAGTCTTGCATTCTATCTATGTCTCGCTGCAACTTCTGACATCCCTCCAAACTATCCACAACACCACCTACCTTGGTGTCGTCGGGCTTGCTGGTGATTTGCCCCCTTCCCCTACAGGTGAGGAATGGTTTAGCCCATTTTTTTTCAGCAATGAGTGATAAGATGCTGGATTTGAATTCGCCCAAAAAATAGATCAGAACTTTCCCATTTTTACACCCATCCTGGACTTAAAATGTTTTTGGTGAGATCGACCCCATTGTGTGTGTGCCAGCTCTCAGCAAAAGCAACTTATCTAGACCAGCTGTCCAGCCCTTCCCCCTTTAACCCTGCAAATTATTTTCTTCAGGTGATCATCCTATTCCCTTTTGAAAGCCGCAGATGAATCTGCGTCTACAATCCCCTTAAGCATTCTATTTCACTGTATTTCTTGTATTTCAGACCCTAATTACTTGCAGCATGCAAAATGTTTTTCTTCATGTCACCATTGATTCTTTTGACAATCACATTAAATTTCTCTCTCTCTGTCTAGATCCCACAAGATTTTGAGCATATCTATAAAATCTCCTCTCTGTTGTAGCAAAAACAACTCAGTCACTGAAATCCCTCAACCCTAGAACCTTTCTCATAAATCACTGCCCACCTCTAAAGCCTTGACCTGCTTCCTAATGTGCAGTGACCAGAATTAGAACATAGAACATAGAACATAGAACATTACAGCGCAGAACAGGCCCTTCGGCCCACGATGTTGCACCGACCAGTTAAAAAAAAAACTGTGACCCTCCAACCTAAACCAATTTCTTTTCGTCCATGAACCTATCTACGGATCTCTTAAACGCCCCCAAACTAGGCGCATTTACTACTGATGCTGGCAGGGCATTCCAATCCCTCACCACCCTCTGGGTAAAGAACCTACCCCTGACATCGGTTCTATAACTACCCCCCCTCAATTTAAAGCCATGCCCCCTCGTGCTGGATTTCTCCATCAGAGGAAAAAGGCTATCACTATCCACCCTATCTAAACCTCTAATCATCTTATATGTTTCAATAAGATCCCCTCTTAGCCGCCGCCTTTCCAGCGAAAACAATCCCAAATCCCTCAGCCTCTCCTCATAGGATCTCCCCTCCATACCAGGCAACATCCTGGTAAACCTCCTCTGCACCCTCTCCAAAGCCTCCACATCCTTCCTGTAATGTGGGGACCAGAACTGCACACAGTACTCCAAGTGCGGCCGCACCAGAGTTGTGTACAGTTGCAACATAACGCTACGACTCCTAAATTCAATCCCCCTACCAATAAACGCCAAGACACCATATGCCTTCTTAACAACCTTATCTACTTGATTCCCAACTTTCAGGGATCTATGCACACATACACCTAGATCCCTCTGCTCCTCCACACTATTCAAAGTCCTCCCGTTAGCCCTATACTCAACACATCTGTTATTCCTACCAAAGTGAATTACCTCACACTTCTCCGCATTAAACTCCATCCGCCACCTCTCGGCCCAACTTTGCAACCTGTCTAAGTCTTCCTGCAAACTACGACACCCTTCCTCACTGTCTACCACACCACCGACTTTGGTGTCATCAGCAAATTTGCTAATCCACCCAACTATACCCTCATCCAGATCATTAATAAATATTACAAACAGCAGTGGCCCCAAAACAGATCCCTGAGGTACACCACTTGTAACCGCACTCCATGATGAATATTTACTATCAACCACCACCCTCTGTTTCCTATCCGCTAGCCAATTCCTGATCCAATTTCCTAGATCACCCCCAATCCCATACATCTGCATTTTCTGCAGAAGCCTACCATGGTGAACCTTATCAAACGCCTTACTAAAATCCATATATACCACGTCCACTGCCTTGCCCCCATCCACCTCCTTGGTCACTTTCTCAAAAAACTCAATAAGGTTAGTAAGGCACGACCGACCTGCCACAAAACCATGCTGACTATCACCTATCAATTCATTACTCTCCAAATAACTATAAATCCTATCCCTTATAATTTTTTCCAACATCTTGCCGACAACAGAAGTGAGACTCACCGGTCTATAATTCCCGGGGAAGTCTCTGTTCCCCTTCTTAAACAATGGGACAACATTCGCTAACCTCCAATCTTCTGGTACTATACCAGAGGCCAACGACGACCTGAAGATCAGAGCCAGAGGCTCTGCAATCACTTCTCTTGCCTCCCAGAGAATCCTTGGATAAATCCCATCCGGACCAGGGGATTTATCTATTTTCAGACCCTCCGGAATATCCTGCACATCCTCCTTATCAACTGTAATACTGTCTATTCTACTCCCTTGCAACCCAGTGTCCTCCTCAGCTATATTCATGTCCCCTTGCGTGAACACCGAAGAGAAATATTGGTTCAATGCTTCACCAATCTCCTCCGGTTCCACACATAACTTCCCTCTGCCATCTATAACTGGCCCTAAACTTGCCCTAACCAACCTTCTGTTCTTGACATACCTATAGAACGCCTTAGGATTCTCTTTAACCCTATCCGCCAAAGTCTTCTCATGTCCCCTTTTAGCCCTTCTAAGCTCGCTCTTCAACTCCCTCTTAGCCAATCTAAAGCTTTCTAGTGCACTACCCGAGTGCTCACGTCTCATCCGAACATAAGCCTCCTTTTTCTTTTTAACCAACAAAGAAACTTTTTTGGTGCACCACGGTTCCCTAGCCCTACCAATTCCTCCTTGCCTGACAGGGACATACCTATCACAGACTCGCAGTAGCTGCTCCTTGAAAAAACTCCACATGTCGGACGTTCCCAGTCCCTGTAATCTCCTAGTCCAACCTATGTTTCCTAATTCTCTCCTAATAGCCTCATAATTACCCTTCCCCCAGCTAAAACCACTGGCCCGAGGTTCATGCCTATCCCTTTCCATCACTAAGGTGAACGTAACCGAATTGTGGTCACTATCACCAAAATGCACACCAACTTCCAAGTCTAGCACCTGGTCTGGCTCATTTCCCAGCACCAGATCCAATATAGCCTCACCTCTAGTTGGCCTGTCTACATACTGAGTCAAAAAACCTTCCTGCACGCTTTGAACAAAAACTGACCCCTCTAACGAGCTAGAGCTATAACAATTCCAGTCAATATTAGTCAAGTTAAAATCCCCCATAACAATTGCCCTATTACTTTCACTCCTAAGCAGGATTGACTCCGCAATCCTTTCCTCAACCTCTCTAGAACTTTTAGGAGGTCTATAAAAGACTCCCAACAGGGTGACCTCTCCTCTCCTATTTCTAATCTCCGCCCATACTACCTCAACAGATAAGTCCTCATCAAACCTCCTCTCTGACACTGTGATACAATCTCTGACCAATAATGCTACCCCTCCCCCTCTTCTACCTCCTTCCCTACTTCGACTAAAACATTTGAACCCCGGGACCTGCAGCATCCATTCCTGCCCCTGCTCTATCCATGTCTCAGAAATAGCCACAACATCGAAGTCCCAGGTACTGATCCACGCTGCAAGTTCACCCACTTTATTGCGAATACTCCTGGCATTGAAGTATACACATTTCAAACCCTGCTCCACCCCACCTCTGCAATGCCGTGCATTGCAGTCCCCATCCATGCATCCCTCACTTTCAGCCCCACTACTCAGGATCCCTCCCCCCCCCCGAATCAGTTTAAACCTCCCTGCATGGCCTTAGCAAATTTACCCCCCAGGATATTGGTCCCCTTCTGATTAAGGTGTAGACCATCCTTCTCATAGAGGTCACACCTTCCCCAGTACGAGCCCCAATTGCTTAAGTACCTGAACCCCTCCCTCCTGCACCATCCCCTCAGCCATGAATTCAAACCTTCCCTCTCCCTATTCCTCTCTAAACTATCCCGTGGTACAGGCAAGAGTCCAGAGATAACCACTCTGTCAGTCTTGGCCTTTAGTTTCCACCCCAACTCCATAAATCCCTGCCTAATATCCCCTTCCCCTATCCTCCCTATGTCGTGTGTCCCCACATGTACAATAACTTGTGGTTTATCTCCCTCCCCCCTAAGAGTCCTGAATACCCTGTCAGACACATCCCGGACCCCAGCCCCTGGTAGGCAACACACCAACCCTGAGTCCCTACCTTTAGTTCCGACCCTCCTATCTGTCCCCTTAATTGTGGAGTCCCCAATCACAAGGCCCAGTCTTTTACAGCCCCTAACCACCTGAGCTTTCTCACTCGGCTCACCCCCAGAGATCTGCTCTCTATGCTCAGTTGATTCCTCCTCAACTGTAGCCTCCAGCACCGAAAACCTATTATGGAGGGGAACCGCCCCAGGGGATTGTCTTCCCGATTGCTTCTTACCCCTCCTCCTGGCATTGACCCAAGCCTCATTTCTAGGAGTTACTATTTCTCTATAACTCCTATCAACTTCCACCTCCGCCTCCCGAATTATGCGGAGTTCCTCTACCTCCCCCTCCAGCTCCTTTACACGCTCCTCCAGAAGCTGCAATCTAATGCACTTCTTACAACTAAAATCTCCTGAAACACTACTGGATTTCCTCACCACATACATCCCACAGGAGATGCAGCATACTGCCTGAACTGCCATCCCTGAAGCCATTACCAGCAAGAAAAAAAGAAAACAAAAAACTTCCCCACACTTCCCCAACTGTCACTCTCCACTGCAGCCCGAGCAACACTCCCTCACTGAGACACCAACTGTCACACTCTACTGCAGCCCGAGCAGCACTCCCTCACTGAGACACCAACTGTCACACTCTACTGCAGCCCGAGCAGCACTCCCTCACTGAGACACCAAGAATTGGATACAATATTCCAAATGAGACAGAATCAATGTTTTGTAAAGGTTCATCACAGTAATGTTAAAACTGCCCAAGGCTTGAGTCATGTGATATGTGTAATGGACCCAGAATTAACAAAGGGGATAATAGGATGTAATCTACCTAGCAACAAATAGTCCACATTCAATGGGGCTAAAGAGATGTATACTTTTCCCAGTAACAAGATTAGCAGACATCCAGATAAGATCAGATGTAAATGATTCTGTCATCAGGAAACAGTTTACTGAGATGGCTGAGAGATTGGGGAGGCATACAGATGCTAATTTCCAAGAGCCAGGAATGTAGGAGAGATATACGGCCCAATACACGGTGAGCAGAATCAAAGAGAGCCAGGGATATAATTTTCAACTCCTGCAGAGCAGAAAGGCCAGTTTAACATCTCAAAGGAAGGCAAGGGTAACATGTAGCAGCCAGCCAGATAATAGCAGAGGTCCTTTTTTAAAGTCTTACAGCGAAGTTAATGCCGAAACCATCGTAAAGGCAGTTTACCTATCTCTACTGAACCAGACAAAGACGCTTCCCAGACTGAATGATCCTCCTGGTATTGTGTGATAACTTTAAGCTGTAATTTGTTCTTGTGACTCCTGGTGATAGCTCTCAGAACAAAGGACCAGTCATGTGACCATGTGACTTGTAGCAGCCATCTTTTCAGTTCAGCAGAAAGTATTTTTTAAAATATTCCTTCACATGTCATAGGAACCAAGCACATGATTAACATAAAAGCTGTAATACAGTTCAAAAATTTTTCCTACATGTTCCCCTACTGACATTGCATGCATTTGATCCACCTCATACCCCAGAACCAAAGTCAGCAATGCCTTCTTTCCTGTTTGGCTGGAAATACCAATCAAGGAAATACTCCAGAACACATCAAAAACTCTTTCGCCTCTCTGTCTTTCACGCTATTAATGGTTCATATGAAGTGATGGCCTAGTGGTATTATCGCTAGATTCTTAATCCAGAACTCAGCCAATGTTCTGGAGACCTAGGTTCAAATCCCACCATGGCAGATGGTAGAATCTGAATTCAATAAAAAAATTTGGAATTAAGAATCTACTGATGACTATGAAACCATTGTCAATTGTCGAGAAAACCCATCTGATTCACTAATGCCCTTTAGGGAAGGAAATCTGCTGTCCTTAACTGGTCTGGCCTACATGTGACTACAGAGCCACAGCAAGTTGATTCTCAACTGCCTCCAGGCAACTAGGGTTGGGCAGTAATTTCTGTCCCGCCAGCAATGCCCATGTCCTATGAATGAATAAAAAAATTAGTAACTTCCATTATCACAATTCTATAGTTTTTGCATCCCTCCGTAAATTTCACTCAACTCTGCTCCTTTACATCTTTCCAACTGGTATGTGGGAATAGAGTAGTCCAATGATATTGTTGTTTCTTAACAAATAGATTCTATTTTGACCCCTCTGGGACAACGTCTCTCTCCATCAGAATTTTCATTAATCAATATTACCATCCTTCCTCCTTTCTTTCCTTCCCTATCTTTCCTGAATACTATGTATCCAGGAATATTTAGTTCCCAATCCTACCCTTTTCTGAGCCAGGCCTTGATTATTACCGCAACATCACATTCCCAAGTCATTATTTGCACCTGCAATGCACAAAGTTTCCTTACCACACTTTGTGCATTTATATGCATGCATTGTAAACCTAATTTAGACTTTAACATATTAATTCTTAGTTTGAAACACCTACACCTCACTCCTTCTTACTCTCGTGCTATCTGTCTCTCTCAATCCTTTGTTCTTCTTTACTAATGCGAAATCATGATGACCATAGAAAAGAGCTGTCATCACACAATGCTGAAACTCTAAAAGATGAAGGTTCCCATCTGAAACATACAGGTGACAGACGACCAGATGCACATTTGCAGCAGCGTCCTCCTGTAATTATTTTTGTATAAGGTGCTCCTGCAATTATTCCCACAGACTTGGGGACCACGTACAAATGTTGATGCATTCCTGCAACCTCCTTGCCCTAATTTCCCAAAAGAATCATAGGAAAAATGTTCTTAATATAGAGTAACAATTTTTGAACAAAAACAATGCAATAGTTAGTGAAGAATGCAGAAAATGTCAGAAATTGAATAGGTTGAGAACTCGAAAATTGAACTCAAAAATTGATATTTACTTTCACATTAGCCCTAAAAGCGCCCTCATATGACCAGCTCCTGCTGCTTTGGATTCAATGGCAAACCTAATGTGCTCACTTTGGCAAAGTCGGTCCAAAATGGTTCTTCCAAGAGGCTGGTCTGGGTCTACTGTAAGATTGCCACTGGGTGCATGAAATCCATACTTCAAGCATCCTTCCAGAAGCAGTTTCAGTACAAATATTATGAGATATTGACAAAAAGCGTGCGTTATCCAGACAGTTAACTCCTTCAAGAACAATTTTCCAGCAAAGGCTTTCTCAGTTTAACTTGCTTTGATGGGGATTTATGGGGTGAAAGCAGCATTTTCGGCATAAATATTGAAATGGAGAGGCTTGTACAAACAAAGCGTAACATGTTGCAAAACGCAAAAAGAAGGAAGACATATAATCAGACTATTGAAGTAAGGTGCAAACTGGTTCATTGTTATGTTCATAAAGAGACTCTTAACACATTCTGAGACTTCCACAGTAGAGTTAATAGGTGATTAATATGGCAAAGAGTAGAAGACTGCAGGGTCACCACAGCTCACTGAGGATACAATGCAGCTGGAAAACAATGAGCACATAAGCTAAACAGCTTGTAATGATCACAAATTTAGCACTGCATGAAGAGTGACAGATCTATACAAAGAACAAATGTGGTTTTAATTCAAACAGATGTCAGAATGAGCTAGTCTGTATTTATTGTACTAATGGAATTAAACTGATAATGTTTTTGTTATTTATTTTATAAATTATGTTTAATATTTCATATTTCAATCAGAATAATGGGGAGCTATCATTCTATATAAAAATGATTTGCAAAATAATAATTTATAAACTAATATTAATGCAGAATTTGTAAAACTATAAAAAATAATCTCTCATCTATTCTAATAGTTTTACTCCAGAATTGCAATTAAATTAAACCTAGCGATCTGAGGATGTATTTGTTCATGAGGAGCAGCCACATGGACCAGTTATTCTGCCACTCAAACTCTTTGACCTTTGCTGCGAATCCAAAGCAGGTTCCTGGTCTTAGGAAATTGTTCTCCAATAGTTCGATTTCACATGTGCATAATAGTTAACAAGAGTAACTATGTAAGAGTTACTCTCTATGTTACTCTATCGCTATGTTATTCTATGTAAGAGTTACTCTTGTTAGAGTAAGAGCAACAATTCATTAAAATTGTTAACTAGGTACTGCCTTCAGTTTCTGTCTTATATTCCATTATCTTTCCTACTATTCCTATATGTTGTTCTTCAGTGGCTACAACTTGGGAGATGTAAAGTTTCTCCATTAAGACACTTCAGATGACCATGATAGTTGTCCCTGAGCAAACCTGAGCCTTGAATGTTCTGTTATAGACAGCAGCATCTTTACATGGATAAGGACATTCTGGCCCAGTTGCCTGTGCAGCACTGAGAGGGTGGTAACACAGTGAGTCACAGGAGCATGTTATTGTACTGAGAAAGAGCACCCTATTGGGATAGTGTCTCGACAGTTATAGGGTTCAGCTGGAGAACAGAGCAGGAGTGAGGTGATGCTCTGGAAGTCCCTGTCAACATGGACCACTAAGCCAAGCTGGCAGCAGTTTGAGCTTTCATGGCAACAGTGAGAGCTGCCAGCAGAGGTTTCATGGCGGTGGGCACCAATGTGATGTTGAAGGAGCTGACCACTCAGTCCATGTTGGACAAAATATTTTTAGAGGGCTAAATCTTAACAAAAAATGGCGGAATGTTATTTCCGGAGAGAAAACCAGTGGAGCAGGCTCGAGGGGCTTAATTGTCTACTCCTACTCTCTATGTTCTTATGTTCTTTTGAGAACCAACTAAACAGTGATAGTTGTCATTTCTGAACCCAGTCATTCATTTATGCATGAACTTATGCTTAAACTGTACCAAAGCCCTGGAATCTGGAACAGTTTCCTGTAATAGGTGTGAAGTAGGTTGGACTACACTGATCCACACTAAGCCATTTATTCTCACATTGTATCTCAGTTTATCTATTTAATTCTACATGCCATGTAGAAAGTCCTCATTTCTCCATACATGAGGTTACAATCATAGATGTTTGTTTCATAAATGTCAAAACTGATTAGATGAAACTAATGCTATTTACACCTCATTGCAACATTGCTACTTATTTAAACATCCAACAGTCGGATCATGCCAAAAACATACTTTATCTTTTCCATTACCTCTGCTGATGTATGCTTTCAAGAAACTTCTTTAACATGCAAAATACTCTGAGTAATTATATACAGACCGATGATAGGCAGAATACAGCTGAGCCTTGTAGACTTCACCAAAGAAAACGAGGCCAAATCACGAAAGCTACCCTTGGAAGTTCCAAATTTAATAACTAAAGTTTTGTAAATATCTGTGATCTCATTCCAGTTTACGATGTCGGCCAAAGCAGAACTAGTTAGAGTCATGACAGGAACTTGGAAACTTGGCTACCAGATTGGTAATTTTACACTCAGCATCACCCACCACCTACACATTCATCAAGTTAAAAGTTTTCCTATTGCATTCAAATGTTCACTCTCTGAAGATATCCCGAGCAGCAGATCATTGCCAGAACAAAGTGAATTCCAGCTGAATTGTAAAAAATATTTTTAAAATCCTGATTGTTTTTTTCTGTTAAAGCCAAGTGAGGATATAATAAGATGCTTCACTGAGCAATGCAATTGTCATATCAGAGAAAATTACAGGTGCTGTGAGGACTGGTATATTCTACCTATGTTCCTTATACATGTTTTGAAAGGCTTCTGTGACATGGAGGAAAGGAAGCCAAAGGCAGTGCATGGCTTCTCAGACGCAAACTTCCAGCTCCAGCAGGATCTCTTAACACAATCTGCCACTCTGTGAAATCTAGGTGACTTCTTAATGCTGTTCACACAAATAACCTATCTGCGCTCAATCTACAAAGGAAAACCAAATATACAACCCTCTTCTACTATTACTGGATACTGTCAAAGACCATTCCCCACTGTGTGAACGCGATTCTCAGCAACAGAAATATGGCCAATGTGACTTGCCACTGCTATTTCTCATCTCATTCCCCACCACCAACATTAGGGAGACTGGCTTGCAGTTGCCTGATTTATCCCTCTCCTATTCTCTAAACAAGAGTGCAACATCTACAATCCCCAAGCACCACACTGGCCAAAATTCTCCAGTCTCGAATGCCCCACTGCCAGCGAGGACAGGGAATTTGGCGCTCAGCCAAATCTCCGTTCACTGCAGCGGGACCGGAAAATCCCAGCCATAAGCAAAGTCAGAGAATTCCGGCCACTATATCCAAAGAGGATTAGTGATGACTGAAGATGTTAATTCAGCCAGGAAAAGAGGAAACTAGTGGAGCAGAAAATTTGCCAAGTATGAGTTTTGGCTAAATAGCTCTTCTGGATCCAATATTCCTTTATTTGAATGATCGTCAGCTAATGAAATAGCATACCGGTTATTTTCATTTTATTTGAATGTTACCACTGAATCTCCTTCTACCACCCTTTGAGACAGTGTATCCCAGTGTATCCATAACAACTTGCTGGCCGGAACTTTGTTAAAGAGTGCCATTCCCAACGTTGTAACTGGAACTTTGAACCATTTTTGCATTCCCCTTTTTGCCATTTCCTACGTGACTATAACTAAAATTCTAAATGCTGCCAGTGAGCATGCAAAACATGTGTGATTTAATAGCAGAGAGAGACTTTCACAGATGACAATGCAGTAGGTACGAAGCTATAAAAGAGCCTCCAGGTAAAACAAGGAGGTTTTACATCCTAGTCACAACTTTCCAGTCCAACTACATTGCCATTATCAGAAGACTTGAGAGCACAAAGATGGTACAGGTGTACTTAATTTACTTTCACTTGCAAATATTTCATATTACATTGGTTTCACTTTACTAAGGTGTGCATCATCGTTCTTTGTTCAGTCCAGTGCTGTCAGAGAGCCAAGTGTACTGGGACACTTCATGTTGACATGCATCGATGGTTACAGGGGTCTAGGGGCATTTCCATCTTTCTGGAAGAAACAATATTGTGTTTTCTTTACTGTTAGTGCCATGCGTTGTATTTGCCACTCTGTGAAACATCGCTGAACTTGCAGGCTAAGCTGATCATCCCTTCTATACATTTTAAAAGACATTGGGCTGGATTCTTTGCACCCCTCTCCCCCAGGTGGCTTGTTTCTTGGAAGCAGAAAACGGATCTTCTGGTCCCACCACTGTCAATAAGATTTCCCAATGAATTCACCCCACACCACTGGTAACCCCGCAGCAAGGGTGCGCCATCAGCGGGACTGGAAGATCACACCAACAGGAACAGCTGGAAGATTTCACCTGTTGTCCAAGATCTCAGTGGTATTAATTGAAATCTTGTAGGTGAACTCAAAGCCCTGTCAGGGCTCTGCCAGCCAACTCCCTCAGATGGATATACATTTGGATAGTCCAGCATCAATCACCCGTCAGGCCCTCATTTTCATATCTTGACTGATTGTTCCCACCACTGTCCCCCACTACACTCAGGAGTCTGGACTAAATTCAAGAAAAATATTGGTACATTTTTACAACATAATATTTTAGCAAAATATGGTGCAGGATACAGATTTATCAGGAAAATATTAGGGTTTAGAAATGATTTTTAGGAAGGTGCTTTCATTCCTGTCAGCCCACTCTGTATATTTTTCAAAAAATATGCAGAACCATTAACCCGCATATGCAGGAATGGCAGACAATGTGTCATGGTCCATTTTAGGATTTACCTATTGGGAGGCAAATGGCCCATTAATCACAAGAGATTGTTCTGGTTTTACAGTATCCAACTTCATTACTTGCTCCCACATCTCAGGTAGCACCAAGACAAAGAAGTTAAGTTTAGGAGGACATACTTTACACGCAGCCACAGAGGCAGCATCATCATAACTCACACACAAGGCCGCGATTCTCCCATTGTGACCCACAACATTTCTGGCAGGTCGGGATGGGAGATGCCGGCCTTGTTCCGGGATTTGCACATGCGCCGGGAACGCATGCGCATCTCCCAGAGCCGGTGAACAGTCGCAGGCCAGAGCACGCTGGCGGGGGAAGGCAGGTAAGTAATTTGAATCTGTTTTTAATATGTTTTAAATGTAGTTTGAATGTACTTATCGGGAGCTTACCGGTTCCGGTTGAATCTCCCACCCCGCTAGGAGTACATCATTCCTTCAGACTAGATCCCAATGTTCGGAGAACTAGCCGGAATGAAGTGGGGGGCATTCCGAGCCCCCCAGGGGGTCAGGCAGTGCGGGGGTGGTGCCCCCTGGGTATGGGCACCCTGGCAGTGCCAGCCTGTGCCCCTGGCACTGCCCAAAGGGCAAAGTGCCCATGCCCAGGGTCAGTGCCAAGGGGGCGGGTCCTGTTGTGGGCAGGACCTAGGGACAATTGGTGAGGGTGGGGGGTCTCGCTGCCACTCTGCATTGGGATCGGTCTGGGATGGAGGGAGGGCAGCGATTGGGGCAGGCTGGTGGGGGGTGAGGTCTGCCGAGGGAGGCCTGCCTTCCAGGGGGGGTCTGACCCCGGGGCGGTGTTAGCGGGGGTGGTCCGCCGGGGTGTGGGGGATGGGGGCATCACCACTGCTGGGGGAGGGGGGGTGGGCTGGATATCAGGTGCTCCGCGGAGGGTGGGGGGTCAAGGCTGGCCCAGGAATTGTTGTGGGGGCCGCGATCGGGCCATGGGGGGTGCTGGAGAAGCAGCACTGCAGGGGTCCCGGGCTGGCCAGCGGGGAGTCGGACAGATCGGGACCACTGCGCATGCGCAGAGTTCCAGAGCTGTCAAACTCCATCAAATAGGCCCCGCCCCCCCTGGGTTTTTAATGAGATTCATGACTGGGACCTCTGCAGTGTACAGAGTGGGAAGATTCGGGTGAGGAGCTGAACTGACAAAACAGTTGGGATTTAGAACTGTTTTCTCGCCAATTCAGCATTTTTGGGAGAATCGTGGCCAAGATTTGACGTTTGTTACAATCCCCATGTTGAAACCATAAAATATAATGAAATTTACTGAATGACTCCCAAATGAAGAAGTTGCCAACAAGATTTCCCATTTTGTAGCTTTTACTTTAACACAAATCAGAACAAGTTAAACATGAATTTACAGGCAAATTATACTTCAAATAAAAAGATGCATTTTATTTTAAATAGTCATACAATAGAGATACATTTTACTCGACCATAGAATATGTGTCACTCTGCACACAAATGTGGCACCACATAGCTGCACAGTTCCACAGTGTGCTGTCTTTATTCAGGTAAGGTAGGTCAGGAGTCCTATCCGACAATAGCTTTCGCCTTCAAGTTTCATGGGTATGATTATCATCAGATAGGCACATTTCTAAATACCCTCTCTCCCTCGGGATGGTGATGATGTAACTTTCCAGAGTTCCTTTTCAACCAAACAACCAATAACACCCTGGTTCACAGTTTGGGAAAATACTCAGATCTTTAGCATGGCCACGATATTCACACAGCCTTCAAGGTTTTAGATCTTTTTAGCCAACTCACACAGTACCTCCAAGACCTGCTTTGCTGACGAACAAGAAAACCGAACTCTCCCTGAGAGTGATTTTCTTATTTTTCTCACAATAATTCTCTCTATTCTTTTTTCTGTCTCTGTCTGCTTTCTCTTTCTGTCTGCACTGTTGCACATTCACCCTTTATCTCCTCTGCCTGTAGCTCTCCTTTGTATCTACTAGCCACAAAGCATATGGTCTTAACTTCTTTCCTGTTGATACTGCATTCATGTTCTGAGTTAATGGGCGGGATTTTATGGCCTCGCTTGAGTGAGACCGGGAATTCTCGCCTGTGGCTTGTGCCTCTTGGGTAACCTTCCTGCAATCCACTTACATGATGCTCTGAAGGAGAAGGGCAAATGCCTGGTATATCTGCAGTCCTGAGAATGATGGCCTCATATTGCTCATTGGATTTGTGTCCCCATAGATCAGTAGCTTTGCTGGAGTAATGGGAGCTAACAGATTCTGAAAGTCATAAGGGAGAGCAGGATGCATCCCAGCCCCAGGGATTAAAAGGTGCAATCTGTTCAGTCCTTGCGACCACCAAATGCTCACTCTATGCTTCCATTGGGGAGCATAATGATGTAGTCCATGTATGGATGCAGAAAGATCTGGGTAACATTCAAGCTTGAGCTGATATGTGGCAATTAACATTTGTGCAACACAAGTGCCAGGCAATGACCATTTCCTACAAAAAAGAATTTAACCTACCCCTCTTGATATTTAATTGCTTTACTATCACTGACACTGCCTCCCCACCCCCAATGAATATCCTGAGGAGAAAGTTAATTGGACATAAACATTGTGGTTACAAGAACAGGTCAGGGTGAGTATTGTTAATGTTGGAAATGTGTCGCAACAGAGTTCATGCTTTAAGTTGGTAATCAAGAGCAACTGTCGCCAATTGGGGAAGTATTAGGGTTTCATCACAAGAGTATAAGAAGGTGTACACACTAGGTATCAGGGCAAATTAGAAGAGTCTGTGTTTTTACCCTGCAAGCTTGGAAATAAAGCTGTCTTAAAGTACAGGCTGGCTTCAGATTTATTCTAACCTCAACAAATGAGTATTGGATTTAACATGGTAGCAGAAAATGAGCATTAAGCTCTGGTGATTAGTTGTTGAATAAGAAGTTTTTTCATCTCTATCCTCCAAGAGAAAAAGAGGCATGCTACTCCTGACGACCCCAGTTATAGAGTAGCAGAAGGAAGATGCAAAATCTTAGGCTTTGTCTATCCATCATTTTTTTTCGGAGATGGAACTATATCAACTATGGAAAAATGAAGTTGAAATGTGTTCACAGGTTACTGGAGGACACAAAGTATGGCCTTGGCTTTGTCATTACCTGCAAAAGGTAAGATTAGGAATAAAGTACTTTCAGTGTAGATGACTTGGACACCATTTTTGGGTAAGTTTTACAAGAAGAATGATTTACTGGAATCCATGACCAACTTTTGATGGATTTAAGAGGACAGATGATCAGTCAATGGAAGAGTATATGGACTTTGATAAGTATGTAAGAGACTGAAAAAGCTGAACCTTGAAATCCTGGGATCTGTGTTGCCTTTCAAGTTACTGGACAAACCGTGAAGGCCATTGACTGGAAAAGCAATGTACAAGATTGAAAAATAAGGAAGTGTTGCCATAGTTACCATAATTGAGTTGGGTGATAAATTCTGTGTGGGGACAGGTTTACTTGTGGTGGATAGAATCTCAGCTGGGATATACAGGGGATCCAACAATAGCAGCCGGGAAAGAATTCGACAGGCAAGTTGGGGTTGCAGCTTAACTAGACAACATGGAGGGTGGAGAATGTTGAATCACCATGACAACATAGCCGAAACGGGAGTCTTCATAACTGAGAGGTTTTGTAATAGCTAACAAGTTAGAAGGTAAAGTTCTATGCGAGTCTAAACGGAGGGAGTTATAGTCGGAGGGAGTTTGGTATGTATTTGGAAGTCAAAAACAGGTGCCGGCTGGCATCGTCACATAGGTGGGCCCTTGAAGCCTTCCCTGCCATTCAATACAATCATGGCTGGTCTATGCCGGCCTCAACTACTTTTCTGTGCCATTTCCCCATAGCCCTCTATTCCTCGATCTATCAGATATTTATCCACCTCCACTTTGAATAGTCCTAATGATTCAGCCTCCACCACCCTTTGGGGCAGAGAATTCCAGAGATTCGCCGCTCTCTACAAGAAGAAATTTCTACACATCTCAGTTTTAAATGACTGGCCCTTTATCTTGTAGCTATGTCCCGTTGTTGGAGACTCTCTCACTAGTGAAAACATCTCACCATCTACCCTGTCAAGCCCCTAAGGATCCTATATCTTTGAATAAGGTCACCTCTTACTCTTCTAAACTCCAAGGAATACAGACCCAGACCATTTATTCTCTCTTGATAGGACAACCCTCTCATCCCAGGCATTACCTGGTGAATCTCCTTTGCACTACCTCCTATGTTACTATATCCTTTTTAAGGTAAGGGTACCAAAACTGTACATAATATTCCAGGTGTGATCTGCATAATTGCAACAAAACCTCCCTACTTTTAAACTCCAACCCCTTTGCAAACATGCAGCTTGCCTTCTTAACTACATGTTGGACCTGCCCGCTAGCTTTTTGTGATTCATGCACTAAAACACCCAGATCCCCCTGTACTTCACTCACATGCCGTCTCTCTCCATTTAGATAATAATCTGCCTTTTGATTCCTCCCACCAAAGTGCATGACTTAAGATGCAGATCCTTCCAAAGATGAGACCAAGCAGCTGTAATTTGATTGTACAATTAAATCGACTGGGTACACAGACGAGGCCAGATATAATCTTGTTCTTGAACTGAGTACTATACGAAACATCCCAAGGTCCAGGACATCTTACGGGTGAACAAGACATCTAAAAAGTTAAAAATGGCTAAATGTGTACTGAAGTTTTCATACTTGGGTAGCCCAAGAATATAAAATTGATAATGTTCAGTGATGCCTCTCACACAAACCTTTGTCGATGGGTTTTTAGGTGCAGCAGGTGGTGGTTGATAGTAAATATTCATCATGGAGTGCGGTTACAAGTGGTGTACCTCAGGGATCTGTTTTGGGGCCACTGCTGTTTGTAATATTTATTAATGATCTGGATGAGGGTATAGTTGGGTGGATTAGCAAATTTGCTGATGACACCAAAGTCGGTGGTGTGGTAGACAGTGAGGAAGGGTGTCGTAGTTTGCAGGAAGACTTAGACAGGTTGCAAAGTTGGGCCGAGAGGTGGCGGATGGAGTTTAATGCGGAGAAGTGTGAGGTAATTCACTTTGGTAGGAATAACAGATGTGTTGAGTATAGGGCTAACGGGAGGACTTTGAATAGTGTGGAGGAGCAGAGGGATCTAGGTGTATGTGTGCATAGATCCCTGAAAGTTGGGAATCAAGTAGATAAGGTTGTTAAGAAGGCATATGGTGTCTTGGCGTTTATTGGTAGGGGGATTGAATTTAGGAGTCGTAGCGTTATGTTGCAACTGTACACAACTCTGGTGCGGCCGCACTTGGAGTACTGTGTGCAGTTCTGGTCCCCACATTACAGGAAGGATGTGGAGGCTTTGGAGAGGGTGCAGAGGAGGTTTACCAGGATGTTGCCTGGTATGGAGGGGAGATCCTATGAGGAGAGGCTGAGGGATTTGGGATTGTTTTCGCTGGAAAGGCGGCGGCTAAGAGGGGATCTTATTGAAACATATAAGATGATTAGAGGTTTAGATAGGGTGGATAGTGATAGCCTTTTTCCTCTGATGGAGAAATCCAGCACGAGGGGGCATGGCTTTAAATTGAGGGGGGGTAGTTATAGAACCGATGTCAGGGGTAGGTTCTTTACCCAGAGGGTGGTGAGGGATTGGAATGCCCTGCCAGCATCAGTAGTAAATGCGCCTAGTTTGGGGGCGTTTAAGAGATCCGTAGATAGGTTCATGGACGAAAAGAAATTGGTTTAGGTTGGAGGGTCACAGTTTTTTTTTTTAACTGGTCGGTGCAACATCGTGGGCCGAAGGGCCTGTTCTGCGCTGTAATGTTCTATGTTCTATGTTCTATAATATTTCCCTGTAGGTGGAAACGTCCACTGAAGCTGCCAGATGCTCCATTCATACATTCAATGAAGGTGATCATGTAAATGAGGATGGTAGCTTTCAACCACTCAGCTATCAGTTGCAACACATCCTTGAAGACTGGCCTCAGATCCTGCACATGGGCGTTATACTCATCAAACATTCTTTTAAGTCAGACAAGTACACAGGAACATGGGGTCCCAGAACTTCAAATCCACCGGCAGCTTTCTCCTCTGTCTCCATTGGGAAGTGCCATGTCCTTGTCCATCCCGCCTTCCTCTAGTTCCCTCATACTTTATAAATTACCTGGTGCCACATTCTTGACACTTACAGTAGGATAAGTGTTGGAGAGAATTGGACAGCAGTATGTCATCACTGGGGCACAACACCAGCTTAAATAACCATTTTATAGAGTTTTTGAGCCATTATACTTATAAAATATAGCTTTTGTAGAAGTACTGGGTTGCAATCTGCATAATTTTACAGGTGCAGGTGCGATCTGCATAATTGCAACAAAACCTCCCTACTTTTAAACTCCAACCCCTTTGCAAACATGCAGCTTGCCTTCTTAACTACATGTTGGACCTGCCCGCTAGCTTTTTGTGATTCATGCACTAAAACACCCAGATCCCCCTGTACTTCACTCACATGCCGTCTCTCTCCATTTAGATAATAATCTGCCTTTTGATTCCTCCCACCAAAGTGCATGACTTAAGATGCAGATCCTTCCAAAGATGAGACCAAGCAGCTGTAGTTTGATTGTACAATTAAATCGACTGGGTACACAGACGAGGCCAGATATAATCTTGTTCTTGAACTGAGTACTATACGAAACATCCCAAGGTCCAGGACATCTTACGGGTGAACAAGACATCTAAAAAGTTAAAAATGGCTAAATGTGTACTGAAGTTTTCATACTTGGGTAGCCCAAGAATATAAAATTGATAATGTTCAGTGATGCCTCTCACACAAACCTTTGTCGATGGGTTTTTAGGTGCAGCGGGTTTCATAATATTTCCCTGTAGGTGGAAACGTCCACTGAAGCTGCCAGATGCTCCATTCATACATTCAATGAAGGTGATCATGTAAATGAGGATGGTAGCTTTCAACCACTCAGCTATCAGTTGCAACACATCCTTGAAGACTGGCCTCAGATCCTGCACATGGGCGTTATACTCATCAAACATTCTTTTAAGTCAGACAAGTACACAGGAACATGGGGTCCCAGAACTTCAAATCCACCGGCAGCTTTCTCCTCTGTCTCCATTGGGAAGTGCCATGTCCTTGTCCATCCCGCCTTCCTCTAGTTCCCTCATACTTTATAAATTACCTGGTGCCACATTCTTGACACTTACAGTAGGATAAGTGTTGGAGAGAATTGGACAGCAGTATGTCATCACTGGGGCACAACACCAGCTTAAATAACCATTTTATAGAGTTTTTGAGCCATTATACTTATAAAATATAGCTTTTGTAGAAGTACTGGGTTGCAATAACTGGTGACTAGAGACTAATAAACAGCGAAGTTTATTGATAACACTGAGCAGCTCCTACATGCTGTGTGTCTGCCTGCGCTCAGAGGAATCCCCGCACCCTGGACACATGACCCTTTTTGTACCCATGTCACCCCAATACCCACCCGACCACCCAGCCCACAGCTTTTAAAGCTGGCCAGTGAGACTCAGTGATGAAACACACCCTTCTAAAACAGAATTTCTCACTCACGTGTTCATTGAATTTTGCCACCTGCACAAATGAGAGGATGTTTTGAATTCACTTTGCAATGGGAGACATAGTGGGGAAATGTTGTATAAGGCCCCGAAACAGGCATGAAGATCACAATTCATGATTAATCTGTCCCCATTCATCCCGCTGCAGGCAGTGTGTAAATTTCATGCTGCCCACACGTGAATTACATGTTTGCAATGTGTGGTTGAGTGGCTGCACGCCTGTGTAAGGGGCGCAAAATCAGGAGAGCCCAGCACAAGTTCATCTGTCCTGCAAGATACAAATATCCACATCCCTTAAAGAGGAGATGCATGTTAATTGCTAAAATTCATTGTACAAGTGACTTTGACCTGGGTAAGATAAGGGAATGACACAGCGTGGGCAACAAATGTTGCGGCAGCTCTCCACTGCATCCAGCAGGCAATCGAGGGAGGCATCAGTGAACTTTGGAGCTGTACGCTTCCTAGGTTTGGCAATCATGACTTCCCAGTGGCTTCCTCTGACTTGAAGTGTGCTAGCTGTGTACAGGGGCCTTTAAAAACAGCACCAGGATCACTGAAGCGCTGAGGTTATGGCAGGGTGGGTGAATCAGAGGCCACCCGACAACAATCCGATGTGACACGCACGCCTCTTCAATTTTTATACAAACTGCCGCACAATCTGGCATAAAAGGCTGTCATTACCGTTGGCAAATCGAACATTTCTCCAGAATTGGACTGTGCTGATTTTCTGGGATGATTCCGTCCCTCGTTTCTTAAGATTAGTTGTCACTTTGAAACTAGATAATAAGTAAGATCACAATGTAAATATCTTCAATATATAATTCCAAAGCAGTAAAATCCTGATGAGTCGAATCCCAGGGGATCGGCCCACAAATTAAAGTGAAGTGGAGTTTTGTGAGGGCCAAGGAGGCTCCATTCTCACATGACTGCATCGCTAGGCAACCCGATATGCCTACAAGTGCAGTCCATGCCAAAAACAACAGATTCATTTGCCAAATGAAAATACAGTAAAGCAGTAAATGTGTGTAAAAGTCTTTATTTAATTTGTTCCCACCTAACATTGGCCTGCTTTTGTGAAAGGCAAAAGCTTTGCATTTGTCAGGAGTTTGCTCCAGAAAAGCTCCGTAATCTATTTCTGCTGAGCATTTTGTCTTGAATCTGTCAAGCCATCTGTTGCTGCAGGAGAACTCCATGTGGCTCAGCTTCCTTGGCAGGGTGACGCCCCTTTCCTGCAGGATTCAACTGGAGATGGGAACATACTCTGCTCGGGTGGCCTTGAACCATGTCAGCAGAGCTTCTTCAAAGCTGCCATAGGCAGCTGTTGTCACCCTGTTCCTTGCGGGAGAGAACGCCTGCTTATTGAACTGTTCCAAGGTATTCGCCTTGTTTCATAACAGTGGACAAACCATGTGGAGGAATCTCCCACTCCTTCACGATGTCCGCTTTCCACTTTGTGCCATGGTATTCCACATGCTGTATCAACTGCACCTTCTTTCCGATTGACAATGTTATATATCTTGGGGCGTAGCCCCTTTAAGGGAATGGGTCATGTGACCTGGGGTGTGGGGTGAGCTGACCGGGAGCCGCCCTGAGAGTGCAGTTGTCGTTGGGAGTATGGAGCGAGTAGACTGAATAAAGATTTGGATTCCCTGATGCCCGGCTGTGCAGTAGTTCTTAGGAGGGCCCCTCGGTTCTCAGGAATTTAACAAACAACACTTTTAACTTTCTCATATAAAGGCAAAGTACTGGGGTGCTGGAATAAAAAACAAAGAACAAAGAAAATTACAGCACAGGAACAGACCTTCGGCCCTCCAATGCTACCCGACTTAACTAAAACCCCTACCCTTCCGGGGACCATATCCCTCTATTCCCATCCTATTCATGTATTTGTCAAGACACCCCTTAAAAGTCATCCACTATCCACTACCTCCCCCAGCAACGAGTTCGAGGCACCCACTACTCTCTGTGTAAAAAATCTGCCTTGTACATCTCCTTTAAACCTTGCCCCTCGCACCTTAAACCTGTGCCCCCTAGTAATTGACTCCTCCACCCTGGGAAAAAGCTTCTGACTATCCATTCTATCCATGCCTCTCATAATCTTGTAGACTTCTATCAGGTCTCCCCTCAACCTCCGTCGTTCCGTGAGAACAAACCAAGTTTCTCCAACCTTTTCTCATAGCTAATGCCCTCCACACCAGGCAACATCCTGGTAAATCTTTTCTGTACCCTCTCCAAAGCTTTCACATCCTTCTGGTAGTGTGGCGACCAGAATTGAACACTATATTCCAAGTGCGGCCTAACCAAGGTTCTATAAAGCTGCAACATGACTTGCCAATTTTTAAACTCAATGCCCCGGCCAATGAAGGCAAGCATGCTGTATGCCTTCTTGACTACCTTCTCCACCTGCATTGCCACTTTCAGTGACATGTGTACCTTTGCCTATCAATACTCTTAAGGGTTCTGCCATTTACTGTATATTTCCTATCTGTATTAGACCTTCCAAAATGCATTACCTCACATTTGTCCAGATTAAACTCCATCTGCCATCTCTCCGCCCAAGTCTCCAACCGATCTATATCCTGCTGTATCCTCTGATGGTCCTCATCGCTATCCGCAAATCCACCAACCTTTGTGTCATCCGCAAACTTACTAATCAATCCAGTTACATTTTCCTCCAAATCATTTATATATATTACAAACAGCAAAGGTCCCAGCACTGATCCCTGAGGAACGCCACTTGTCACAGACCTCCATTCAGAAACACACCCTTCCACTGCTACCCTCTGTCTTCTTTGACTGAGCCAGTTTTGTATCCACCTTGCCAGCTCACCTCTGATCCCATGCGACTTCACCTTCTGCACCAGTCTGCCATGAGGGTCCTTGTCAAAGGCTTTATTGAAGTCCATGGAGACAACATCCACTGCCCTACCCTCATCAATCATCTTCGTCACTTCCTCGAAAAACTCAATCAAGTTCATGCGACACGACCTCTCCTTCACAAAACCATGTTGCCTCTCACTAATACGTCCACTTATTTCCAAGTGGGAATAAATCCTGTCTCGAAGAATCTTCTCCAATAATTTCCCTGCCACTGATGTAAAGCTCACCAGCCTGTAATTACCTGGATTATTCTTGCTACCCTTCTTAAACAAAGGAAGAACATTGGCTATTCTCCAATCCTCTGGGACCTCCCCTGTAGCCAGTGAGGATACAAAGATTTCTCTCAAGGCCCCGACAATTTCCTCCCTTGCCTCTCTCAGTATTCTGGGGTATATCCCATCAGGCCCTGGTGACTTGTCTATCTTAATGTTTCTCAAGAACCCCAATATTTCTTCCTTTTCGATCTCAACGAATCTGAAACAAAAACAGATTTCCTGCTGGAAAATCTCAGCAGGTCTGACAGCATCTGTGGAGAGAGAATAGAGCCAACATTTCAGAGTGATCTGATTGATCAGTGCAATCAAATGACAAGCTTAGAAAAGTTCAGCTAATCCAAAATGACCAGTGCAGAATTTTGGCTTATCACTGGCATCGTTCTATAGGATTTGCTCTTCTGCTGATGAAAATGTTTGATGGCTTCAATCTAACCAGAATTTTGTGTCACCCGAGCTTGGCGCATCACAATCTCAGATGGGTTTGAAAGAAATAATTAACAACATACATGTGATTTTTATTTTGTACCATTATTATATTTCTATAAAATTGTTCCAAGAGCATAAATATCAGTAAAACAACATAATAATTCTTCAAAAATAAATTCAGCTTTGATTTGAAATTTCTGAGCCTTCCTTGCAAGCTGAAAGCTTTGAAACCCTCTCTATTCCATTGCAACCCTTTGGTTTCTGTCAATTTCATAGTGCAGTGCTTTGAAACAGGCTTTCATTGACAGCTTAATGGATTTCTACTCAGCCTCCAGTCAGTTATATTTATTTACCTTTCCCTTCATGCTTGAATGCATCTCAAGTACCTCCATTGTTCCTAACCACAATGTTTACATAGACTCTAAGCCCCATTGACAGCTGTGGTTTCTTCAAAGAGAATAAGTTGTCTGCAAAAGAAGAAGTGAAATAATTTATTCCCTTTGAAGAAATCTGGACCCACTCCCAGATCATCAGTCCCATGGGAAAGTCACAAATACAAAATGTGGAAGGGTGGTGAAGGCGCCACAGAAATTTAAACTCTAATCTGCAGGCTGTGGGGGAGGTGTGAAATAAGGCGATAAAGTCACTGTAATCTAAATAGTTTAAAATAATTGTGATGTAACTATGTCCGAACTATTTAACACTGTTACTAAAAGTATACTTGGGGGGCGGGCTGTAATGTAATGGGTTAATGGAATAGATATGCTAATGGATAATTAGACTGTGATGTACCTGTAACTTCAGTTGTCACATGGTAAAGACTCTTGTAGCGGATAAGTGACTCTCAGAGGAGATGTGGCAACTCAGTAACCCACCTTCTATGTATTGTACATAGTGTTAATAAACTAATTTTAAGTAACTACCCAAGTCTGGCTACAGTCTGTCTTCACAAGATACACAACATGCTAGTTCATCAAACAGGGACCGGGAGGGAACAGGCACCCAGGATTTCCTCTCCATTTATTTGGATGTTTGCTGTCTATATAAACAACCTGCTGGTGAGCTTTTCTGCAAGATGTCTTTAAGCAGGGATCATTCACCTGTCAAAACGCCAGTCATCCCTCCCACACTCCCTTATCGGTTGAAGCAGGGTCATAATTGGTCACTTCCTGGAAAGAGAAAGTGGAATGCCCAGTGCACTTTTGTTCCAGATCCTGACCCAGAAATCATAGAAATCATAGAATGATTGTACATAGTGTTAATAAACTAGTTTTAAGTAACTACCCAAGTCTGGCTACAGTCTGTCTTCACAAGATACACAACATGCTAGTTCATCAAACAGGGACCGGGGAGGAACAGGCACCCAGGATTGGTTCCAGTCCTCCACCAGAGATTCTGTCCAGAGTGTCTGCTTCTAAAGCACATGACTAACTAGCCACTCACCCTTTCCTAACCCCAGCCCACGCAATTACAAACACTCCACAATATCAGTCACAGCATCAGCAATCAAGCCCCATCCGACTGAATGGAATTCCAACATGATGCGAAGTCATGAATTTATTGGAAATTCTCTTTGCTGGACAACTCTATATTCCCAGCATTATTTGGTTAGGCATCAATGTGGCAGACACCAATGTGGCAGACATCAATTTGGCAGACATAGATTTGGCAGACACCAGTGTGGCAGACACCAGTATGGCAGCAGACACCAGTGTGGCAGACACCAGTGTGGCAGACACCAGTGTGGCAGACACCAGTGTGGTAGTCATCAATGTGGCAGACACCAATGTGGCAGCAGACACTAATGTGGCAGACGCCAATGTGGAAGACACCAATGTGGAAGACACCAATGTGGTAGACGCCAATGTGGAAGACACCAATGTGGTAGACGCCAATGCGGTAGACACCAATGCGGTAGACACCAATGAGGTAGACACCAATGCAGCAGCAGACATCAATATGGCAGCAGACATCAATGTGGCAGCAGACACCAATGTGGCAGACACCAATGTGGTAGACGCCAATGCGGTAGACACCAATGCGGTAGACACCAATGCAGCAGCAGACACCAATGTGGCAGCAGACACCAATATGGCAGACATCAATGTAGCAGACATCAATGTAGCAGACACCAATGTGGCAGAGATCAATGTGGCAGACAACAATGTAGCAGACAACAATGTAGCAGACAACAATGTAGCAGACATCAATGTGGCAGACGTCAATGTGGCAGACATCAATGTGGCAGCAGACACCGATGTGGCAGACACCAATGTGGCAGACACCAATCTGGCAGACGTCAATATGGCAGACACCAATGTGGCAGACACCAATGTGACAGCAGACGTCAATATGGCAAGCACCAATGTGGCATCAGACATCAATGTGGCAGCAGACACCAATGTGGCAGACACCAATGCAGCAGACACCAATGCGGCAGACACCAATCTGGCAGACGTCAATATGGCAGACACCAATGTGGCATCAGACATCAATGTGGCAGCAGACATCAATGTGGCAGCAGACATCAATGTGGCAGCAGACATCAATGTGGCAGACACCAATGCGGCAGACACCAATGCGGCAGACACCAATGCGGCAGCAGACATCAATGTGGCAGCAGACATCAATGTGGCAGCAGACATCAATGTGGCAGACACCAATGTGGCATCAGACACCAATGCAGCAGACACCAATGCGGCAGACACCAATGTGGCAGACATCAATGTGGCAGCAGACATCAATGTGGAAGACACCAATGTGGCAGACATCAATGTGGCAGCAGACACCAATGTGGCAGACACCAATGTGGCAGACGTCAATGTGGTAGCAGACATCAATGTGGCAGATGTCAATGTCGAAGACACCAATGTGGCAGACACCAATGTGGCACCAGACACCAATGCGGCAGACACCAATGTGGCAGCAGACACCAATGTGGCAGACATCAATGTGGCAGCAGACATCAATGTGGAAGACACCAATGTGGCAGACATCAATGTGGCAGCAGACACCAATGTGGCAGACATCAATGTGGCAGCAGACACCAATGTGGCAGACACCAATGTGGCAGACGTCAATGTGGTAGCAGACATCAATGTGGCAGACGTCAATGTCGAAGACACCAATGTGGCAGACACCAATGTGGCAGACGTCAATGTGGTAGCAGACATCAATGTGGCAGACGTCAATGTGGTAGCAGACACCAATGTGGCAGACACCAATGTGGCAGACACCAATGTGGCAGACGCCAATGTGGCAGCAGACATCAATGTGGCAGACACCAATGCGGTAGACACCAATGCAGCAGCAGACATCAATGTGGCACACACCAATATGGCAGACACCAATGTGGCAGACGCCAATGCGGTAGACGCCAATGCGGTAGACGCCAATGCGGTAGACGCCAATGCGGTAGACACCAATGCAGCAGCAGACATCAAAGTGGCAGACACCAATGTGGCATCAGACTGTTGAGGGTCCTGTCGACAACTGTAGATGGGAATCCATGGTTGAGGAAAAAGGAGCACATATTAGAAGCACCACTTTGGAGAGTGGCATCATCGGAACAAACACGACAAAGGCCGAAGGAGCTGAGAGAAAGGGATGGAGTCCTTACAGGATGTGGGGTGTGAAGAGCTGTAGTCCAGATAGCTGTGGGAGTCAGTGGGCTTGTAATGGATATTGGTAGATAGTCTATTACCGGAAATGGAGACAGAAAGGTCAAGGAAAGGAAGGGAAGTATCTGAGATGGGCCAGGTGAGGGCGATGGAGGGGTGGAAACTGAAAGCAAAGTTGATGAATTTTTCGAGGTCTGGACAAGAGTATGAAGTGGCAGCAAAATAGTCATCGATGTACCGGTAAAGGAGTTGTGGGAGGAGACCTGGGTAGGCCTGGAACAAGGAATGTTCCACATACCCCATAAAAAGACAAGCATAGCTAGGACCCATGCGGGTACCCATTGCTACTCCTTTGATTTGGAGAAAGTGGGATGAGTTAAAGGAGAAGTTGTTGAGAGATAGAACAAGTTCAGCCAGATGGAGGAGAGTGGTGGTGGATGGGAATTATTCAGGCCTCTTTTCAAGAAAGAAGCGAAGAGCTCTCAGGCCGTCCTGGTGTGGGATGGAGGTGTAGAGATTTTGCACATCCATGGTGAATAGGAGGCGGTTAGGGCCTGTGAACTGGAAGCTGTCAATATGACGCAGAGCATCAGAGGAATCCCGGATATAGGTGGGGCAGGAATGGACCAGGGGAGTGAGGATGGAATCAAGGTAAGAGGAAATAAGTTCAGTGGGGCAGGAGCATGCTGACACAATAGGGCTACCAGGATGGTCCTTTTTGTGGATTTTGGGAAGTAGGCAGAAGTGGGCTGTCCGGGGTTGGGAGACTATGAGGTTGGAAGCTGTGGGGGGAAGGCATCCAGAGGAAATGAGGTCGGTGACGGTGTTGGAGATAATGGCTTGATGTTCAGTGGTGTGGTCATGGTCCAAGGGGAGGCAGGAGGAAGTATCTGAGAGTTAGCGCTCAGCCTCTGCGAGGTAGAGGTCAGTACGCTAGACGACAACAGCACCCCCTTTGTCAGCAGGTTTGATGACAACGTCAGGGTTGGACCTGAGGGAGCGAAGGGCAGAAAGTTTGGAAGGAGAGAGGTTGGAATGGGTGAGGGGGCAGAAAAATTGAGATGGCCAATGTCCCAACGACAGTTCCCAATGAAAAGATCGAGGGCAGGTAATTGTCCCGGTGGGGGTGTCCAATTGGAGGCAGAATGTTGGAGGCATGTGAAAGGATCTGTGGAACGGAGGGAGGACTCTTGCCCAAAGAAGTGGGTATGGAGACAATGGCGACAGTGGAAGAATTCAACGTCATGTCGAGCCCAGAATTCATTGAGGTGGGGACATAAGGATACAAAGCTGAGTCCTTTGCTGAGAACAGCACGCTCAGTCTCAGAGAGGAGAAGATCAGAGGTTATGGTGAAGACACGGCAATTGCTGGGGCTAGAAGAGATGAAGTTTGAGGGATTGGGACTAGTGGAGGGCCTGGGATGGGCAGTGGCATTGATAAGTTGTTGAAGCTTGCGTTCCTTTACATCTGCAAGAAACAGGAAAAATTTTTTGTTAAGACGCTGAATTATGCGGAGGATGAAATGAAACTGGGGACAGGGACAGCTTTGAGAGAGAGTAAGACAGTGTTGCTGGACAGAGATGTCAAGTGTCTTCATGTGGCGGCGCATGGAACTGAGTGTGGCTTTCAGGATGCGGCGAGAACAGCAGTTCGAAGAATGTTGTATAGCCTGGGGATACCTGTAATCCTGGAGGTTACATGCGGGGTGGAATTTGAGTTGAAATCCACGTGGGGTAAGTGGGAGACAAAGACAGTCACTGAGGAAGGAAATGTGGCTGTGGAGTCTTGGTAAATACCTTGTCCAACACTAAGAGAGAAATGGAAAGCAGTGAAGGTGGATGGGAGGGGAGAGACAGACCGAAATCCTGTCGGAGAGAAGAGCACTACTTCTTCAGGGTAGGCATTCCTGAAAGAGAAATGGCAGTGAGTTAAACACTGGATAAAAGCAAATTACTGCGGATGCTGGAATCTGAAACCAAAAGGGAAAACACTGGAAAATCTCAGCAGGTCTGGCAGCATCTGTAAGGAGAGAAAAGAGCTGACGTTTCGAGTCCAGATGACCCTTTGTCAAAGCTAAAAGGCATAAAAAGTGGGAGATATTTATGCTGCAGGGTGAGGTAATGAAAGATGAGTCATAGCCAGAGAAACCAGGGGAAAAGGCTGCGAATAGCTGTCCACAGAGAGAATAAAGTGTGTGAATGGCCAAACAGCAGAGAAGCTGTAAACTGTGACAGATTAAGTTGTGGGGGGAGGGGGGTGGAAAAGAGGTAGAACGTAGAAAAGGGGAAGCGGGGGGTAAAAAGGTAAGGGAAGGAGGATGAAGTAGGGGGAAAGAGTGGGTGGGGGAGAAGAAAAATGAAGAATAAAGAAATAAAAGGCAGTGAACAGTAAAAAATTAAATAAAATAGAATAAAAACAAAGGGAGCCGAGGTGGGGTGGAGCAAATATCTGAAGTTGTTGAATTCAATGTTGAGACCGGAAGGTTGTAAAGTGCCTAGCCGGAAGATGAGATGCTGTTCCTCCAGTTTGCGTTGAGCTTCACTGGAACTTTGCAGCAGGCCAAGGACAGACATGTGGGCATGGGAGCAGGATCGTGTGTTAAAATGGCAAGCAACCAGAAGGTCAGGGTCCTGATTGCACACAGACAAAAGGTGCTCAGCAAAGCGGGGGGGGATCACCCAGTCTACGCTTGGTCTCTCTGATATAGAGGAGACCGCATTGGGAGCAGCGAATGCAATAGACCAAATTGAAAGAGGTGCAAGTGAAACACTGCTTAACCTGGAATGAATGTTTTGGACCTTGGATGGTGAGCATAGAAGAGGTAAAGAGACAGCCTCAACCTTATTAACATCTTTAAACAGCCGACCCACCCCCTGACAGCAGGATGGCTGCTCACTCTCTGCCATGCCAAGGAGCACATTGGAAGTGAGTTGGCATCAGGCTTAAGATTTTTAGAAGTTTTAACATCTCAACATTTTTGAGAGTTTCAGCTTTATGACACAATGGTGTAGAATGTTGAATGTCCGTATCAAGACCATCATACACTCGGTAAAATGTTCCACAGTTACCTTAGAATCTCATCCTGCTGTACAAGGCCTAGTTATATGAAGTTAAATGGAGCAATGAAGTTTAGGCCGACATAAGTTTGTTATGAAATTGTGTCCATTGGCACAGGAAGATCTGCAACTGAAGTAAACAAAAAGGATATGCAGACACTGGACAGGGTGCAGAGAAAATTTAGTTGCAGAATCAGAATCCCAGAATTGTTACAGTACAGAAGGAGGCCATTCAGCCCATCCTCTCTGCACCAGTTCTCCAAGTGAACAATTCACCCAGTACCATTCCCAGACCTTCTCCCTGTAACCCTGCACATTCTACCTTTTCAAATAATGATCATGACAGGTTAACAGGAAAAATGATGGCTGAACAATGGGCCACCTTCAAAGAAGAGATAGTTCGGGCACAGTCAAGGTATTAATCCTCAAAGGGGAAAGGACTCCCTGGATGATAAGAGAGATAGAGATTAGGATAAAGAAGAAAAAGTGTTCTTATGGCAGATGTCAGGTGGATAATACAATGGAGAACCAGGCTAAATATAAACAATTGAGAAGGGAAGTGAAAAAGCAAATCAGAGAAGCAAAGAAGGAGTAAGAAAAATTAAACATAAAAAGGAATCCCAAAGTCTTCTCTCGGTATGTAAACAGTAAGAGGGTGGTAAAAGGAGGAGTGCAGCTGATTAGGGAACAAAATGGGGATTTATGAAAGGAAGCGGCGGAATAGCTGAGGTATTAAATCAATAATTTGCAGCTGTCTTTGCCAAGGAAGATGATGCCACCCAAGCCACGATGGAAGAGGAGGTAATTAATACACTAGAAAGACTTAAAATTGATAAGGAGGAAGTATTAGATAGGTTGTGTATACATAATTGTGACAAAGTAGCTGGACCAGGTGAGATGCATCCAAGGATACTGAGGAAAGTGAGACTGGAAATTGCGGAGCCCTGACCCATACTTTTCCAGTCTTCCTTGGACTCAGGAGTGGTTCCAAAAGTTTGAAGAATTGTAAACATTATACCCCTGTTTAAAAGGGGTGTAAAGGTAAGCCCAGGTAATTACAGACCAGCTAGTGCTACTTCAGTAGTGGGGAAACTTCTAGAAGCAATAATTCAGGGCAAAATTAATAGCCACAAGGACATATGTAAATTAATTTGGGAAAGCCAGCATGGATTTGTGAAGGAAAAAAGACAATGAATGGGACAATGCCCCCACCACCTCCCCTCAGCCGGACCACGGCCCACCCAGTAACTAATATGGAAGCATAATTTGACAATTTCGAACAGCAAACAAGTTTTGGGACTATATAACGTCTGACCATTTTGTTTGCAGAACCCTAAGAAGTACTCAGAGAAACATCATCAGGGATGGTCCTTACCCAAGGGAGGACGAAGAAGGAAGTATTAAGAAATCAACTGCTGTTCTGCTGAAAGAGTTCATGCAATCTGCAAGTGCTGAAACCACAGAATTAGTGAGGTATGGGAAACCGTCTCTCTCTCCCAAAAACCTGCTGTCCTGCTGAGTCCACCTACAAAGACAAACCTCTGAATAATCAACTGCAGATACTGCTAGATCAAACCTCAAGTTTCACCCTTTCATTTTGGAAAGAAGGAATTCATGCAAGGGGCCCACAACAATATCTCACAGAGACTGATTTGAAGTCTCATCATGAATTATTTTATATCTGCTTTTAATCTTTGTTTCTGTATCTTAGTTCATAACTTAATCACTTTTATTGAGGTATCTTTCAGCAGTCGTTCTTTGAATAAACTAACCTTCATCTTGCTTAAGACTAAAGCTTGACTGCTGGGTTACTTTTAAATTGGATCACTCATGAATTGAAAGGGGATTACATATTTACGCACATTCTTAGCTCATGGACCACTTTAGGGAAACATCTTTTACGCGGTCATGACACAAACCCTGATTCCAATTTTTTAAGCTTAGATTCATTCTTACTCCATCCTTCCTTGAAGTTGGTTTTCCCCCAATTATTTATTCTTACTCTGGATTGTTCTTTGTCCTCTTCCATAGCCAAACTCGACTTTTTGATGCAATGGTGACTATCCCCTAAATGTTCTCCGGGTATTTGATTCACTTGCCCACCTTATTCCTAATAACCAGGTCCAGCCATTCCTCCCCTCTCACTGGACTGGAAACACACTGCCGTAGAAATTTTTCATGAACACATTCTGGGAACTCCCGTCCCTCTCTGTCCTTTACACCACTGCTATCCCAGTCTATATAATTAAAGTCCCACATTATAACTACTCTATAATTTTCGCACTTCCCTGCAAATTTATCTACATTCTTTCCATTAGTTGGTGTTTTTAAACCACATCAAGCAATGTAATATTTCACTTTTATGTTCCTTAGCTCTAAACAAATATATTCTATCCTTGACCCCTCTGGGACATCCTCTTTCTGCAGCGCTGCAATCAATCCTTAATTAATATCACCATTCCCTTTCCTGAACACCTTGTAGCCAGGAATATTTAACAGCAAGGTCTTTGTTATACCCACAGCATCATATTTCCACATGTCAATCTGCACTTGTCACTCACCAATCTTATTAACTACACTGTGCATTCAAAGATGATACCAGAAATGTGTGGGTATACATATCAGGAGGAGATCAAGAGGCTGGTATTTTTCTCTTAAAAAAAGAAGGCTGAACTGTCTTAATGGGGGGTCAGTAAAATTATGAAAGGTGTTGATGTAATGGATATAGAGAATGCTTCCACTTGTGGGGAAGAGCACAGAGAAAGGCCATAAGATAGTCACCAAGAAATCCAATCCAATAGGCGATTCAGCAGAAACTTCTTTATCCAACGAGTGGCAGGAATGTAGAACTCACTACCACAGAGTGAGTGGCTGAAGTGTACAATATAGATGCATTTAATGGGAAGCTTGACAACCATATGGAGAATGGAATAGAGGGTTACAATGATAGATTTAAATGAGGAAAGATGGGAAGAGGCCCAAGTGGAGAGTAAGTACAGGAATGGACTAGTTGGGCTGGATGGCCTGTTGCCATTTATTCCATGTAGTTCTACTTCAAGTTAAAGCAACTGTCCTTTGAATGGAAGCCAAGGTCATCGCTACATTGAATTTTCCACAGTAATCAGTACCTTTCAAGTGCACTCAAGCACAACATAAATTCTCCACCTGCAGGTACACCAGGCGACTGAGTTCAGCATGGACTATGAATAGAAGGAGCATGGGCAGCTTAACTTCTAAGCACCCCGCACCAACACCACCTCCCGCCCCCCCCCCCCCCCCCCCCCGCCCCTCACCCCACCGCAACATGCAGGGCATCATCAAGTGCAGCATTTTGCCATTCATCCCTTTCTTCACAACGTAGAGCTGTGTGGGACAGGTTTTCAATGTCAGTGCATTCCACTCAAGAAGCCTGCTCCTGAAGGCTCCTTTCCTTGACCCAAGGTGGGTGGAGTCTGCAGTGACCTTCTATGGGAGCCACGATTGCACAGGTTTCCATGGTAATGATGTGCATGCCAGAACCAGCAGACACACTGGGTGGAATTTTAAGGCCGCTTTACACCCATTTTGCGGCGGGAAAATGCTGTAAAATCGGGCATAAAGTGACTAGCGCAAATAGCGCCGGTTTTCACAACAGGCACGATTTTACCATGCCATTTTACCATGCCATTTTACCATGCCATTTTAACATGCCATTTTGGATACTCAATTTCAATAGCCATCCTTTATTACATGACAGGCCCATGGTCAAAGTGTCTGAGGGTTTGTTGCCCCTGTGTTTTGGAGTAAGCCTTGAGAATAGCAGATATGAAATTTCACAGTAGAATGTTGTTTAGGCATGCCCATTTAAGGGAACTCCCTGCCCGTTATTACCTAGTTTGGAACTTTTCAGAAAGCTTGCTAGATTGTTGAAATTACAAATTTCAGGTGAACCCCCCCCCCCCCCCCCCCACCCCACCCCCCACTCAGCAGCCATCTTGCAATTCATCAGAATCCATGGGTCCATGTTAAAAGGAGTACAGATTTTTTTGAAACAGTTATAATACTTATGTGGGAGCAGGGTGACATAGTGATTAGCACTGTTGACTCACAGCGCCAGGATCCTGGGTTTGAATCCCGGCTTGAGTCACTGTTTATGTGGAGTTTGTACATTCTCCCCGTGCCTGCATGGGGTTTCCTCCGGGTGCTCCGGTTTCCTCCCACAGTCCAAAGATGTGCAGGTTAGGTGGATTGGCCGTGCTAAATTGCTCCTTAGTGTCAGGGGGGCTAGCTAAGGTAAATGCATGGGGTTATGGGTATAGGGCCTGGGTGGGATTGTGGTCAGTGCAGACTAGATGGGCTGAATGGCCTCTTTCTGCACTGTAGGTATTCTATGATTCTATGATTCATGCCTGCACTGGCATGACATAGATATTTAGTAGGAGCAGTAGTAATTTCATCTTTAAAGAATCAGAGGTTTTCCCCAGCATGGATGGGGAACCAGCACCAGCTGACCTCTAATGTCCACGATGGGGTGTGAGGGAGGGTGGGGGGGGGGGGGGGCATGGATGGGTAGGAGGCACTAGATATGGGAAAGTGAAGGAAAAGTACTCATAAATTGATGTAAATGTTCTCAAGAGTTGTCTTATAAGTGATGTTTACAACAATCTTGCAAAACAGAAAGAGTTAATGCTACAATCTATGGCTACTCAAAGACAAACTGTGAGGACAAAAGAATCTTTCACTGTTAGCATCTGTTTCTAATTAGTAGCTGGAGCTAGGCACATCCAGGCTTGTCAAGGTTTTATGGAGGGTTATGTTTTGTTGACCAAGAGAAGTGCACAGAGTGATCTAACCTTTATCTTGCACTACATCACTATTTACAGGCAAAGTGAAAATGACTTTGCAGCTAAATCGGGAATTGTCTTACCAATCTTATCTAAGACCAGACAAAGTGAAAGAAGTCTGCAACTGATGTGTTCCTTTTAAATATTTGACATGCGCACACCTAAGTTATCGGCAATAGATAAGGCAATTATGCAAAAACATGTATAACATAGATTGAGTGAAATTAAATAAAGTTTTACCTGAGAGAATCAAGAGGACATTTTGACTCAAAAATGAGAATTTGATCATAGAAGACAGAGAAAAGGTGATTTTTGAGAGAGGGGGAGAAAGTTTAAAGGGAATCCAGATAAATAATTGTGTATCACTTGAATGTAAGTTAAGCGTCTGAGGAAAGGAACAAAGTGCTACAATGCGAGAACAACCAGATGGGGAATCATCAGATTGGCAACTCACTTATGGGTTCAAACAACTCGTAGTGAGATGAGACCATTAAACTCACAACACCAGCTTGGAGAGATGTGGTTGAATAAAATCTCAAAACATTTATTTTCAAGTTTATTTATTATTGTCACAAGTAGGCTTACATTAACACTGCAATGAAGTTACCGTGAAAATCCCCTTAACACTGCAATGAAGTTACCGTGAAAATCCCCTAGTCGTCACACTCCAGCGCCTGTTCGGGTATACTAAGGGAGAATTTAGCATGGTCAATACACCTAACAGCACGTCTTCCAGACTGTAGGAGGAAACCGGAGCACCTGGAGGAAACCTACGCAGACATGAGGAGAACGTGCAGACTCTGCACAGACAGTGACCCAAGCCAGGAATCGAACCCAAGTTCCTGGCACTGTGGGGCAGCAGTGCTAACCGCTGTGCCACCGTGCTGCCCTGCTAAACTGCTAGCTTTGCTAAACTGCCAGTTTTGCTAAACTGCCAATTTATTAACAATGAGCTAAACTAACCAAACTTTAAGTATATCCAAAAGTTGGTTATTCAGAGCTATTCATCTGTCTAGTCAGATATTACTTTGTGGCTGATTTTATAGTTGTTTTGGACATTGATTTTAAGACAGTCATGTAATAGGTACACTGCAACTAACACTGAGTAACTATGGTACACATGAGCTACCTTTGTAACCTATATTAATTATTTCAGCTAATAACACCCACCTAACATACTGTTACTGCTTGTTATCATATTGCAGTTGTAATTCATGAGGTAACAAAGAAATGTTAGTTCATGACATCATCATATGGGTCCTTTGTTGAAAATCAATGGCAAGAAGAAGGTAATTTATTCATTCAATGGGTTATAAAAATTCTAATAGCGTTTTTACTGTGTAAATGTCACCATAATTTGGATTGGCTCAAGTTTTTAGTCAGTTTCTCCAGCTGTAGATGGTAAATTGTCAAATAGTTCTTTGATGAAGATTGTGGTTCTAGGTTAATTGCAGTATCAGATTTTGAACCACACTGTGGAATTGCTGAATACCATTGATAATTTTAATACAATTTTGTATTCCAATCACATTATGAACAATTTATTTGAGTTTAGTTGAATTTGTTTATTCAATATAAAAAACATAGTGACTTAAAAGGAATCTAAATTAATTCATAATATTTCCTGGAAACACGGAGAAATATGATTCGTTGCACAAAAAGCAACATGCAGTTCAGCAAATACCAGGGATCCTCTATAGAGCAAAACAGGCCCATCTGTTACCAAAAATATCCTAGGGACTGGTCTATATGGTCCTTACAGATGTTTGAAATAAATCTTATGAGATCCTTTAGGGCACATTAAAAATACTGTGTAACCTTTTATATATAAATACATAATGGGTCAGGGCAACTAAAGATGCTTGTGACCAGATGTGCTTATAGCAGCAGAACAGCATCATTACTCAGTAAGGAGTAGAAGGAGCAAACTTGGGAATCAGTAATGATTTGCTTTTATATAAATAATATTAAGATGAATTAAGTGAAATAAACATGGGATTATGCTGTTGTGACTGAAGGACTTCCCCATCCAAAAGCACCATTAATAATCTGTTGCATAAGTGATTTCAGACTTATGGAATGAAATTGAAAAAAGATCCCACCAAACAAAATCATTCGGACTTTTTCTTGAGGAAGTGGTATCGAAAGCCTCACATTGTGGTGTGCCAACATCTCCGAAATGCCTTTGACGAAATAGCACTGAGATTGCTTGTTATCTTAACTTAAATCTGTAATGGCTCAAAATAAAACTTGCAGAAGTCCCAGGAAACTGCTGAGAGTGTTGGATTGTAAACTGTTATGCTCTAAACTGACCATTGATCAAGAAATTGGCTGATAAGTAGACAGCAGCGGATCCTTATTTATACCAAATAGTAAGGTGTTACAATCCACATGGAGACTGGTAACTTTAAAAGAATTTTGAACTTCCAGTTAGTTAATAACTGAAAGGAAGATACAAGAGGATTTCATGTTTTAAGGCTTTTACTGTAACAAAAAAAACCAGGAGAAGCATTGACTAACACTATTTGTGTGGTTACCTGTACTTTTAGCTACCAATAAAAAGTAAAAACTTATTTATTAGTCACAAGTAGGCTTACATTAACACTGCAATGAAGTTACTGTGAAAATCCCCTAGTCGCCACACTCTGGTGCCTATTCGGGTACACAGAGGGAGAATTTAGCATGGCCAATCCACCTAATCAGCACATCTTTCAGACTGTGGGAGGAAACCCACACAGACACGGGGAGAACATGCAAACTCCACACAGACGGTGACCCAAGCCGGGAATCGAACCTAGGTCCCTGGTGCTGTGAGGCGGCAGTGCTAACCACTGTGCCACCGAGCTGCCCAGTATAGACTGCAGTGGTTCAATAAGATAGGTCACATAATCATCTTTTGAGGGACAACTAAAGATGGGCAACAAGAACTGTCTTGCTCGCAAGGAAGATATTCCAAGACTGAATTTAAGAGAAAAGGAAATTATCCAGCTCCACCTTTGTAACCATAGTATGCCCAATTTGCAACTCGTTTAAGATAACACATGAATCTTCAAGCCCAATGTTACTAATTACAGTTTTGAAACAAATGATTTACTTTATTATTTTATCTTCTTCAAGACTCAATAGAACTTACCCATTTTATTTTTAACACAACCAAAAATCCCACTTCATAATTATACTTTACACTGTCCCTTAGGTAGGTACTCAAATATCCTGAAAACAGTCCATCGTGATTCTTAACTCTCAAGAGTTTACTTCCATTATTTTCCTTTCCCAGCCTGGTAACTTTTATTCCAGGATTATCTTTCACAGTGCGAGTTTTCCTGGAGATTCTTCCTTTAGCATAAGCTCAGTGAACTTCCAACTTCATTTCAAATCATCACAATGTGCTCTTTTCAATCCCAGTGCAATTTCCCACCCTCATTCCTGTGTAGTGAACCATCCAGGCTTTTCTCTCTCTCCTGCTTGCGCCTGTGAATTTTCAGGGAAATCTTAGAAACCCTTCCGCTCTCAAAGCCCATGTTCATGGCAACATGAATCAGATTGGCCTTATATCCAGGTAGAAATGCTGATTAGCTATCCCTGAGACCTTAACTCATTTTTATCTTGGAAGTAAATGGTTATGCTTTATACTGTCCATTTACTTCCAATGTAAAAATGAGTTAGGGTTTAAAGCATAACCATTTACAATCCAATGTTCTCAATACCTTCCTGGGACTTGAAGAAGGGGCTTGGAGCTCCGAAAGCTTGTGTGGCTTTTGCTACCAAATAAACCTGTTGGACTTTAACCTGGTGTTGTTAAACTTCTTACTTTGGAGACCAGCAGTCCAATCAATGTAAACACAGATGCTGCTGCCATTGTCTCCAAGCATGAACACTTTACACCTTCTCTCCAGCAAAACGACCTGACCTCTCTTTAATCATTTTGCAAGCCTGTTGTTAGGCAGATTTCAGAACAAGTCACATGACCCCCCCTTCATTTTATTCTAACTTAAAGACATATGCCAAAATCTTACTGTCATATGTGCCAGCAGGATATTACGTTCCCGCCGACAGCGAGAGGCATTCCGCCTCCTGCTGCCGCCAAACACAGAGAGGGAGAGAAGTCCTGTCCATAGTCCCAAAGCATAACAAAATTATAGACCTCATATTTGAAACAAAGTAAGTACTGATATGAATGTCAAAAGGACACTTTCTATTTATTTATTTTAGCAACTTGGATTCGCAAGCAGGTCTGTTGAATTTGAGGAGGCAGCATGAAAACTAAAATCTGAGTTTGATAAAATATGTATGTAGATAGAAAGGTAGTAGGTGATATTTAATATGCATATCAGCACACTGGAAAAAGAAATGAAGGGGTAAGTATACCATCAACATTTTTAACTGCAATGCAGCAACAACAACGAAATTAAATAATATAGCCAAAACAATAAAGTATCAGTCTGAAAAAGTTGTGTTTAAACTGTACAGTTCTCTCATCAGAATATACCAAAGTGAAAACCGATTTGGGAATGCATAATAGAAAATTGAGCATCCTCAGCCTTTGCTTTCTCACACATTAATTTTAATAGATGGGAAATCCCAGGCCAAGTGCATTGTTTCCTGATTCATGCTTCTAGCACTGAATGAAAATGTGGAAACAAACAATTATCCCCAACCATCCACCACCCTTATTTTATTGTATTCAGTTTGATCACAGAAACAAAAGGAAATAGCCAAGTAGGGAAGAGCCACTGGATATATCTGGCTAGTTGAAAAAATAAATTACGAGGAATACAAAGGAGGGTGTTACAGCCTTAATGAAGAAAAGCAAGAATTGGATACATCTGCTGGTTTCCATATCTCAAAGCATCCACAGTCATGAACTACTTTGATAGTATAGTTGCTACTTTGGATGAGGCAAACATGGCAACCACTTTATGCACTGCAAACAAGATGAATAACCAGTTAATTGCTTTTTGCAGAGGAGGAATATTAATTGGCATGGTGGCATAGTGGTTAGCACTGCTGCCTCACAGTGCCAGGAACCTGTGTTCAATTCCCAGATTGGATCACTGTCTGTGTGGAGTTTGCATGTTCTCCCCGTGTCGGTGTGGGTTTCCTCCGGGTGCTCCGGTTTCCTCCCACAGTCTGAAAGATGTACTGGTTAGGTGCATTGTCTGCGTTAAATTCTCCCTCAGTGTACCCAAACAGGTGCCGGAGTGTAGCGAATTGGGGATTTTCACAGTAACTTCATTGCAGTGCTAATGTAATCCAACTTGTGACACTATAAAAAATAAACTTTTAACCAGAATGCATGAAGAATTCCCTGCTCCTCTTTGAGTAGTGTTATAGGAGCTATGGACAGGCAGACGGAGCTTCAGTTTAGCGTCTTAGCAGTCCAGTGGCACTGAAGAGTCAACATAGATTATGGGCTTAATAATTGACCCACCCCCAACCACAAAGCTGGGAATGGGGGCCAGAGGCAGCAGGCCCCAAAAATATTAGCACCAGAGGCATATCAATTACAGGATGTCATTCCTGGGACCGGCAATGTTTACTTGGGCAGTGGAGGTTGGACTGAAATCCTGCTGTCCTCCCAATAGAAGCCAATTAAAACTATTTAGAGCCTTGTTGGGAGCTTGTCAAGGCTGGATGTTCAAACACCTTCAGAAAGAGATCAACTGAAAGGAGATATGTGAAGAGTGGGGAGCCAGTCATGGCTGTCCCAAGGCATCAGCCCTGTCCCATAACTGGGTTACCAGGGCAAAGGGGACTTAGCATAGTATGGACGTGCCCTTGGCACTGCATGGGTGGCAGGGAGAATAGACACAGCGCTCAGGCATTGAAGAGAATCAGCAACCCATGGCATCACAGGAACGTAAGAGCAGGGAGCGAGACTGTCAGATTTTTGAGTTCAGTAGTAATAATGGGAAACACACTATAAGGAGGCCATAGGGAAGGAAAGGCAACAAAGGCCATTTCCTCAACTCAGGATCTGCTGCTGAAGATGCAGCTACTGGCAGATGACCAAAACCCAGTTTTTCAGGAAACTATGGGCGGAGTTTTACGAGATTTTTTTGAAATGTCCAGCTGGTGTGAAAACGGGAGGGTTCCTGGTCCGTTTTCTGGGTGAGTTTTCATGCCCAATCTTATGCACTCAGTCTTTGAGAATATGGAGGCAGTAGGCGGGGCTTAACTCACCAGACAGCCTGCAGCTCAGATCGGAGCCACAAACTGCGCACGTGCGGAAAGACCTAAACAAAAAACAGCTCTCCTGACGAAACACCCCTGGGCCAGATACAGCCTCCCCTTCACCTCCTCACGGGCATCAGGGACCCTCCCCCAACATTACTGACCCCTGTATGCGTGGCCCACTCATCACCCACCCTGGCACTGATGGCTGAGTGACATGACCCTCTCTCTGCCCTGCTCACAGAGGCACAAGTCCCCCTCCCCCTTCCTCCTGCATCAGCACAGCTGCAAGTGTTCACTTTGCTTCCCCTCCATGGTAACAAGACAAACTGCATTAAACTCGCTGGAATGCTCTAACGGGCATCTGACTCATCCAAACTGCAGCTGATCTGCCCTAACAAGGGAGAGCTCCATAAAAACCCCAAGGATGGACACAGGCAGGCAGTGCAGGAGGAAATGGCCTCCAGGAAGACAGCTCCCTGTTTTTCGGATGCAGATCTGGCCAGGTTGCCGGAAGCAGTGGAGGAAAAGCGGGACACCCTCTTCCCCTCAGCAGGACACCAGAGGAAGGGATGGAAACACAGCCTGGGTGCTGGTGGCTACATGCGTTCATGCCAGGGCACTGGCAAGGAAAACTGAGGAGCAGTGCCGCAAGAAACTGAATAATCCGGGCAGCAAGGGTGAGTGTTTAACCTCATCCAGCATCTTCCCCCTAAATGACCCGCAGATCGCCCACCTCCAGCATCCTGCATGCTTCCAGCCCCTGACCCCCAAGCACCTCCCTCCTCCCCCTCAAGAGTATCGCAACTCTTGCCGTCTAAGACCACCCCCTGAAACCCTGCAGGACTCGTGCCATCAGATTTTACATGGCTTTTTCTGTCCCCACAGGAGAAGAATGCACATAACCGCTGGGAGAGGGTGGAGACAGGGGGTGGTGTGCCTGAGATCCGGGTCCTCACCCAGTTTGAGGAGCAGGCACTGGGGCTGGCAGGAGAGGAGGGGATGAGGGTCATTAGTGACAGCATGGTCTGGCTGGAGCATAGAAATGAGCAGCTGCCAATCCTCCACTCATTGGAGAAATCTCAAGTAAGTTGCATGCAGCCCAGATTCCTCTCCCTCCTTTGCACTTAACCTTGTGTCCTGTGTTGCAGGAAGGGACTGCGATGCGCTTGGGCCATCTGACATCACGGCCCCCGCTGCTGCTCCCACCCATTCTGCCCCTGACAGCTCGGCAGACTCCTCGGAGGAAGTCAATGAAGGGACCTCCGAGTCCGGCACCAGTTTTGCTTCAGCTTCCACCTCACAGTTCACCATCCCAGAGACTCTCACATCGGTGGGTCAAGTTAGTGGTGAGGCATCTGGGTCACTCTCTGGTCTGCACGACACATCTGTTAATGTACATCGGGTGGAGGAGGGAACGTCTGAGGCCTCAGGCACGCAGGAGCCTGCCGGAGGCGAGGACTCAGCTGGCCCCAGGCTACATGCTGGGCCTCTGCGATCACTTCTCCCTCAGCTGCTGGAGGTGCAGCAACAGAGCCAGGGAATGCAGGAGGGGCTGACGGCCACACTGGACCGACTGCGAGGCTGTTGGAAGGAGTCCCAAAGCTTTCAGGCGGACCAGCTTTTGCCTGTTTTGCAAGTTTCACAGGCCAACACTGCAAGGGTGGCATCTGCACTGGAAAGCCTAAGGCAGGAAATCCTCACCATGAGTGGCAGGGTCCAACCAATTGCCAAATCCTGGATACAAAATTGGCTTCTTGATAGAAGCCAGAGGGTGGTTGTAGAGAGTTGTTTTTCAAACTGGAGGCCTGTGACCAACGGTGTGCCTCAGGGATCAGTGCTGGATCCATTGTTATTTGTCATTTATATTGATGATTTGGATGAGAATATAGGAGGCATGGTTAGTAAGTTTGCAGATGACACTAAGATTGGTGGCATAGTGGACAGTGAAGAAAGTTATCTCCAATTGCAACGGGATCTTGATCAATTGGGCCAGTGGGCTGACGAATGGCAGATGGAGTTTAATTTAGGCAAATGCGAGGTGATGCATTTTGGTAGATTGAACCAGGGCAGGACTTACTCAGTTAATGGTAGGGCGTTGGGGAGAGTTACAGAACAAAGAGATCTAGGGGTGCATGTTCATAGCTCCTTGAAAGTGGAGTCACAGGTGGACAGAGTAGTGAAGAAGACATTCGGTATGCTTGGTTTCATCGGTCAGAACATTGAATACAGGAGTTGGGACGTCTTGTTGAAGTTGTACAAGACATTGGTACGGCCACACTTGGAATACTGTGTGCAGTTCTGGTCACCCTATTATAGAAAGGATATTATTAAACTAGAAAGAGTGCAGAAAAGATTTACTAGGATGCTACCGGGACTTGATGGTTTGAGTTATAAGGAGAGGCTGGATAGACTGGGACTTTTTTCTCTGGAGCGTAGAAGGCTGAGGGGTGATCTTATAGAGGTCTATAAAATAATGAGGGGCATAGATCAGCTAGATAGTCAATATCGTTTCCCAAAGGTAGGGGAGTCTAAAACTAGAGGGCATAGGTTTAAGGTGAGAGGGGAGAGATACAAAAGTGTCCAGAGGGGCAATTTTTTCACACAGAGGGTGGTGAATGTCTGGAACAAGCTGTCAGAGGTAGTAGTAGAGGTGGGTACAATTTTGTCTTTTAAAAAGCATTTAGATAGTTACATGGATAAGATGGCTATAGAGGGATATGGGCCAAATGCGGGCAATTGGGATTAGCTTAGGGGTTTAAAAAAGGGGCAGCATGGACAGGTTGGGCCGAAGGGCTTGTTTCCATGCTGTAAACCTCTACGACTCTATGACTCTCTATGATAAGTCGTAATAGGCCACAGTGGAGTCCCAGAGGGCTACAGCTGAGTCACAGCAGACCACAAATGAGGGACTGAACAGGATTCTCAAGGTTCTGCAGCCCATGGCTGAGAGGCTTGAGAGCTTGTAGGAGACCCAGCGGGACAGCGTTAAGACACAGCAGGCTACGGTAGCAGTCCTTAAGAACATGGCCCAGTCGCAGAGAGTCATGGCTGAGGGGCTGCAGAGCATGGCCCAGTCTCAGAGGGGACTTGCTGCTGCCATTGACAGGTGGCCCCCGACTCAGAGGGCCATCGCAGAGGGCTCCACCACCATGGCAAGAACGTAGGTGGTTCTCCAGGGGCCCACAGGAACCCTGAGGGAGAAAGAAGGGCTCACGCCCATGCCAGGGCTTTCTATCCAGGAGACTGCAGCTGTGGCTACACCTTCTGTCTCCCCCTTTCCTGACACTGGGGCATCTCATGGGCAGATGAAGAGGATGGCATGGATACGTCCCTGACATCGGAAGCCTGCCAGGGCCCTCAAGGTCCAGGCCATCCAGAGGACGCCAAGGGCATCACAGGTCACGTGGCACGCTCGGCAGCTGGCCATCTCTACCTCTGATGTACTGGGGAGACACCAAGGTGTAGTGGTAGGCCACATAAAGTTAATAAGTTGTAGCGGCACTAAGATGGCACAGATGAAGGGCAACATAAATTATCTATTAGCTCGAATATGTAGGAACTTTAAAGTCTCACGTTCACATATTTTTATATTATCACTTATTTTGAAGGCACTTTTATTGGTATCAATAAACGTTATTTCATCCCATACCTGATTTGTCTCTGATTAGCCTCTAACAGGAATGTACTCACCCCAACGGCCACCAGAGGGTCCCTGCACATTGATGTCAGTGGAAGAGGCCCCTCAGCGCACTGCCACTGTGAAAATCAAGGCGCTCAAATCATTTACTGGCTATAGCAGGTGGCATGTATTGGCAGCAACTTACAACAGCTGCCATGACATCCCTAGAATCCAGGAGAGATTCCCTTCCCCCACCCAGCCCCACCCGCCGCGGGACCCTGCCTGGGTGTTTAGTGCTTCCTTACCCACCTCCCCAGCGAAGCCCAGCTGCTCGGCCTCCACGTCCTCCTTCTCCAAAAGGTCTCCTCGTTGCTGTGCCAGATTGTGTAGGGCACAGCACACGACCACAGTGCGGGATGATATCAGGGGGCTATATTGTAGGGCCCCACCAGAGTGGTCCAGGCACTTGAACTGCATTTTGAGGAGGCTGATGCACCGCTCCACTGTTGACCGAGTGGCAACTTGGGCCTCATTATATCGGGTCTCCACCTCAGTCTCGGGCCTCCGCACACGCGTCATCAGCCAAGTCCAAAGTGGGTAACTCATATCCCCCATGAGCCATCCCTGCACCCTGGGCTCCTCCTCAAAGACCTCCGGGACATCAAAGCTCCTCAATATAAAACTATCATGCACACCGCCAGGGTATATGGTGCAGACGTGCCTGATATTCAGCTGATGGTCACACACCAACTGCATATTTATTGAATGGAAGCCTTTTCTGTTCATGAATCTTCCTGGATTCCTCACCAGGACCTTGAGGGCGACGTGGGTGCAGTCTATAGTCCCCTGCACATTTGGCATCCCCGCGATGGCTGTGAATCCTGCAGCCCTGGCTTCCTGCTGGGCCTTGTCCAGGTCAAATTTAATATACTGGCCAGCCCGGGCATACGGGGATCTGTGACCTCCTTCATGCACTTGTGGACGGATGGTTGTGCAACACCACAAAAGTCTCCACTGGTGGTCCAGAAGGATCCGATAGTGTAAACGTTTAAGGCGGCCATCGTTTCCGCAGCCACCGAGAGTGAGTGCCCCAAGGTGCCAGGTCCAGCAATAAATGGCACAGGTGTTGCACTGTCTCCCTTCAGAGCCGAACCTGTCGGTGACTCGAAATGTCCGACAGTTGTTTGAAGGATTCTCGCGTGCGGAACTGCTGGGGCCTCTGCTCCCTCCTTCTCCTGCCCCCCTGCCCCCCACCCCTTCAATGTGAATGGCGGTCATGTCTTGCCCCCAGTGGCCATCTCCCTCTACTCCTGCTAGTGGTAAGGCCTGGGCTCTTCTTCCGCAATTCATCCTCCTGCTCCTCCTCCTCAGCTCCAGCAGCAACCAAAAGAACTGGCACTTTGCCCTTTGGGCAGTGCCAGAGGACACAGGCTGGCATTGACCCTGAAGAGAGGGGTGGAATTTGGGGAAGAGGAGAAACAGATAGAGAGGTTAAAGAACTCTGCTCGCCGCCAGCCCAGCAACACACACTCCCAGACCCCCAGCAACACACACTCCCCATACCCCCTCACAGCCCCCAGCAACACACACTCCCCATATCCCCCCCATAGACCCCCAGCAACACACACTCCCCATATCCCCCCCATAGACCCCCAGCAACACACACTCCCCATAACCCCCACAGACCCGCAGCGACACTCCCCACATTACCCCCCCACAGCTCTCCAGAATGGGAACATAACCCCCTATTCCCTCCCCACTCACAAACACACAGCCAGAACCCATGCAGTAATGGTCCCAGACGGTGCCGCTTGACAACTCCTGAGGCTGCAACACTGCCACTTCAGAGAGTTTCCAGCCCATTCCCCCACTAGCAACAGGGCTTGCTGCTGCCAGCACTAGGACCCAGAGTCAGCACTAAGATCCGAGGTCAGCGCTCAGACCCGGGTCCGTGCTGAGAGTCTGAAATCGGACCCCGTGAGAAACAACAGCCCCCCAACACTCGCAGGCCCCCCTCCACCTGAAACATAACATGAAACAAGCGCCCACCCCCCCCCCCCCCCCCCCCCCCCACCCCCCGAGCAGCACGGAGCAGTTTGAAAGCAGAGACTCACCTCCTCGCTCACCCTCACTGCACCAGCGCCTGAAACCAACTTCTCTACATGGTGTTTGCCTGACTGATTACAGCTGCAGCGAACAAGGTGGTTAAGGCGAGTGAGCTGGGATGATTGGGAGTGAAACTCGCTAATTACATTGTGATGAATGCAAAAAAATGCAAATTGATGTTTCGTCTGTTTTGGGCAGCGTCCCGATAGCGCTGATTTTTTGTGGTAAGATGGAACTCATTAATTGCACCCAGGTGGCCATTAAGGCACTCAGCAACTTCCCACTTCTACTTCTTCAACATTCAACAGGTCTGTAACCACAACAAGCTCACTCCATATGTCTCGTAATTTGCTCTTGGGATGTGAATATTGCTGACAAGGCCAATATTTGTTGCCCAACCCTAATTTTGCTTGATCTGGGTGGCTTGCTGGGCCAATTCAGAGGGCAGTTAAGAGTCAACTACATTGCTGTGGGTCTACAGTCACGTGTAGGTCAGACTGTGTAAGGCAACTATTCATCCCTATTCATTTGGTGATGATAAATACAATTCCAGGCAGTGGGGCAGTAACGAGGGGGTTTTCTCTCCATACAGTTGAAAACATCAATGTATATAATCTAATAGTGCGCCTTGTATAAAAACACAGAACTATGATGGTCAGAATTCTCTGATCCTGCCCGCAGCTGGGATTATCTGATCCCGCTGCAGCGAACGGAGATTTAGCTGAGTGCCAAATTCTCCGTCCTCACTGGCAGTGGCAGAAGGGCGTGCAAGGCTAGCAAATTCCAGCCTAAATGTTTTAACTGACAAGTTCCATGACATACTCGTTGTAGTTTATGGCAAGGTTTGAGCATGTTGCTATATTGCCCTCTCCGCTGCCCTGTCTGTTGGGGAAGTGTTCAATCATGGCTAGGTGTCCACATGTTAATCCTTTCACAGTACAAGACACAACACACAGATGACAAGGATGAGAATGGACTTCTTTGTTACAGTTCGTTTGAGAAATTACAGAATGAAGAACTTTGTGACACACTTTTTGGAACTTCAATAAGTTGATTTTGAGGAGGTTTGAGCGATTTGAAAGATTCCTCCATGTGTTCATATCGTACTCAGGTAAACAATGAGTCAACATGGTACATAATTGAAAGAAGAGATGCTGAAAGTATATTCGAGGGACAAGGATGGAGTTCAATCCTAACAAAGAAGACTAGTGTAATTATGAATAAAGGTTACACATTTGACCAAAAGCGAATAGAATAGATGAGGATAAATTCCTCACCATGATGGGGGCAGATGCATTTGAGTTGGTGTCTAACCAATGTTGTCCCTGAGATCCCAGTACTATGAACTATCCTGAAATGAATAAGATTCTCGACTCATATTAAGGCATGACTAAGAAGAGATTTCTCTGAGTTTGAAAAGGAGCAGTTGCCATGTGAGACTGTTGCAGATTACATTCTTGAATTAAAGAAACTCTCTCATCACTGTAGGTTTGGTACGAACATGGAAATAAATCTTAGAGACATGTTTTTTAGGAGGCCTAAAGAATATTAAAACCCAAGTAAAGGCAAAAATGTGGCATGGAAGGAGGCCTTGCAATGAGGCAACAGTCATGGACATGACAGCAAAGGATAGTTGCAAATTGCAAGAGATTCTTTTCCTGAGCCACAAGAGAGGCCCACTGGATTTCCATGGGATCCAGGCCCTGGAAACCAGGTTCACAGTTTCAGTCAGAGTTTTGGTGTTCCCATTGCCAATCATGATACCCTAGAGGGTTGGGCACCAGGGGGGTAACCCCTTAGGCATTGGCACCTTGGCAATGCCAGCCTGTGCCCCCTGGCACTGCCCAAAGGGCAAAGTGCCAATGCCCAGGGGGCACCTTGGCCCTGCCCACCGGGCATGGGTCAGTGTCAAGGGGGCGTGGCCTATGGGGGCAGGGCCTAGTGGGATGGGGTGGGGATGGGGGGTTCCCACTCCCTTTCTGCAGGCAGGGTTGGTGGGGGAGGGAGGGAGGCCAGCAGTTGGGGGGGGATCAGCCTGCTGGGGGTCAGAAATGCAGGAGGGGGTTGCCACAGTGGGGGAGGGGGCGCTGTAACTGTTGGGGGGTGATAGGGGTGGGGGGGCTGATGGAGATGGCCCGGGAGGTGGGGGAGTGGGAGGGCGGGGGGGGTCGGGGCCAGGCCAGGAATGCTCAAGGGGCCAGCAATCGGGCTGTAGGGGAGTAAGAGGGCTGGCATTGCAGGCGTCGTGAAGCTGGCCAGCGATCGAGCTGGCCAGCAACGGGAGGCTGGCAGACAGGGGCCATTGCACATGCATCGATCTCAGAGCTGACAGATCAGTGCAAGTGCAGTGACCCACTCAGCGCTATGCTGCTGGTCTCAGTGGGAATAGGTCCCGCCCACTGAATTCTGGAGTGAATCACAATAGAGCACTCTGCAGTGCACAGAGTGTGGGTGATTCTTCTCTGAAGTCCCATTGTAAAAGCCAGCATGACTTACTCCAGTTTTCCTACGAATTTGACATTTAGGGGGCGATTCTCCCATCCCGCTGCGCTGGTCCGGGATTTTCCAGCAGCGCCGGATGTGCGGATCCATGCTGGGCGTCCCGGCCCGCTAGCATCTCCCAGCACCAAATTTCCGGCGGTTTCACATCGCGCCAGAAATCGGCGGGGAGGCAGATAAATTATGGTAATGTATTTTACCATATATTTTAAACGTGATTAGCGGGTCTGGGACAGATCAGGGCTGTGGGGGGGGACATGGTCGAGAAGCCAGCGATCAGGCTATGGAGGGGGTGGAGGTTTGGCTTTGTGGGGGTCGCAAGGCTGATCAGCTATTGAGCTGGCCCGCAATTGGGAAGCTAGCAGTGCAGGGCCACTGCGCATGTGCCAATCCTGGTGCTGACGGATCAGAGCGTGTACAGTGGCCCTCTCACTGCTATGCTGCCGGCTTCTCCAGCGGGGATAGGCCGCCACCCCTTGGATTCTGGAGTGATTCACGCTAGTGCACTCTGTAGTGCACAGAGTGTGGGAGATCCATTTTGAAACTCCCACTGAAAAAAAACAGTGTGATTTACTCCAGTTTTCACACGAATCCGACACTTAGAATTTTGGGGGGAAAATTCCAGCCTTAGAATTTTTTTTGGAGAATTGCACCCCAGGAGTCTGGAAATCCTCAAGTGTGCATTTGATAGAAACAGAAACAGAAATCGATGTCATCAAGAAGGAAGATCAAGAGTTGTACTCAGTCAGAGAGCAAGAAAACCCTCACGTGAAAATTGGAGTAAAAGGGTTGAAGATATAATTCCAGCACCCACAGTTAGAAATTCACAATTTAATTTCATCATTGATGTAACTGTATCTGTGTTTGTTGTCTCAGAGAGTACAAGAAATCCCTAAATCACAATCCCTTTCATAAATCTGGTGTGAAACAGACTGATTATTCCATTTAAATTATTCCAGTTTTAGGTGAAGTTATTGTTAGGTTGGAAAATGATGATGTATCCTGTAGGGGTTTGGACTCAATGGTAAACCCCAGTGTAAGAACATTCTTGTTGATCAATATCACTAATTTGGGGTGCGAATTAACAAAGTTTATTGGATATTAAAGATTAATACTTAACATTTCATCAGTTGAGGCATGGCATGATGCATAAGTTCAACATGTATCTGCCTGTCTTTTCCTTGGGTCCTGGGAATTCTGGGGTCTTTTCTTGGTTCCTTGGTCTCTTGACTCACAGCGTCCTCTCAGATTTCAGCTTTGTCAGTCAACTTAACTGTAACCATACATACAAATCTCTTTGCAACTTTAAGGCATCAACTCTAGTGGATCCTATTCTAACCCACACTTCCCAGACCAACTTAACTGCTGAAGCTACACATTTCACAGATACCTGCTGAGTGTTTTACTCTCACTCGCTGGTGGATAAAGCTTTCTAACAAAGACGAGGGGCTTTCCCAATATGACTAAGACTGTGATTCATTACTTATTCTCCAAGGTGAAGTCTAACAATTCTATTACTTGCCATCGATAGTTGTACGGGAGAGCAAAGTATCCCTGATGCGAAGGAATTGTTTTAAGGAGATACCGTTAAACTGGCTGTGTGTGTATTTTGCAGTCGAGATCAGAAAGAATATATCTGACATTGAGAAAGTGATGATGTGGTGATGCTGGCGTTGGGTGGGCAGAATAAGAAATCTCACAACACCAGGTTAAAGTCTGACAGGTTTATTTGTTATCATGAGCTTTCGGAGCACAGCTCCTTCATCAGGTGAGTGGAGGGTTGGGTTCACAAACAGGGCATATATAGACACAGACTCAATTGCAATGGGTAATTGTGTCTGTGTCTGTATATGCCCTGTTGTGAACCCAACTCTCCACTCACCTCTTGAAGGAGCAGCGCTCCGAAAGCTTGTGCTGCCAAATAAACCTGTTGGACTTTAACCTGGTGTAGTGAGACTTCCTATTGAGAAAGTGCTAAGAGAGCACAAAATGGTCTTTGAGCAAGGAGGCCCAAATTATAATTGTAAATGTGAATGTTCCTTTGCGCTTTCACATTTCTAGTCACTGAGTTACTTGTGAAATATTTTATATTCATAAATGGCATACTAGTGTCTGCTAGAGAAATTAGTGAAGAAACTCAAAAACATATGATACATAGTAAATTTCTCAATTATATCATGAGTCAAGCTAGTGGAAATGGAAGGAGATACCCCAATGGAAAGAGAATAAAGGTAATTGGAATGAGGAGAAATAAGAAGAAATACGTTGCTCTTTTTATTATTTTTTGTCAAATTATATTTTTGTTAAACACATACTGGTGTTAAGGAAAACTTTTTTTACACATAAATTACAATGGAAGTATCGACCATATATGTTTTGGTTGTGATTACAGTAAAATGTTAAACTTCCTATTTGTTAATTGTTCATTATTTCTTTTTAAATTTGCTGGGATACAGGTGTCACTGGCAAGTCCAACCTAGTGACTTGCTAAGTCATTTTAGAAGATCGATAAGAGTCAACCACAATGCTGTGCATCTGGAGTCACATGTTGGTCAGTCCAAGTAAGGACGGCAGATTTCCTCCCCTAAAGGACAGGATTTTTATGACAACTAACAATGATTTCATAGCTATTACTGAGACTAACTCATAATTCCATATTTATTAATTGAATAAAAATTCTACCAGCTGCCATGGTGGGATTTGAACCCATCTCCCAGTGCATCAGCCTGAGCTTCTGGATTACGACTTCAATGCCACCATCTCCACATTATATTCTGGAAAATTGGGTACATGTAGCATTTTACATTTTAATGTATAAGTTTTCTTAAGTGGGGAGGGATTGTAATGCATTGCAAGATCTGAGCATTTTATTTTATATTATCTTCTCTGCTGCCCTCCCTGGGAGGTATAAATAAAGTTGCTGTGTTAAATGAATCTCTTTTCACTACAATACGCCAATACTCATGAAGAGTTTGAAGATTGAAAGTTTGTATGTATTTAATACATCTCTATTGCGAGGTTTTCAAAATAATGGCTAATCGTATCTGGAGAATGAGGTCGCTTTTAAGTTTCAAGTTTTAAGGTGTCTAGATCATCAACAACCTGTCCTGGTCCCTCCATGCCTACGCGAAAGTTAAGAAAGCCCACCAATGCCTCTACTTTCTCAGAAGACGAAGGAAATTTGGCATGTCACCTATGACTCTCAACAACTTCTACAGATGCACCATAGAAAGCATTCTTTCTGGTTGTATCACAGCTTGGTACGGCTCCTGCTCTGCCCAAGACCGCAAGAAACTACAAAAGATCGTGAATGTAGCCCAATCCATCACGCAAACCAGCATCCCATCCATTGACTTCCTACACTTCCTGCAAAGCAACCAGCATAATTCAGGACCCCACGCACCCCGGACATTCTCTCTTCCACCTTTTTCCGTCGGGGAAAAGATACAAAAGCCTGAGGTCACATACCAGCCGACACAAGAACAGCTTCTTCCCTGCTGCCATCAGACTTTTGAATGGACCTACCTCACATTAAGTTGAGTTTTCGCTACACCCCAGCTATAACTGTAACACTACATTCTGCACTCTCTCGCTTCCTTCTCTATAAACGGTATGCTTTGTCTGTACAGCACACAAGAAACAATACTTTTCACTGTATGCTAATACATGTGACAATAATAAATCAAATCAAATAGCAGGTAATTCATACACCAGGATGGCAGTACTGAAGGATTTGACACTTGTGATAAATCTCATTGAAACAAAATAAAAATTGAAACCAAATTATTCCCATATGTATAAACAGAAGAAGCAGTAAACAGGAACAATTATCATTTAAAAAATACACTGAACATTCAAAACACATCCCAAGGTATTGAAAGTAATAATAGAATCATCAGTTTATTCCACTTGTTAGAAAGGCTGTTCATAAGTCCCTCATTAATTTATTGTTGATGAATTATTAACTGGTGCTGCAAAATTTAAATGTCATTGTTCCCGGTCATATCTTAATTTGTTCACTCACATTTAGAACATTTTTAGATTTAATCAATATCAGAGAATCATATCTATTTGATTTTTGACCAACCAAACTGAAAGATTATTCCAATTTTCTGATAATTGCATTTGTAGTTTAGTTTAGAAGAAAGTAAATATAAAATTAAAATTCTTACACAATATTTGAGCATTTGATTAACTGTAAGTTGGAAATGTTATTTTGGTTATTCAATTTAGAGGCGGTGTTCAGTTTTGTATTATGAAAACCCAGACATTTTGAAATAACCCCACCACTAATGTTGATATCAGATGTAAGATTCTGGTTGAACCTGCACTGTATCACATCAGGCCAGTTAAGGAGTTTGAAGTGCCTGTCCAGAAGAGAAACAGGATGCGTTTTTGCTGGATCTTTTCAAGTCAGTTTGTCACTAAAAATTAAACTACAGCCAAAATGCTAGACTTGATCGCAATGTGATTAAAGCTTTCTATGTGCAAGTAAATCCGTTTACAAGGTGATAGAATCAGCAGCAGTATGTGACTGTAAACACAGTTGTTGTCCCCAACCTAAGGTGAAAGACCAACTTCAGTAAGATGTTTAATCAATATAACTCAATTTTTGTCACCTGAATCCACAAGAGAAAACACATGTTGTACTTTCTGAGGGCACAGTGACCTATAATCTCCCTCTATTATGTCATGATTAGTTATTGCTTCTTTTCTTATTTTGCACAGTTAAGTATACATACGTACGGTTTGACTTCAGCTTACATGAAACATATCTATTTGCATTGGAAAATGTCCAATACCAAAAATTGTGCCCAGGTCACTTGGAAATGGTTCAGTATTTATAGGAAGCAGTCAATCAGCAGGAGGAAATGCCTTTTGTCAGAAGCAGTGAGTAAGGTCAATGTTAGTAAGAAATGGTTTCTATCAGGAGAGTACAGCACAAATTTAGCCAGAGATCATTTAAAAATAAGAAATGAGATGGAGCTTTATGTTTATTAATTTGACCAATCCTTTGGGCAAAGGAAGAGTTAATTTTAGTTTATCTTTGTTTTTATGGAAGAATATATTTATTTTTATGGAGCTACTGATGCTAATTTGAATAACAATTTCAGTTTCACACAAAGGTAAGGAAGTTTGCAACTACATTCAAAACAGAGAAAGAAGGCTCCCTAACCGATGTCTCAAAATAAACTTCAGAAGAATTAACATATGTATTGGACAGAGAATTATTTTTGGTTAAGGAACCACATTTGGGTTTGTCCATACTGAATTGAAATACCTGTAAAATGTTTCATTGAAAATCAGAGATCGAGTAACCACAGATGACTTTTTCATGTTTCACATTGGTTAAATGAGGAGGAATGTTGGGAAAGGACTGAGAGTTGTCCCCCTACCCTCTCAGCCAAAGAATGGCATAGGGTAACCTGTCATGTTCTTATAAAGATATTAGGCTTTGGGTTTATTTTCAGTCTGAGACGCAAGGCACCAATCCCGCATAAGAGAATGGGTGAACACATTGTGGGTTCTTTCATTAAGATTAGACACAGGAGAACAGTTTTACATTGTTGTAAATCTTGAGGCACTAGGATCTGTGCTGTCTGCTCTGTTGCTTAAAGCAAAAGTGAAACCAAAATTGGAACACACACTACATACACATTTTCCTTCTAGTGATGCATATAGACACATGTTCATCCTCTCAAAGACATACAACATCCACCTTTCTTTTTTAAAGTTCTTCACCCTCACCTTCCAAAGAAGTATAATTATTTTCAATACATGTTCGTGTTTAGTTACCATTACATAATTGCATGGAACTAGTGTATCTATGCGTCTCTAAAGCATAAAGATAATTTGCTTGTACATTAAGATCTCGAGGTGGTAACCTTGTCTGGAGATGTCTTTAGTTTCTCACAGTGATCTGTGGGACTTTCATTCTTTAATGTTGTACCTGGTTGCATTTGGGATTTTGTCCTAGATGCAATAGGACTGTACGGTGGTTGAGGAGATGGAACAGATTTAATTTGTCTTCAGTTACATCTCATCATTGTGCCTTTTTGTGTAATGCCTTCATTGGATCTTGGTTCTGGACAAATCCTCGTCAACTCAGCTGTTTGCCACATACCTTCTGTGGAATCTTGAATGCAAATTTGTTCCAACTGTAAACTTGGCAATTCTGTACCTGCATTTTTATCATGCATGTCAGTCACATTCCTTTGTAGTTTTAAAAGTTGCTCTCCAGTTTCTGAGAGAGCATACAAAGAACAAAGAACAGTATGGAACATGCCCTCCGGCCCTCCAAGTCTGTGCCGGTCACGTTGTCCTATCTAGACCAACTGCTTGTATCCCTCTATTCCCCGTCTGTTCATGTGTCTATCCAGATAAGTCTTAAATGTCACTAACATGTCTGCCTCAACCACCTCACTTGGCAGTGCATCCCAGGCCACCACCACTCTCTGTATAAAAAATTTGTCCCGCACATCTCTACTGAATCTTTCCCCCTTACCTTGAACTTGTGCCCCCTTGTAATTGTAATTTCTGCCCTTGAAAAAAGCTTCCAACTTTTCACCCTATCTATGCCCGTCATAATTTTATAAACTTCTATCAGGTCACCTCTCAGCCTCTGTCTTTCCAGGGAGACAATCTCTCCACAGGCAATATCCTGATAAACATTATCTGTACTCTTTCCAAAGCCTCCACGTCCTTCTGGTAGTGTGGTGACCAGTATTCCAAATGTGGCCTAACCAACCTTTTATATAGCTGTAACATAATTTGCCAACTTTTATACTCGATCCCCCATCAGATGAAGGCAGGCATTCCATATGCTTTCTTCACCACCTTTTCCACCGGTGCTGCCACTTTTAAGGATCTGTGGACCTGCATGCCCAGATCTCTGTGCTCCTGATGGTTCAGCCATTTATTTTATAGCTCCCACCTAAATTGGATCTTCAAAATGCATCACCTCACATTTGTCCAGATTAAATTCCATCTGTCATTTCTCTGCCCAATTCTCCAGCCTATCCATATCCTACTGTATTCTCTGACAATCTTCATCACTATCCGCAACTCCACCAATCTTAGTATCATCCGCAAACTTGCTAATCAGACCAGCTATATTTTCTCCCAAGTCATTTATATATAGTACAAACGGCAGAGGTCCCACTGATCCCTGCGGAAAACCACTAGTTACAGATCTCCATTCAGAAAAACACCCTTCTACCGCTACCCTCTGTCTTCTATGGCCAAGCCAGTTCTGAATCCATCTAGCTAGTTCACCCCTGATCCTATGTGATTTAATCTTTTGTACCAGCCTCCCATGAAGGACCTTGTCAAATGCTCTACTAAAGTCCATGTAGACAACATCCACAGCCCTTCCCTCATCAATCATTTTTGTCACATCCTCAAAAAACTCAATTACATTAGTGAGATATAACCTCCCTTGTATAAAACCATGCTGTCTGTCACTAACAAGGCCATTCAGTCCCAAATGTGCACAGGTCCTATCTCTAAGAATCTTCTCCAACAATTTCACTATCACTGATGTGAAGCTCAATGGCCTATAATTACCTAGGTTATCCTTGCTACCCTTCTTAAATAACGGGACAACATTGGCTATCCTCCAGCCCTCTGGGACCTCATCAGTGGCCAACGAGGAAACAAAGATTTCTGTTGAGGCCTAGCAATTTGGGCCACGATTCTCCCAAAAGGGCTGAATTGGTGAGAAAACTGTTCCAAATCTGACTCTTTTTTAGTTGAGCTTCTCACCCGAATCTCTGGCCAGCCTGGGACCCCGCAGTGCTGCCCCTGCCCCTCCAACCTACCTCCCCCCCACAACAATTCTCGGGCCAGCCCTGACCCGGTCCCAGAGTGCCCCGATGGACAGCCCACCCCCCCAGCAGTGGTGATCCCCCACCCGCCTCACCCCGGCAGACCCACCCCCGCTGAACCCCGCCCCGGGTCAGACCCCCCCCCCCCTCAGAGGCAAGCCCCCCCCCCCGGCAGACCACCTCCCCCAGCCTGCCCCAATCGCTGCCCTCCCTCCATCCCAGACCGATCCTGTCTGCAGAGTGGCAGCGGGACCCCCCACCCCCACTGATTGCCCTTAGACCCCCACCCACAGCAAGCCCACCCCATTGGCATGGCCTGATGCTCAATGGCCTGCGCCAAGGTGCTCCCTGGGCATGGGCACTTTGCCCCTTGGGCAGTGCCATGGGGCACAGGCTGGCACTGCCAGGGTGCCCATGCCCAGGGGTTACCACCACCCCCCGCCACCCAACCCCCTGGGTGTCCTCGATTGCCCCCCCTTCATTCCGGCGGGGTTTCCCGCTAGTTCACCAAACGTGAGGAGCTAATCTAAACCTCGCCGGAATGAAGTACTCCTGGTGGGGTGGGAGATTCAATCGGGACCCGAAAGTTTCTGATAATCACATTTAAAACATATTTAAAATACATTTTAAAAAGATTCAAATGACTTACCTGCCTTCCCACCAGTTTCCAGCGCGGTCTGCCCGGCGACTGTTCGCCGGCTCTGGGAGATGCGCAGATGTTCCCGGCGCATGCGCAAATCCTGGCACAAGGCCGTCGACGCACATCTCCCACCACGACCCACCAGAAAAGTTGCAGGTCATGATGGGAGAATCGCAACCTTGATTTCTTGTCTTCCTCAGTAATCAGGGATAGATGACATCTGGCCCTGGGGGTTTGTCTACCTTAATGCTTTTTAATTCACCTAACACTTCCTCCCTCGTAATGATGACTTGTTCTAAATGGTTTACACATCCCTCCAAGACACCATCAATCGATGAGTCCCTCTCCTTTGTGAATACCAATGCAAAGTACTCATTAAGGATCTCACCCACTTCCTTTGGTTTTATGCATAATTCCCCTCCTTTGTCCTTGAGTGGACCAACTCTTTCTCTAGCTACCCTCTTGTTCCTAATATATGTATAAAAAGCCTTGGGTTTCTCCTTAATCCTGTCTGCCAAGATATTTCGTGACCCCTTTTTGTCCTCCTAACTCCCTGAGCTCTTTTCTACTTTGCCTGTATTCTTCAAGTACTTCATCTGTTTTTAGTTGCCTCAACCTCATGTATGCATCCTTTTTCTTTTCGACTCGACTCACAATTTCCCTGGTCATCCACAGCTCCTGAATCCTGTCTTTCCTGGCCTTCCTTTTCATGGGCACATGCCTGAAATGTACTCCAATCAACTGCTCCTTAAAAGACTCCCACATGCCAAATGTGGATTTACCCTCAAACAGCCTCTCCCAAACAACAGCCTCCAAATCCTGCCTAATCCGGTTGTAGTTAGCACTTAATCCAAGAAAAACACTCGTCCTTTTTCATGAGTATGCGAAAGCTTTGAGAATTGTTGTCACTGTTCACCACATGTTCCCCCACTGCAACTTTAATGACCTGGCCGGGCTCATTCTCTAGTACTAGGTCCAGTATAGCCCCCTCTCTAGTTGGACTATACACATATTGTTCCAAAAAACCTTCCTGGACACACTTAACAAATTCCTCACCATCCGGACCCCGAGCCCTCAGGGATTTCCAATTAATATGAGGAAAATTAGTCTCCCACTACAACAACCTTATTATTTCTACATCGGTCGAGAATCTGCTTACATACCTGTTCTTCAACATCCCGTGGGCTGTTGGGATGCCAGTAACACACCCCCATTATAGTGACTGCCCCCTTCCTGTTTCTGAGTTCTACCCACACTGTCTCATTACATGTTTCTTCCAAGGTGTCCTCCCTCTGTACAGCTGTAATATGTTCCCTCACCAAAATTGCAACTCCCCCACCTCTTCTACCTTCCCCTTTGTCTCGCCTAAAACACTTAAATCCCAGAATATTTAGCTGCCAGTCCTGTCTCTCTTTTAACAAAGTCTCTGATATCGCAACCACATCCAAGTTCCGCGCAAGAGCCAAGCCTCTAAGTTCATCTATATTACCTGTTACACTCCTTGCATTGAAGCAGATGCACTGCAGACCTCTGGGCCTACTGAGTTCGACCTCCCTCAGCCTGCTTTTCCTCTTAGCCAGTCTGGCCTTGGTGCCATGCTCATCCCCAGTCTCTATACTTACTGGCCTACTGTTCTGATTCCCACTCCCCTGCCACATTAGTTTAAACCCACCCGAATCATACTAGCAAACCTCCCAACCAGGATATCAGGTGCAACCAGTCCTTCTTGTACAGGCCCCTCCTTCTCTGGAGCATATTCCAATGATCCAAAAATCTGAAGCCCTCCCTGCTGCACCAGTTCTTTAGCCACATGTTCAGCTGCACGATCTCCCTGTTCCTAGCCTCACTAGCATGTGGCAGGGAGAGTAATCCTAAGATTACTACCCTAGAGGTCCTGCATTTTAATCTCCTACCTAACTCCCTAAATTGCCCTTGCAGGACCTCGCTACTCTTTCTACCTATGTCATTCGTGCCAATGTGGACAATGACATCTGTCTGATTTCCTTCCCATTTTAGGATGCTTTATACCCGCTCAGAGACATCCAGGACCCCGGTACCAGAGAGGCAAATTACCATCCTGGAGTCCCTTCCCTTGTAGTTACCTTGCCTTGTAGTTTTAAAAGTTGCTCTCCATTTTCTGAGAGAGCAGAGTGTGTAGGTAAATTGATTCATGAGTTTTGCCAGTGTTGCGCTTAAAGGTGTCAATCTCAGGTGTAACAACACAATAAGTAGACCTTGCTTGGTCTGTCTACATTTAAGAATTGAAGATTCCACCATGTCAATCATTTGTTCAGCTAGCCTATTAGATTGAGGGAAATAAGGTACTGTGATCAATATTCCACTCCTTAAACATGTCCTGAAATAGTTTACCAACAAATTGTAGACGATTATCTGAAATGATCTCTCGTGCTTCTTGCTGATGACTTCAAAGTCATTGTTCATACCTGGCCAAGAGACTGTCTCTCTTGCGATCTTCTTGTCTGATCTATGCCCATGTGTGAGTGATGACATGGGCATTGAAGAATATAAGGTCGCAAAGATTCCAATATGATGACCTGCTTGCTTTGAAAAATGACAGCCATGATGTGGAGATGCTGGCGTTGGACTGGGGTAAACACAGTAAGAAGTCTCACAACACCAGGTTAAAGTCCAACAGGTTTATTTGGTAGCAAAAGCCACTAGCTTTCGGTGCGCTGCTCCTTCACCCATCCCCTATGGACAAGCCGTCCGTATACACAGGATTTGCTCGGATGAGGAGGATCGCAACAGACACCTCCAGACGCTGAAGGATGCCCTCATAAGAACAGGATATGGCGCTCGACTCATCGATCAACAGTTCCGACGCGCCACAGCAAAAAATCGCACCGACCTCCTCAGAAGACAAACACAGGACACGGTGGACAGAGTACCCTTCGTCGTCCAGTACGTCCCCTGAGCGGAGAAGCTACGGCATCTCCTCCGGAGCCTTCAACATGTCATTGATGAAGGCGAACATCTCGCCAAGGCCATCCCCACACCCCCACTTCTTGCCTTCAAACAACCGCGCAACCTCAAACAGACCATTGTCCGCAGCAAACTACCCAGCCTTCAGGAGAACAGTGACCACGACACCACACAACCCTGCCACAGCAACCTCTGCAAGACGTGCCGGATCATCGACACGGATGCCATCATCTCACGTGAGAACACCATCTACCAGGTACACGGTACCTACTCTTGCAACTCGGCCAACGTTGTCTACCTGATACGCTGCAGGAAAGGATGTCCTGAGGCATGGTATATTGGGGAAACCATGCAGACGCTACGACAACGGATGAATGAACACCGCTCGACAATCACCAGGCAAGACTGTTCTCTTCCTGTGGGGGAGCACTTCAGCAGTCACGGGCATTCAGCCTCTGATCTTCAGGTAAGCGTTCTCCAAGGCAGCCTTCACGACAGCGCAGAGTCGCTGAGCAGAAACTGATAGCCAAGTTCCGCACACATGAGGACGGCCTAAACCAGGATGTTGGATTTATGTCACATTATCAGTAACCCCCACAGCTTGCCTCCTGGACTTGCGGGCTGTCCTGTCTGGAGACAATACACATCTCTTTAATCTGTGCTTAATGCTCCCTCCACCCACATTGTCTGTATCTTTAAGATCTGGTTGGTTGTAGGGATTCGCATTCTAATCAGTATTCTGTAATTTGATTTTGTGTCTCTGTGCACTGTTTGAGAGCACATTTCCACTCCATCTGACGAAGGAGCAGAGCTCCAAAAGCTAATGGTATTTGCTACCAAATAAACCTGTTGGAGTTTAACCTGGTGTTGTTAAAATTCTTACTGTGTTCAAAAATGACTCCAAAAAGATGCTTAACTCATCCTGATAAGGCCAAGATGACCTCACATGTTCGTGGTCATGCTGAATTGAAACAGGCTATCCTTCAATGATAGCTTTCCACAGTTCTGTCGTGTTGCACAAAATGTACCAGGTCAATTTTGAGAACGTCTTCATGTTTGGTGTCAATTAAGCCAACTTGTAGATCTAAGGATATATCTTCTATTTTCACTGAGTTAGGCAATTTGCTAAGTGGATCTGATGTGACCATCACATTACCAGATTTGCATTTAATTTTACAGTTGTAACCTTGGATCCTGGTCAAGAGACATTGCAATCTTGGTGGTGTCCTGATCAATGATTTTCACCAAATCATTTCCAGCAGATTGTTTCTTCCACAACACGTCTCTTCATTAATTTTGTGGTTGTGTTGTACAATGCCTTTTGAGACGATGAACATGAGTCTGTATACACCATTAGAAGGAAAATAATGTATGTATTGTGTGTTCCAGTTTTAGTTTCACTTTTGCTTTTAACAGCAAAACAGACAACACAGCTTGTAGTGCTCCAGGCTTTACAACAATGTAAAATAGTTCTCGTGTACCTGGTCTTAATAGATGTGTAATAAACCCACAATGTGTTCACCCAATCCCTTATAAGTGATTGGTGCCTTCTGTTTCATACAGCAAATAAGCTTATATGGCTGTAAGAGTACAACATGGTGTGCAGCAGTGATTCCTTCTAAAACAATGGTGACAGCTAACAGACATGGATAATAATGAATAGTTGCCAACGTTCTGAGGATATAAGATTTGAATCTTGGTAAACTCTTCCAATGGTGTGGTGACATCAACATGTTGCATGATAGCAATGGTGTGAAACGCATGCTCATCACTCTTTGTCCCGACATGCACATCATTGTCATTTTCTGGTTTGTCAATCACCTCATGTATTAGGTTTCTGACAGGAAAGCAGATGGTCATTCCTATTGCTTGAAGGCAGCCATTGTGTATGGTCCATTTGGATCAGTGCATGACTTTTTGTAGCTTCATCAGCCTTTGCTCTAGTGCACTGCTGCTGCCAATGGCCCTTTCTACCATATGCCTTACAGAACTGTTGAAATACTGGACATTTCCATGGTGAATGTATGTTCCCGTGCGATCACCAACTCAACAATTCTATCTGCTAGCTCTGCATCTGAAAAATTAACAATAAGAGGGGAGAGATACAAAGGGGTCCAGAGGGGCAATTTTTTCACAAAGAGGGTGGTGAGTGTTTGGAACAAGCTGCCAGAGGTAGTATTAGAGGCGGGTACAATTTTGTCTTTTAAAAGCATTTAGACTGTTACATGGGCAAGTTGGGTATGGAGGGATATAGGCCAAATGTGGGCAATTGGGACTAGCTTAGGGGTTAAAAAAAGGAGCAGTATGGACAAGTGGGGCCGAAGGGCCTGGTTCCCTGCTGTAAACCTCTATGACTCTATGACTGTAAGTAGTCTTTTCTCCACATCTGCTGACAAAGTAGTTTATGGATTATTTAGGCTGTTTACAATATGACATGAACTGTAGGTGATGAAAATGGAAGTTTAACCTGATTCCAAACTAGCCTCCAATGCAGTCCGTATCTTCTGGGGATCCTTTAAAAGTTTAAAGTTTATTTATTAGTCACAAGTAGGCTTACATTCACACTGTAATGAAGTTACTGTGAAAATCCCTACTCGCCACATTCTGGCGCCTGTTCGGGTACACTGAGGGAGAATTTAGCATGACCAATGCACCTAGCCTGCACATCTTTGGATTGTGGGAGGAAACCGGAGCACCCAGAGGAAACCCACGCAGACACGGGGAGAACGTGCAGAGTCCTCACAGACAGTCACCCAAGCCGGGATAGGTCTTCTTTTGTTAATTCTGATGTGTTCAGCCCATGTAGACTTTCATTCCCAATTGCTAGGTGAAACTTTATGACTTGCTAGTCTGGTTTACACACACCTGATTCGAGAAACTATAGTTCCGTTAACGCTGTTTAAAAAGTTTGAATTCAGAGAATAGATCAGTTGCAGTCCAATTCAAAGTGAGGAATTTTGTGAACATTCTGACAATATCCCTTTGACCTCCTTTCTGCTGCAGCACCGAGGATGAATGTTGTGTAGCCACTTTCACGCACTTTCCATGAAGGTGCGTTCTGCTGGGAACACACCATGAAGTAATGGCATCAATGCTTTGAATAGAGTTTATTTTTCAGCAACGTCCGATGCTGTCCATTACACCACAACTTTCTCTGGCCTGATTTTTTGACTTTTTTTTGTTTTAGATTCTCCCTTGCTCGCTATGGATCGGCCCACATCCTGCTCATTCGCTTTTCCTGACTGAGATAAGCTGGGGCTGGTCCTCTCAACATGCCATCCCATGACGGAGTGGACAAGTTGTGCGCTGCAATCTCACCACGAGGGATGGGTCTGTGGACTAGCTTTTTATCTGAGCAATTGCTCAAAGCTGTGTCTCCAAAGTTTCTCTTCACAGTCACCATACAGCATTTTCAACATTCCCTGACTCTGCAACTTCATTCTGTTCTTACCAAAACATTGAGGGTCTTCTCATATTGCGCAGCAGAAATTAACACTGTTCACTATGACATATCTGTACTTAATCTTTTTCCATCTTTGCCATCATGTCACAGCCTTCCTTAAAGATGTCTATTCATTGCCACCATTGTCATGTAGACGGAACCACTGCTGTACACCATATCGTGTTCTTTTAATGATATAAATCCTTAAGCTTATTTGCTGTATGGGGAAGAAGAAAATAATCACTTATAAGGGTTTGTGTGAACACATTGTGGGTTCACTACACATTTATTCAGATGAGGCATGTGAGAATAGATTTACATTGTTGGAAAGTTTGAAGCACTGGGAGTTGTATTCACCGCTCTATTGCTTCAAACAAAAGTGAAATGAAAACTGGAACACAATACATGCATCATTTTCCTTCAAGTGATGCATAAAAACTCATCATCTTTAAAGCATACCACAACTTCACTTAGAAATGGAAGAAGAAATGTTTTACAATTTGTTGAAGGTAAGCAGTAGACCTGTGGACCTGTGCCCTTGCTGCCATCTCAGGGGCAGACCAGCAAAATCAATTTGAAGAATTGTAACTTTAGAGGACTTTGCACAGTTTGGCATAAGGGTAGGGGTGAGTGAGCCCAGATCCACTACCCCTTATCCCCACTTCCACCAAATACATGTGAGTTGAGAAATGAAAATGATATCCTCACTTTCTAGGATGTTTCAGATAAAAACAGTAGACAGATCATCACTCTTTTGTGAGAGCTAGAAAGAGTTAATGGTAAATTGATGTAAATACTGGGGACCATTGACTTCTCACTTTTAATTTGAAAGCAAAAGTATAACATGAATATTCATTCATGTTACTGCCCTAAGAATACTTCATTTATTTTCAACAATCAATTTTAAACTACAAACTACAGCTTTACTCTCAATTATTTTAAATTCTGAAAATATGAAGAGAACAATGTTTACATCAATACACAGGACAAATACAGAACTCTATGCAATAGCTCCTTAGCTATATAGATAACAGATGCATTGGTTGATTTTCCAGAATTCTCCAGATTCTTGAACAGTCTCCATGGATTGGTGGATAGCAAACATAACCCTGCTATTCAGGAAAGAAGAGAGATACGCCCTGTTTGTCACATCCCTGAAAATAGATCCCAGCATTATCCTGACTACTGATATCAGGCTAACTACTATACTTAGCCTGATATCAGTAGTCAGGATAATGCTGGGATCTATTTTCAGGGATGTGACAACAGGACATTTGGAAAATCATAGTATGAGTAGGCAGAATTGCACAGATTATGAAAGGGAAATCACGTTTAACAAATCTGTGAAGAATCTTTAAGATTGGTAACTAGCAGGGTGGATAAGGGAAACAATTTGACGTAGTATATATGGATTATCAAAAAGCTTTCAATAAAGTGCCATGCAATAAATTACTACTCATAATTAGGGCTAATGGAAGTGGAGGTATATTAGCATGGATGAAACTTGGTTAATGGAGAGAAAATAGAGAGCAGGAATAAATGGGTTATTTTGGGGTTGGTAGACAAGGTACTGTTTTGAAGGGGGAGGCTGATCCCCTCTCTGAGAATTACCACTTAACTCAAAGAGGAGTACTTCGTCTCATAATCTGTTTAAGCGTGTGAGAAATAATACAATCTGCTCTTCAGCAACTTTTAGTGGTCAAATCAAAATAACTACCTGAGATTCCCTCTGTAAATCAACAAGTAACACTTTATTTATCTAACTAACAGTGAACACGTTAACTAAACTATTAACAAACTGAATAAAACACTATTCTAATGAAATGCTGTTTAGATAGATACAATTCTCACTTACTAACAAAAAAATAGAATTTTTAATAGTCATTCTCAAAATACAACCAGGTTTTATTTTCTGGAATCTTCTGTCTTCTTTGCTGATTTCTTCTGTCTGCAACCCCGGCTTCTTTTTGGTACCTTTTCTAATTAGGATAAGGCTTTGAGCTAAAAGCTATTAGCTGTGGCAGAGGCAGTTGCTGGCTGGTTCTCTGGGAGTTGGCTGTTATACCCCTGATGACATAACAACATCTCCATAATAGGATTGGTTTACAGGTTATCAAAACATCAAATTCAAATCTGATAGGCTGCTGTTTATTCAAATGCCTATTTTGAATTGATTGGTTAAAATTCAAAACAGCCTGTTGTCTTGGCAACATTACTGCCTAGCCTCTCGATACAATGTTTTATTCTATGCTCTCTGTGTACTTGCATTTGTACCTGCATCTCTTTTTTTCAAACTCTAAGTACGGAAAAAACTACCTTTTATAACAGGCAATTTTATAACTCTTAGCATTTTACAATTTTTAAATAATTTTCCAAACGCTAACTTCACAACAATACTACAAGGATTAGTGCTTGGTTCTCAGCTATTTGCAATCTATATTTATGGCTTAGATGTGGGGCTGGCTGAGGGTAATGTATCTAAGATGCTGATGATACAAAGTTGGGGAACGAAATAAGAAGTAAGGAGGACTCCAAGAAACTGCAAAAAGGAATAAAGGTAGATACAGAGAATAGCCTACAACATGGCAGATAGAGAGTTTGAATTTATCCACCTGAGTAGGAAAAACAGAAAAGCAGAATATTTTTAAATGCTGAGAGACTGGGAAATGTTAGTATTCAAAGGGACCTGGGTAGAGTTGCACATGCATCACAGTAAACTAACATGCAACAAGCAATTAGAAAAGTAAATGGTATGTTAGCTTTTGTTATAAGGAATTGGACTGTGTAAGGAATGCGAGACTCTTTCCGATGTTTATGTTTAACACTGAGTCCTTTAACAGGAGCCAAGCCTGAAAAGTCAGCCAGGGACGCACCCCGCCGACTCCAGCAGGTCCAATGCCATTGATTGGCAGAAAGCGGAACTTCCACCTGTCACCAAGAGGAATTTCCGCCTTTGAGAGCTCCCGGCCAATTTGATTGGCTGACAACCCTGCAGTCCTTTTAGGAACAGTGCTGCAATGGCCAGAAGAGGCACTACAACTGTCTGCCTGGAACGAAAGGCCAGGAATTGAAGGTAAAGTAAGTGGCAGGGGTCAAGGCGTTGGTGGGGAAAGCTTGAGGAGTCGTGAGGGGGGTGATTGGGATCTTGGGATCTCGGTGGATAGGTCGTTCATGTGGGGGAGGGAGGCCACTTAAGGGCATTAATTGGGCAAGAGCTGGCTACCTGTCTGAGGCCCAACCCGCCCTGGTGTAAAATCACAAAGAAGTCACTGCAGGCGGGATGCTGGTGGGAATCCCTTCCATGCAATTTTACATTCCCTCACCCCCTTCCCCTCCACTGCACCCCACTCACCACCTCAGAACCTGCTGGAGTCGGGGAGCGTAAAGTTCTGGCCACATGAACAAACAGCTGAACTCAAGAGGTGAAGTGAGAGTGACTGCCCTTAACATCAAGGCAGCATTTCACCATATGTGGCATCAACGATCCCTAGCAAAATTGGATTCAAAAGGAATCGGGGAAAACCGTGCGCCCAACCCTAGCGCCAAATCCCACTTTACCGTCTTCTGGCCCATTCCGCATCTGCGCTGTAAGCGACCTGCAAAATAAAAGTCTGAAGTCGTCGCTGCAGCTTCCAAAGAGCGGGGTCAGAGCCTGCAACGGCTCTCTGACCCAGCTCCTCCTCTGGTCGGGTGGGGGGGGGGGGGGGGGAGGGGGGTGGTGGTGCGGGGGATGGGGGGGGGAGGAGGGGGGTGGGTGGGACCCAGATCATCCTCTGGTCAGGGATGGGGGCGGGGGGTGGTGGGGAGGTGGGACCCAGATCATCCTCTGGTCGGGGGGGTCCACTGCCAGTCTGCGGCCAGTCGGTAGGGAGGGAGGGGGCAGGGGGGGTCCGCTGCCACTCTGCGGGTGATCCCTCCTCCTCTCCGGAGGAACAAATCCCTCCTGCTGGAGTGGACGTGCGACCATGCCATCCCACAAAACCTTCAGGATGAAGCGATTCCTCGCTAAGAAGATGAAGCAGAACCGGCCGATTCCACAGTGGATCCGCATGAAAACCGGCTACAAGATCAGTGCAAGTCCAAGAGGAGACACTGGAGAAGGACCAAGCTGGTCAAGATTACTCTTCCCTGCAGGGGCAAGAGAGCGGGAGAGATGGCTGTGGCTGGTAGTGTACCAGTGATGGTGTATCCCTTTACAGGCCCAGCTTGGTCCTCCTCCAGTGTCTCCTCTTGGACTTGTACTGATCTTGTAGCCGGTTTTCATGCGGATCCACTGTGGAATCGGCCGGTTCTGCTTCATCTTCTCAGCGAGGAATCACTTCATCCTGAAGGTTTCATGGGATGGCATGGCCGCACGTCCACTCCAGCAGGAGGGATTCATTCCTCCGGTGGGGAGGAGGGATCGCCCGCAAAGTGGCGGCGGACCCCCCCTGCCCCCTCCCTCCCCACCGATCGGCCGCAGACTGGCAGCAGACCCCCACCCCCCCCAACCAGAGAATGATCTGGGTCCCGCCCCCCCCTCCTCCTCCCACCCTCCCTCCCCCCCACCCCCATCCCCAGAGGATGACCATCAGAGAGCCGCTCTCTCCACTTTCTGCTTTTTTTTTCTTTCGCGCCCGGGCGCGCTCTGTCAGATGTGTTTCGAACTGCGTATGCGCAGTTCAGAGCTCAGATCGGTCCGCCAGCGCTAAGCCCCACCCACAGCGTGAATCGGACCGGAGCCGGCAAAACGCGTATGGGCGCGCTGCAAAGAGGATTCCAGGCGTGGATCTATTTGACGCCCGGATTCGGCACCTCGACTCAAAATGGTAAAATCAGGCCCTATGTCTATATGCAGCAAGACCTGGACAACAATCAGGCTTGGGCTGATAAGTGGCAAGTAAGAAATACCAAGAAATTACCATCTCCAACAATCCAACTATATTCCCTTGACATTCAATGGCATTACCTTCACTGAGGCCTCCATTAATGTGATCCAGGGGGTTACCATTGACCAGAAACTAAACTGGTCTAGCCATATAAATACTGTGGCTACAAGAGCAGGTCTGATGCTCAGAATTCTGGGATTACTTAGTCTTGTCTATCGAATGCAGCTTCTGCTGTTTGGCATGTAGTTCTGTGTGACATTCTCAGTGAAGGTAATGCCATTGAATGTCAAGAGAATATAGTTGGATTGTTGGAGATGGTAATTTCTTGGCACTTGTTACTTGCCACTTATCAGTCCAAGCCTGAATGTTGTCCAGGTCTTGCTGTATATAGACATAGACTGCTTCAGTGTCTGATGAATTGTGAATTGTACTGAACATTGTGTAATCACCGGTGCACATTCTACTTGTAGTGGAGGGAAGATTATTTATGAAGCAGCTGAAGATGGTTGGGTCTAAGACTTGAGGAACTCCTGCAGTGATGATCTGGGATTTAGATGATGTAGTTTCACCAAGTTGGCACCATATTTTTAGGTATGCTTGATGCTGTTCCTGCCATGCCCTCCTAAATTCCTCATTGAACAAGGTTTGAACTCCTGACTTAAAGGTAATGGTAGAATGAGGGATATCCCAGACCATGAGGTTACAGATTGTGTTGAATACAATGCTGTCTGTTGAGGGCCTACAGTTTTGGCTGCCCAGTTTTGGGCAGTTCTCAATCTATTCTATTTAGCATGGTTGTAATGCTACACAACATGATGGATGGTACCTTCAGTGTGAAGATGGGACTTTGTCCCAAAAAAGGACTGTGTAATGGTCATTCTGACCAATATTGTCATGGACAGATTCATCTCTGATAAATATATTGGTGAAGGTGAGGTCAAGTAGATTTATCCTTTTGTTGGTTTCCTCACTAATTGCTGCAGGGTCAATCTAACAACCATACCCTTCAGGACTCGGCCAGCTTGACCAGCGCTAGTACTACTGAGCCACTCACAAATCACATAACAGATCTTGAAAGTAACATGAGCAGTTTTACTGCTGCAAAATTCGGACCCTATGCACCAAACCTATCATACTAAATGGGGAACATGTCTACACAGTAAAAATAATTATATGTGAGCAGCCAGTGAATCTAAAATCAGAGAATCATAAAATCGCTGCAGTGCAGAAGGAGGCCATGCACTACCTGAGAATATGGTGGAAGCAGGTTCAAGAGGAAAGTGGATAATTATCTAAAAAGGAAGAAAGTGCAGGGTTTGGGGAGAATGTGGGGAAGTGGCACTAGGTGAATTTCTGCTTCAGAGGGCCACAGACAGGCACAATGACTTGCTTCTGCGCTCTAACCATTCTGTGAATCTGTGATATGGCCTTAGTTTCACACCTCATCCATTAGGTGGCTGTATCTGATAGCTAAGCTTTCATAGAGGCAGAGATGATTCTGAATTTTATAACTTGCAATAAAAGAGGAACTTAATTTGTGTGCCAATTAAGGGTTTTGCAAAACCTTGTGAAAAGCCCATGTCTGCACCGACTCTCTGACAGAGCATCTCATCCCCGCCCTATCCCTGTAACCCCACATATTTACCCCACTAATCCCCTAACCTACCCATCTTGGGACACTAAGGGGCAATTTAGCATGGACAATCCACCTAACCTGCACATCTTTGGACTGTGGAGGAAACCAGATCATCCAGAGAAAATCCACGCAGACACGGGGAGAACGTGCAAACTCCACTTAGACGATCACCCAAGGATGGAATCGAACCCTGGCTCTGTGAATCTGTCTATATAAAATAAATTGGCTTAATCCAAAAGATTCTTGTAATCACCACAGCATTAAAAAAATCATCACTGTATTAACAGTGGCTAAATTCACTATTGTGAATCAGCAAAATTGCAAAATTACAAAACAAATTGCAGACATGGGCTTTTCACAAGGTTTTGCAAAACCCTTAATTGGCACACAAATTAAGTTCCACTTTTACTGCAAGTTATAAAATTCAGAATCATCTTCGCCTCTGTGAAAGCTTAGCTATCAGATACAGCCACCTAATGGATGAGGTGTGAAACTAAGGCCACATCACAGATTCACAGAATGGTTAGAGCACAGAAGCAAGCTATTTGACCCATCGTGCCTGTCTGTGGCTCTGTGAAGCAGAAATTCACCTAGCGCCACTCCCCCATGTTCTCCCCATAACCCCGCATGTTCTTTCTTTCTAGATAATTATCCTATTCTCTCTTGAACCTGCTTCCACCACATTCTCAGGTGGTGCATTCCAGCTGAAAAAGATTTTCCTGATTTCTCCATTGCTTCCTTTGACAATTACCTTAAATCTGTGCGCTCTCATTCTCCATCCTTCCACCCATGGGAAGTGTTCCCCTATCTTCTTTGTCCAGATCCCTCATGATTTTGAATACCTCCATCAAATTTTCTCTCAACTTTCTCTATTTCGAGGGAAAACAGTCCTAAATTCTCCGATCTATCCACATAATTGAAGTTTTTCATCCCTGGATCCATTCTTATGAATCTTTTCTGCACTCTCTCTAATGTCTTTGCATCCTTCCAAAAGTGTGGTGCCAAGGTCTGGATGTAATACTCCAGTTGAAGCCATACCAGTGTTCTCAACACCTTAACTTCCTTGCTTTAGACTCTATGCCTCTATTAATAAAGTCTAGGATACTGTAAGCTTTATCGGCCACTCTCTTAAGTTGTCATGGCCCCTCCAATAACATACAGATATGCATCCAGGTCCCTCTGCCCTTGCACTCCCTTTAAAAATTAAAAAGGTTAATAATCAGACCAGTTTAATAATCACATAAGCTGTTAGCTGCTAAACTCAGTCACTCAGTATTTTACGAAAATAAAGGCTGTGTTCAAGTTCCAAAATTCTCCGTCTGCTCACTCAAGGGGACAGAGTCCAAAAGCAGCTGGACAGCTAATTTTGTCCCACAACAGAATTGTACTTTTTATTTTATTGTGTTCTTCCTACCAAAATGAATAATTTCACACTTCTCTGCATTAAATTTCATCCATCACTTTTCTGTTCATTCCACCAACCTTTCTATGTCCCATTGAAGTTCTACACTATCCTTCTCACAGTTCATAATGCTTCCAAGTTTTCTATTGTCTATCATTTTGAAACGGTACTCTATACATCATGGTCTAGGTCATTAATCTATATCAGGAAGAACAGGGGTCCTAACACTGTCAAACATATACCTGTTTAAGTAGATGCAAACGATCCCATGAGATCAGAATATTCTCTTAGTGTCCTGGTCAACAAAACGCCAGCACAGTCTCTTAAAAACAAATTAATTGGCAATTTATCTCATTGCTGTTTGTGAAACATTTCTTTACACAAACTGATTGCTATATGTACCTGCAAAACAACTATGTCTATACATTAAGTGTATTTCATTAGTTGCACAGTGAGTTGAGAAATCTGATGATTGTTGCCAGGTTTCGATAATGCAGGGCTCCCCTCTGGAAAGAGAATGAGTAGGCAGATCCTTCAACCCAAATAAAAGTGCCAAGGAATTCTTGGGCTAAAGTAGAGCTTGACACATTAGGGTTCTAGTTTCCAGCCTTCCACTACATTCCAGGTGAAATTGCATGGAACTGTGCTGGGAAAGTGGCACAGAGACCAATTCAGATTGGCCTGGACACAGAACTGGCAGTTCATTGTTGATCCTTGGGGAAACCTCTACAGCTTCGCCACCACTGGTCTACCTCTGAGCATGTTGGCGGTTCCGTATAGATCATCCATGAAGCATGCTGAAGCAAATTTCAGTGCTTGCCTCCAAAGGGACGATCGACTGCAGTATTTTCCCAAGAGAGATGGCCTGCAATGCAGACATTTATAAAGCTCTTTTTTAGAGTGTTATTGTATTGTTTTTACCAACCACCTTGATGTCATTTACTCTAAGACAGCTTCATCTCCATCTCCGAAGATCTGTTTAGGAATTAAGTAGTCATCCATGGCCTGTCCATCTAAATTGAATTTTCTGGAGAGTGGTCCACATGCTGTTGAGACCAGCAAGATGAAGGAATTCAGTGTTCGTGATTTTGTCCTGTTATCAAAATATCATATTGGGCCTCAGGTGTTGTTGGTGGAAGTATTCCAGAGCTTTGATGTGGCATCCATAGCAGACTCAGGATTCGGAGCCATACAGCAGAGTGGTAAAGACAATTTTTGAATTTAGTCTTCAGCTTAATGCTGTTTTCAGGCACGATCATGAAATCAGCTATGGGCATGACTTGCGTTCTGGATATGTGCACTGGATATCTTCATCCATACTGGCATCCCTAGAGACCACACTGCCAAAGAATGAGAACTTTTCTACAATCTTGAGACTGGTATCATCAAACACTTACGTCTGGTTTTTCATGGTGTGTGCCTGGTACTATTTAAAACATAACCTGACCAATTTGATGCATAGAACTGACTGAGATGAATGGCATTCAAGTCTATTGCTGGTTTGACAATCAAGAAGGATGCAAATATTCCAGCATGCCATTGTCTTGGTTGGTAACTTTGTGTGTCTTTGCTTCCTTCTGCATTTTCTTTCCACTAGACTGAGTCTCTCCCAGCCACGGTATGTTGGGCAGTAACATAAGAGGCAGTCTTTGTTTATGCCTCCTTTTATCAGCCCCTCTAGTGAAAACCAGCCTGTTGTGCATCCCCAAACATGGCAGCTGGATCATTACATAGTGCTGCCTGATGCCAATGCTACTATCAGGTACATTTCGCAACTATCTATCATCTAAGGACTGTACAAGTTGAGGACTATGACTTCCAATGTAACCATACCGTCACTTGGCCTGTTTCCTATCGCTGTAGAACTTGGTTGTATCATCTACAGGTGGGTGACCGGTTCAGGATGTTTCTCTTGCTTTTGTCATTTCACACTGTGCTATATATGTTGAAAGTACCAAATACTTATAGGTGTTGCCTACATGCCACAGTAGACTTTGTTTTGCCCTTCCAACATCTGTCCTTCCACTGAGGTAGAGGTTAACAGGGTTCACAACAAGAAGGGGTGGATGGAACTTGAACTGAGAGGCTATAGATTGTGAGCAGAGATCTCTTCCAATCAGAGATCAGCTTCTTTTCTGCTAATGGGGCATTAACTAGGACAATCTGGCAAACAAAATAAGCTTTTAAAAAAATTTGTACTCCACTCTTAAAGTTACAAAGCCAATGCACAGAGTGGACCGGGCAAACCTGAATCCATCTCCCTGCTTGCTCCAAAACCTAGAAGATCCAAGCTGACAAGAAAAGGCATTGTACCCCATCTTGGGCTTGTTCTGACGTTTGATCTTAGCCAAAAGAAATAAGAGTTGCCTCACAACTTTTGAACATCTGCCACATTATACTTAGAATATACCACAGAATTCAGAGTGCTTGCACCTTTCTACACTTTAAAGTGCATATGTTTTTCATATGTTTTGAATAAGTTAATAATTTATTATTTTGTAGCAAATTTGATGATGTACAAGCATGAAGAATTCAATCTGCTATTGCATAATCATCACAATAATTTAACCAGTGCAGTGTATCTGGCCTAAGCTGTTTCACTCAACACAGGACTTGATCTTTTAAAAGTTTTATTTCTCCACTGGGATACCTGCGGAACTGAATTTTTGTAAATGTTCCCTGTGGAGGATTTGTTCCTTTAAATATTTTCCAAAGTTTAGAACTGCTCAGGTCCTCTGGTTTCTCTTAAGGTGGAGAGGGCAGCATCTAGCAAAGCTGAATAACTGCATGTATTTGCCTAGAGACATATTCCTTATGGAAGCTTCAAGGCGTGGTTAGGAAATTTTGCAAAACACTTGGGATTTTGGTTTGAACTGCTTAAAGAAACTTACAGCTTTTTTAAACAAAAAGATTATATTATAGCTTCCCAGAGATCAAGGACCCCTGCTCCGGGTCATAGTTTTCAGATTGTGTTCTCTTTACATTTTCCAAGTTGGCATGTTGCGACTTCCCTCGAGGCAGTGTGAGTGATGTGCACTCATGGCATGTTCATCATTATGCAATGCATTAAGATTGTTTAATTCCTTGGAGATGTGACTGCAGAAGAACCAGCACAAAACAGAGCATTGGAAGGGTTGGAAAATTCTGTAACTTTTCATAACAGGAGAGGCTGGTGGGGGTGATGGGGGGTAATGTTGCATAAAGGTTACATGAATAAGAACATTTGCAAATTAAGATCTTGTTAAATAACAAAGTCTGCGTAGCTGGTCTTAATCAAATGCTGATAGTAAATGCACTTTGTCAAAGGGGCAGAGGGCTATGGATTTTATGAAGCATTCAGATTTTGAAGCATTTTTTTTCTTGTGTCCTCTGTTAAAACTTTTGACATTTTTGGGTCATGATTTGCGGTAGTAACAAAATCATGGGGGACCCAAAGGTACACCTTAGTAACTCTGAGATAAAACTAGAAGTTCATACAATATAGTCAGCATTCAAAAAGAGAATGCAAAGTTAACACAAAAGCCAAATACTGCAGGTGCTGGAAATCTGAAATGAACACAGAAAACTTTGGACAAAGTCGGCAGGCGAGGCAGCAACTGTGGAGAAAGAAAGAGAGATAACATTTCAGGTCGATGATCTTCCCAGAATTAGAAAAAGTTAGAGATGTAACAGATTTTAAGCAAGTGCACAGACTGGAAAAGGAAGAATGAATTGGAAAGGACAATAGAGTAAGTCTACGGGGCTATGGAACGCAGGAGAAAATAATTACAGAGGGGATGTTGGTGCAAGCTGAGAGGATGCAAGTAGGACAAATAAAGAAACTAAAGATGGATTGAGAGGTGTAACTGGGAACAGTTACCAACCATTGTTGTCCAAAGATGGGGGCAGAGGTTACGATCTGAACCCAATGTTGAGTTCAGAGGGTTGTAAAGTAATCAAAAGATGAGTTGCTACTCCTCTAACTAACATTTAACTTCATTGAAACAGTGTAGGATGCTGAGAACAGAGAGGTCAGAGTGGGAGACTACAGAAAGAATTAAAATAACACATGACCAGAAGCTTAGAGTCAGGCTTACAGAAAGAATGGAGGTGTTCCCACAAAGCAGATAGCTAACTTGCATTTAATCTCCTCAATATGAAAGAGACAACGCCATAAGCGATGAATGTAGTGTTAAATTGAAAGCAGTTCAAAAAGATCGCTGCTTTAATTGTTCAATTGATTGAAGAGTGACCCACAGGGTGTTGTAGTGGAAATAGTCGCTTTAGAATACTGAAAGGGAGGGGGAAGATGTGTTTGGTGATGGCAACACGCAGGAGGATAATGCATTATGGGGGCTGGTGAGATGGAAAGTTAGGACAAAGTGAATGGTACAGGGAGGAGAGAGTGAGGTTAGAGCTGCGGAAATTGGAAAGGACATGCGTGAGGGTCTTGTTGATCATGGTGGAAGGGAACCTTCAGTTGAGGAAACAGTTGCGATGGAAATGTAGCAACAGGGAGAATGGAAAAGAAAAGTTAACACTTTTATTATTCCAGCTGTGGTGAAGGGGACTGATCAGGCTGGAGAAGACCTTTTATAAGAAGAACCAAAACAAAGATCAGAGAAAAGAAGTTAAGGTTGGTATCAAATTGAAAGAAAAGACATATAGTGCTGCAAAGATTAGTGGCGGGGCAGAAGGTTGGGAAAATTTTAGAAACCAGAAATGATTGACTGAAAAGAAATTGGAACATGAGAGAAAACTAGCAAAAAATATCAGAAGTCAGTAGAAGCTTCCACAGGTATATAAAAAGGAAAAAAATGATAGCTAAAGTGAGACTAGGGAATTAGTAATAGGAAATAAGCAAATAGCAGAGGATATGAACAAGTATTTTGAATACATTTCACAGTAGAAGACACAAACCCCAAGAATAGTGGAAAACCAAGATGCAAAAGGAGGCGGGGTTGGAAACAATTACTATCAGAGGAGAAAAAGTAATGGGAATATTAATAGGACTAAGACTGACAAGTCCCTGGACTTAATGGCCTGCATCCTAGAGTCTTAAAAGAAGTGGTTGTATGGATAATGGATGCAATGGTTGTAACCTTCTAAAATTTCCCAGATTCTGTAAAAGTCCCAGCAGATTGGAAAACTTCAAATGTAACATTTCCATGGAGGACGGAGTGAAACAGAAAGCAGGAAACTATAGGCCATTTATCTTAATATCTGTCATCAGGAAAGTGCTAGAATCCATTATTAAAGAGATATTCAGAAAATAATCATATTATCAGACAGAATCAACATTGGGTGGCACAGTTAGCACTGCTGCCTCACAGTGCAGGGACCTGGGATCATTTCCAGCCTTGGGTGACTGTCTGTGTGAAGCTTGTACATTCTCCCTGTGTCTACGTGGGAAACCGGATGCTCCGGTTTCCTCCCACAGTCCAAAGATGTGCAGGTTAGGTGGATTGGCCATGATCAATGCGTGGGATTATGGGGATAGGGCAGGGGGAGTAGGCCTAGGTAGAATGCTCTTTCAAAGAGTCGGTGCAGACTTGATGGACCGAATGGCCTCCTTCTGCACTGTAGGGATTCTATGGTTTTGTGTAAAAGAAATCATGTTGGACAAATTTATAAAAGTCTTTTTAAGCATGTAACAAGCAGAATGGATAAAGGGGAACCAGTAGATATTGTGTATTTGGATTTCCAAAAGGCACTTGATAAGGTTCTACAAGACAACAGTATATGATGCTGGGGGTGAGATATCAGCATGGATAGAGAACTGGTTAACCAACAGGAAATAACAAGTCAGGATAAATGGGTCATTTTCAGGTTGAGAGACTGATAAGTGGAATGTCGCAGGGATCAGTGCTGGGATTTCAACTATTTACAATCTACATAATGACGTGGATGAAGGGACCAACTGTATTGTAGCCAAATTTGCTGACAAAATTAAGATAAGAAGGAAATCAAGTTGTGAGGAGGATACAAAGAGTCTGCAAAGAGATACAGGCAGGTTGTGAGTGGGCAAAAATTTGGCAGATAGTGTATAATGCAAGAAATTGTGAGGTTGTCTATTTCAATGGAAATAATAAAAAAGCAGAATATTATTTAAATGAAGAGAAACTGTAGAACACTGTGATATAAAGAAAACTGAGTGCCCTTGTACATGAATCACAAAAAGTCAGCATGCAGATACAACACATAAGGTAAATGGAATGTTGTCCTTTATTGCAAGGGTTTTTTTATTCTTTCACACGATGGGGTCATCACTGACTGGACCAGAATTTGTCATCATTTCTAACTGTTTTTGAGAATATGGCTGCCTTCTTGAACCACTGCAGTCCATATGGTGCAGGTACATCCACAGTGTTGTTAGGAATGGAGTTCCAGGATTTTGACCTAGCTACTGTGAAGGAACAGTGATGTAGTCAGAATGGTGTGTGGCTTGGCAGGGAACTTGCAAGTGGTGTGTTCCCACGGTGGTTTGTTGAGTTGCTGCATTGAATCTTTAGCTGGTACATACTGCTGCCACTGTGCATCAGTAGTGGAGGAAGTGAATGTTGAAGGTGGTGGATGAGGAGCCAATCAGGCGGGCATCTTTGTCCTGGATGGTGTTGGAACTGCACTCATTTAGACAAGTAAAGAATATTGTATCGATATAATTATTGCGAGGTTCTACAACTACTCAGCAAGTGAAAGTAACAAAATTGTTTATTCGAACCAAACTTTATACAAGGAAGGACGACGAAGACAACCTTACTCGTCAACTCTCCCAAGGTCAACTGCCAGAGCTTAACTGCCGCTCTCCAACCACTGCTCCACGAGCTCGGACTCGTGTTCCACTGCCGCAGAGCATGAGTTTGGACTTGCGGCCATGTTCTCAAACTCGCGCTCAACTGACATATATCATACTCTGTTGCGTTACCACATCTCCCTCCCCCTTTAAGTTCTTTACAACCAAATTTATGAACTAAACAACTATTTACAAGAATAGATTATACAATTGTATAAAAAAATGGTTTTTGACTTGATTTGATTTGAAATGATTTATTATTGTCACATGTATTAGTATACAGTGAATGTATTGTTTCTTGTGTGCTTTACAGACAAAGTATACCGTTCATAGAGAAGGAAAGGAGAGAGTGCAGAATGTAGTGTTACAGTCACAGTTAGGTGTAGATAAAGATCAACTTAATATGAGGTAGGTCCATTTAAAAGTCTGATGGCAGTGTTGTAGGGAAAAATCCCTTGTACCAGTGCATTCAAGAGGTCGAGTCGCAAGGCAACGTTCAAAGTGTTTTTCTTTATTGTACAATTACTGGGAACCCAGGGAGAACCAACGTAACCAGCTCCGAAACAGTGGCTTGGCCACGTTGATCTCAATCCTTTCACATCAGCTCTGGATCTTTATAGGGATCCAAATTCGAGCGGGAACATTTGATTATGCATTTTTACAATATGTATAAAGTGGTCTGTCAGGTCAGGAAGTTCTCTGGGAGGCTTGTCAATTTGCATTTGTATGGTGTGTGTTTGTGTTAATGGGACTACCTGTTCTTGCCCCGGTGTTTTAATGTGTTTCCCATTATCCCCTCTATGTGTCCCCTTATATCTATTGACCTCATTGTTTTGTGTCTGTGTTCCCTGCTTGCGAGATTAGGTGTTAATGTCATTTTGTCCTGCTGTGTGTAGGGAGATTTAATCTAATCTTTTATTCCTTTTACCCTAGTTTGTTAAGTTTCTTTGCCTGCCTTGGCCATTTTATTCCTGTAATATTTTATTGATAGTCTGGTTATGCCATATAGCCCACTCTCGGTCTTGACTCGCAGATATCCCGATCTTCCTTGGCCAAAGGCCGGTTTAAAATGCAGCTTCGCGCTGTTGCTGGGCAGAATAAGGGTCTTTCGTTGGCTTTGAAATTTAAAGGTCTCTCAGCTGTGCAGAGGGGGTTTGAACGAATATCCATCCGGTGTTCCCCTCTGCATTGTAGGCACGTTATGAATGGTGCCAATATGGCTTTTGGAAAATTGCCTACTTCAGCAGCAGGAGAGAAGCTGTTCTTGAATCGGGTAGCACGTGACCTCGGACCTTTGTATCTTTTTCCCGATGGAAGAAGGTGGAAGAGAGAATATCTGGGGTGCATGGGGTCCTACGCTGGCTGCTTTTCCAAGGCAGCAGGAAATGTAGACAGAGTCAATGGATGGGAGGCTGGTTTGTGTGATGGACTGGGCTTTGTTCACACCCTTCGTAGTTTCTTGCGGTCTGGACAGAGCAGGAGCCATACCAAGCTGTGATACAACCAGAAGGAATGCTTTCTATGGTGAGAGTTGGAGCAGACATGCCAAATTTCCTCAGCCTCTTGAGAATGTAACGGCATTGGTGGGCTTTCTTAACTATAGGACAGGTTGTTGGTGATCTGGACACCTCAAAACTTGAAGCTCTCGACCATTTCCACTTCATCCCCATTGATATAGACGGGGGCATGTCCTCCCTACACTTCCTGAAGTCGAGGTCTGAGGCGTTCAAGTCAGGCAACCCTGACGTATGGAAGGAGATAGTCAATGACTATCTCCTTCGTTTTGTTGACATTGAGGGAGAGATTATTGTCGCTGCACCAGTTCACCAGATTCTCTATCTCATTCCTGTATTCTGTCACATCATAGTTTGAGATCCGACCCACTACGGTGGTGTCATCAGCAAACTTGAAAATCGAGTTGGAGGGGAATTTGGCCACATAGTCCTAGATGTATAAGGAGTATAGCAAGGGGCTGAAGACACAGCCTTGTGGGTGTTGAGGATGATCGTGGAGGAGGTGTTGTTGCCTATCCTTACTGATTGCAGTCTGTGGATTAGGAAGTCCAGGATCCAGTCACAGAGGGCAAGTCGAGCCCCAGGCCACGAAGTTTGGAGGTGAGTCTCGTAGGAATATTGATGTTAAAGGCTGAGCTATAGTCAATAAATAGGGGTCTGACATAGGTGTCTTTGTTATCCAGGTGTTCCATGGTTGAGTGTAGGGCCAGGGAGATGGGGACTCCTTTGGACCTGTTGTGGCAATAGGCGAACTGTAGTAGATCCAGGCAATCTGGGAGGCCGGAATTGATTTGTGCCATGAATAACCTTTTGAAGCACTTCATAATGATGGATGTTAGAGCCACCGGCCGATAGTCATTAAGGCACGCTGCATGGCTTTTCTTTGGTACAGGGATGATGGTCGTATTCTTGAAGCAGAAAGGGACCTCAGATGTCTGTGAAAGATGTCTGTGAATACCCCTACCAGCTGGTCCGCACAGGATCTGAGTGCTCGTCCGGGTACCCCATCCGGGCCAGTCGCTTTCCGTGCATTACCTTTCGAGAAGGCTGATCTGACGTCTGCGATGGTGACCTTGGATAGCGGTTCAGCCATGGCTTCTGGGGAAGAAGGTGTGCTCTCACTGACGGGCATAGTACGCATTGAGCTCGGAGAGGGGTGCATTGGTGTCAGCAATTCTACATGCCTTCATCTTGTAGCTTGTTATGTCTTACAGGCCTTGCCATATTTGGTGGGAGTCTGTGTGGCTAGCCTGGGACTCTAGCTTGGTCTGGTTCTGTCTCTTGGCATCTTTGATGGATCTCCGTAGATTGTATCTGGATTTCTTGTATAGATCAGGGTCGCCTGACTTGAATGCCTCAGACCTGGACTTCAGCAAACAGTGGATATCCCTGTTCATCCATAGTTTCCAGTTGGGAAACACAGGGATTTGTTTCATTTGCATAAAGTTTTCTACACACTTACTAATGAAGTCTGTTACTGTAGTGGTGTACTCGTTCAGATTGGTTGCAGAGTTCTTAAATATTGACCAGTCCACTGACTCGAAGCAGCCCCATAGATCATCTGATTCCTCAGACCAACATTGCATGACTTTTTTTATCAGATTCTCCTGTTTCAGTTTTTGCTTGTAAGGCCGGGACCAGGAGCACAGCCAGTCTGATTTGCCAAAGTGTGGGCGGGCAATAGAGCGGTAGCATGTTTGATGTTTGTGTAGCAGTGGTCTGGGATGCTTGGTGGAATAGGAGACATGTTGGTGGTATCTTGGTAGGACACTCTTGAGCTTGGCCTGATTGAAGTCCCCAGCCACGAGGAACAAGGCCTTGGGCTGTTTCGTCTCAAGGCTATTTGTGGTGGTATATACTTCATCCAGTGTGATCTTCACGTCCACACGGGGTGAGATGTAAACTGCTGTCAGGATAACAGAGGTAAACCCCCACGAAGGTAGTAGGGGCACCATTTCAGCGTTAGGTATTCTAGATCCGAAGAGCAGAAACTCACCAGTGTTGCTATGTCTGAACACCAAGAGGTGTTGATTAGAAGGCAGACCCCACCTCTCCTAGCCTTGCCTGAGGACACTGTAAGGTCCATTCAGTGGATTGAGAAGCCCTCCAATTATAGGACACAGTCCGGCGAAGCGGAAGTGAGCCATGTCTCCGTGAAACAGAGCACACAGCAGTCTCTCAGTTCCCTTTGGAAAGTGAATCTGGCTTTAAGTTTATCTAGCTTGTTTTCCAAAGATTGGATGTTTGCCAGGAGCAAGCTGAGGAGGAGGGTCTTGAGACCATGCTGTTTCACTCTCACCTGCAGGCCTCTGCGTTTCCCTTGCTTCCTGGAGTGGCTGCTTTGGTGAGAAAAGTATTCAGTATTAAGGGTACAAGTGCGTCCAATTAGGTTCTTCGCTTTGGTTGGTGTGTGGACCGAGGATTTGAGGATTTGTTAGCTTCTTTGCAGTTCCAGTGTCAGTAATTGGGTGTGCGCAGTCAGGCATTCTGGGTCATTGTCGGGCTGCGGTTTGGCTTCTGAGGCCGGAGGATGTCCAAACCACACTCTGGCGTGGATGGGTCGATGGCCAGTAAGTGGATGGGGCTCACTGGGAGCGCAGTTGTGGATGAGTCGATGGCTGGATCCACGTGTTGGGGTCCTCTGGGTCACTGCCAGATCAGGGTCTTCCTTCAGAGGATCTCTAGACCTGCAAGTAAATTTAAAAGAGCAGTGTTATTAATTTTTAGGCAATGGGAGTTGATTTTTAGGAGTGTGGGGTGATTGTAGAAGGGGGGGGGGGTGTAGGGGGAGTGCTTGGGGCTTGCAGAAGATCGCAGTTATCCGGGTCAAAGGGGTTGGGGGCCGATGGATTGAAGGCCCCGGCTCCAGACTTGCTGCCCTGGCCATCAGGGTCCGTGGGGGCCGGGGAGGGAAGGGCCCAACCCTGGAGGTGTTTTTCTTGGCAATGGGAGCTGGAAGAGTGAAGGCCCTGGCTTCTAATCTGGTTTCCTGGGCAGTGGAGGCCTGGGTAGGGAAAGCCTACCTCTGGGACTACAACGCCAGCCGCAGGTTCCACATGGTCAGCTGGTCCGAGTCAGCTTCGGGTCAGGAGTCTTCTGAGTCCTAAGGATCGCCAAATCTGTAAGAGATTGAATTAAAGCATTGTTACAGAGTTTAAAAGAGTTAAAGTTTTAAAAGCATAGAACAAAAGTAAAAGTTAGAATTAGAGGGCATGCTGGGAAGAGCTTGCAAGAAGTCGCCACGCTCTGGCGTCAAGGAGGAAGATTGGGAAAAACGGTACAGTCTCTCAAAATTTCAGTCTATCAGGAGACTTCCGAATTCTCTGAGGATGTCTCAGCTCTCTGGCCAGCTTTGCCTCAGTTGAGGTAGTGATGCCTTGAGTTGAATTTTAGGAGGTGCACTCGTGCAGATATCTGCTCCAGTTCCCATGTGAATATGAGGACCTTTCTCTGAAATAAACAGTCCCACTGAACTTGGCAATATTGGAGGAATTTGGGTCGGTGCTTCTGGAATAATTTGCTCTGTTTGTATTGTGTTGGTTTCTCTCTTCCTTATGTGGTCTATATGTTTCCTTATTTTTTCTCCTTGGAGGTCAATTGGATAGGACACCGAGCCTGTTTTTGTTATGATCTCCCCAGGGACCCAAGCTGGACGAAATTAAAGTTCTGATGAATACCAAGTCATTTACTTCAAATTACCTATCACCCTTAACATTTGTATACCTTGTTTCATTTCTACCTTCCCCGCTGAATTTGGAATCACCAGGTTAAGCCTGGTTCGGAGGTGCCACCCATTGTAGTCTGCAGGAGATAATCTGTAGTAATGTATGGTGTCATCTTCTAAGTGAGGAAGGATCTAGCAAGCTTCAATTGTAATGGTGTGTCCAGCTGTTTCTTCATTGCTGATTTGAATGTCTGGACAAGTCGTTTTGTTAAGCAGTCGAGGCTGGGTGATAGGGTTCTGTACGCATATGATTTATTCCATTATTTTGCATAATGTGCTGAAATTCTGCTCCCATAAAGGCAGTGCCAATATCAAAGACCAGAACTTCCACAGCCGACCACGTGGGACCCGCGGCCGGCGTTGCAGTCCCAGGGCCGGGGCTTTCCCTACCCGGAGGCCAACTGTAGCGAAGATTTGTTGTAGTTTTTCAATCGTTGCAGATGATGTTGCTGTTTTCATTTCATGAATATCAAGCCACTTGGAATGATCATCAAAAATAATTAGAAATATAGTGCCCATTAAATGACCAGCAAAATCCACACGTAACCCTGCCCAAGGTCATCCAGGCCAGTCCCATGGATGCAAATGAGCTGAAGGAGGCAGTGTTTGTTGCGATTGGCATTGATCACAGCACCTGACTAAATTTTCAACATCTTTATCAATACCTGGCCTCCAAATACAACTTTTGGCGAGTATCTTCATTTTAGTCTGACCTGTAATTGTGTAATTCCTGCAGTAACATTCCTCTTGCTGGGCCAGGAACCACCATTCTGGACCCCGACAGTAACACTCCATCCTCACAGCTCAGTTTGTTTTAGCGGAGCTGGACAGGTTTGAATTGGTCCGACATACCGAAATGCCATCCATGGAAAACCATCCACTTTACTCTGGACAGGACTGGGTTTCTTTGAGCCCAATTCTGAATCTGCTTCAATGAAACTGGCAGCGTATCCAAGAAGTTGAGGGCTGACACTATTTCTTGTGGTACTAATGGTGGTGACATCATTCGAGATAGTGGAAGGTGACACAGGGCATCTGTGTTCGATATTTTGGTACCTGGTCTGTGTTGGAGCATGTAGTTGTACACTGCTTGAGTGAAGATCACCACTGGACTCTGACTGATGTAATAGGAGGAATAGGCTTGTCTTCATGAAATAACCATAAAAGTAGTTTGTGATTGGTAATGATCATGAAGTGACACCCATAAAGATATTTGTGGAATTTTTTAACTCCGTAGATGATGGCAAGCCCGTTGTTCTCAACTTAGGAGTATTTTCTCTCGGCATCAGTTAAGGTTCTTGATGCAAAGGCAATGGGCTGTTCTACGCCATCTTCCATTATATGAGACAAAACTGCCCCTATGCCAACTGGCAAATCATCACACGTTTGGGTCAAAATGGATTAGCAAGTCTGAAGATTATAAAACAAGTGTAACTTTCTCGAAAGCTTCATTTTGTGATTTGCTGCAATACCAACGCTGATTTTTTGATAAAAGCAGGTGAAATTATGCCAGTAATGTTGATAGATTTGGTGTAATTAACCATGCCCAAAAACGATTTCAGTTCTGACACGTTTCTAGGTGCTGGTGCTTCCTTTGTAGCTCTTACGTTTACTTCCAGAGGGTGTCGCCCCTTGGCGTTGACTTTAAATCCAAGATAAGAGACCTCCTGCACCTGAAAGGTACACTTCTCCCCTTTAAGTCACACCCCCACCTCTTTGAATCTCTTAAGCACCTTTTTTGAGGTTTGTCAAATGCTCTTCTGGGGAAATTCCTGTTATTAAAACATCATACAGGTGTGTACATAAGATAAAAGCAAAATACTGCGGATGCGGGAATCTGAAACAAAAACAGAAAATGCTGGAAAATCTCAGCAGGTCTGACAGCATCAAGCTCTGACGAAGAGTCATCCAGACTCGAGATGGTAGCTCTATTCTCTCTCCACAGAGCTGTCAGACCTGCTGAGATTTTCCAACAGTTTCTGTTTTTGATCCAGGTATATACCACTACTTCGGATATATCTTGTATTAAACTTTCCATGGTGGGTTGAAAAATAGCATGTGCTGAAGACACACCAAAAGGTAACCAGGTGTATTGAAATAAATGCTTTTGGGTGTTAATTGTGACGCATTTTCGTGAATCCTCATCCAATTTCAATTGTTGATAGGCCCATGGTTCATGTCCAGTTTTGTATACGTTAAGCCTCCCGCCAGCTTTGCAAAAAGATCCTCAATGTTTGGAATTGGACATCTGAACAGCTTGGCTGCTTGATTGATACTTAATTTGTAGTCCCCATAAATGCGGACAGTCCTGTCAGGTTTCAGTACGAGTACAAAGGGGGTAGCCCATTCAGAAAACTGTATTGGCCTAATGACTCCTAATTCTTCCGAATGATTAAGTTCTGTATCAACTTTTTGATGCAAGGCATAAGTCACTGGTTGAGCTCGAAAATGCTTTGGGGTAGCATCCGAATTTATGTAGATTTCAGCCTTGACTCCCTGAATTCTGCCTCATTCATTTTGAAAAACTTTGGGTTTTTTCAAAACTTCTTGGAAACCACCATCAGATATACTGAAGATATCGAGCCAATTTAGGTTTATTTGATGTTACCAATTTTGCCCTATGAGACTAGGTCCCTGGCCTTTTGCAATGATGATCGATAGTTGAGTGGACTGGGGCTGATAAGTCATTGGAGCGGATGTAGTTCCCAAAATCTTTAGCGTTTCCCCCATATATTTGGCTGTTGTATTGCTTAACTTTAGAGGTTGAACTCCACCTTGAAGGTATTTAAATGTCTGCTCCCCTACGATAGTATCTGAAGCACCAGTATCCATTTCCATATTTGGTAGCCACCCGTTTGCCAGGGGTACTATTACAATAGGATTCAATTTACTCCTTTTGACATTATTCAATTAATATATCTCGGATTCCTCTTCTGAATCATGTTTTTTAATTTTTTTTGTTTAAACCAGGTGCATTCTGTTTGGCTCGGCACTTAATTCAGGTGTGGCCTCTCCAATTGTAGCCAAAACATATAGAGTTCCAGAATTTACATTTTTACTGGAAATTATGTCCACCACACCGATAACATTAATCAGAATTTCTGGTTTGTTGACTGGTTTTCTTTTTCTTCTGTCTCCTGCCTTGCTCAGTGAGCTTCTGCTCTGTTTCTTCTGCGCACTGAACTCTGCCTTCCCGACTTGTAACCTCGCCTCTATGCATGCACTGTAACTTGCGAGCACCTCTCTCTGCACCCTCAATTACCTGAGCTATTTCCATGGCTTTCTCTGAGGACATCTTATTCTTTGCCAGCAGCTTGTTTTGCATGTTTAAGTTATTTACACCGCAAACTAATCGGTCTTGCAGCCTGTCACTTAGCGATGATCCAAATTTGCAAGGCTCTGCCAATTTTCTTAGTCTTGCCGTGTATGTCACAATCATCTCCCCTGGGTCCCTTACAGCAGAGTTAAACTTAAAATACTGCATGATGATAGATGGTCTAGGGTCATAATGATCCTTTACCAAAGTTATGAACTGGTCAAAAGACTTCATATCTGGAGTTTCTGGGGATGTTAAATTCCTAATGAGGTTCTTAGTCTGGGATCCACATACCATAAGCAGAACGACTTTTTATTTGTCCTCGCCTATAATTTTATTAGTGGCATAAAATAGCGGAGTCTTTCAACATATTGAACCCACTGATGAGTCTCTGGGTCAAAAGGATAGATTTTCCCAAAAAGGGGCATTATTTTACTTATTGTTGCTGCAGAATTTTTTTTTAAAACTCTGAAGATGGATTTTCCCCCCTCAATACCAGGTGTTGGCAACTGTAGTCCCAAATTACTTTGTCACCAATGTAATAAATGCAAGATTCTACAGCTCGGCGGGTGAAAATAACAAAATTGTTTATTCGAACCAAACTTTATACAAAGGAAGATGCCAAATCCACCTTACTCTTCTACTCCCCAAGGGTCAACTGCCAGAGTTCAACTGCTGCTCCATGAGTTTGGACTCACACGCGAATGCCGTTCTGCATCTTGGACTCAGGCTCAACTGCCATTTAGCGCACTTTGCTGTGTTACCACAATCACAGGGGCAAGTCTTTACATCTAATTAGCAGGCCTGGACTGAAGTCTCTGGGACCACTAGCCCTTCCCCCACCGCCAGGAGTGTTTCACTCCAGGGGGGTTGACAATATCTCCCCACTTGTGGGGAGCTGGCGGCCAGACCTCACTGGAGTGAAGGGGGGCAATTGATGTCCCCCATGAGGTCGGGGCATTGCCACCTTGGCAGTACCAGCCTGGCCCCCGGCACTGCCCAAGGGGCAAGGTGGCAACGTCCAAGGGGGCATCTTGACACTGCCCACCGGGCATACAGCAGTGCCAGGTGAGTGGGGGCAGGGGGCGGGGCCTCTGGGGGGAGATTGGTGGGGGCGGGGTGGGATTCCGCTGCCACTCTGCGCCCAGGCTTGGTGACAGAGGGAGGGAGGCCAGTGATTGGGGCTGGGCATTGGGGTGGGGCAGGGGGGTGGTCGGGTTTGCGGGAGGTGAGGGGGTCGGGCCTGTTGGTTGGGCAGGGGGGGGAGCAGGAGATCAGGATGGCCGGGAGGGTGGTGGGGTGGGGGATTGGGAGATCAGGACTACCGGGGGGGAGGGTGGGCGATTGAGGCAGGCCAGGGGCGGATCGAGAGTGGCCTGGAGACATCTGAGAGGGCCAGCAATCAGGCTGGGGGGAGTTGGAGGGGCAGCGTTGTGGGGTCGCGGAGCTGGCCAGCGATCGGGAGGCCGGCAGTGCAGGGTTACTGCACATCTCAGCGCCGACAGATCGGCACATGCTCAGTGGCCCGCTCAGCGCTATGCTGCCGGCCTCTCCAGCAGGAATAGGCCTCTGCCCCTGATTTTTCGTGTGATTCACGCTAGTGCACTCTGCAGTGCGCAGAATGTGGGAGATTCATCCTGAAAATCCTGCTGAGAAAACCAGTGGGATTTACTCCAGTTTTTAGACAAATTTGGCACTTAGAATTCTTTTGGGAGAATCAACCCCTCATTCCTGGCTTTGCCTTGTAGATGGCTTTGGACAGTCTGGACTTGAGTTACTCATCTACATAATTCCCAGCCTCTGACCTGCTCTTGCTGCCATTGTATTTATATGGTTGGTGCAGTTCAGTTTCTGTTCAATGGTAATCCCCCGGATCTTGATGGTGGGGGAATTCAACAATGTTAATGCCATTGTTGATGTCTTGTAGATTTAGGTACTTACCAGCTGTTGAATATCTTGCAATAAAGATATTTAAATAAAGCAAGGAGTGTTTATTTTTTAAGAAATGAGCATTTAGATCCCTCTGCTCTGGAGTAAATTTTATTTCAAGTCCACAGGTCTTCACAAATGTATAATGTGTCCAATTATAGTGTGGATTTCTTTATCAACATTAATGGAGTGGTTTGTTAAAATTGTTGTAACAAAGTCATATTGGATTCAAGATATCAACAGTTTCTTTCTTCACAGATGCTGAAAGATCTGCTGCGTTTTTCTTGCAATTTCTGTTCTTATTTCGGATTTCCTTCGTCCATGGAGAGAGGGAGATTGGACGCCCAGGAATATCATTGGAAGCCTTGGTGGACGGGCATGTCAGAGGAGCTTCAGAGGGTTGGGTGTGTCAGGTGTGGGTGAGGGTGGTATTAGAGAGGTTGGAGACCTTGTGGTGAAGGACAGGGAGAGATTGGAAATGTTGGTGGGGGTCTCCAATCATGATGGATCGTCAAGGCTGGTGGGCTAGAGCCAGCAGCTCCTGAAAATCCCTGACTTCTGGGCTGTTTTTGCAGATGGCACAATTCCTGATGTATTATATCCCAGGACAGTTGTTTGTCACTAGCATTCCGAGAATCGTACAGCTTGCAGAGAGGCCACTCGGCCCATACTCTCCCTGCGGTCTCTTTGGAAAAGCTGTCTAATGAGAACTACTTCTTCGTCCTTTCCCCACAGTCCGGCAATGTTTCCTTTTTGAGTGGTTGTTTGAACAAGTTGGTCTTCGTTGAAAACCAAAGTGTTCACCTTAAACCTAGGCGCAGGTACAATTGTCTGAGCTTGCAGTAAATCTCCAGACATGAACATTGCTCAAACTAAGCAGAGGTTTCCAAAAACAAAACTTAATTTCAAAATATAAATGTAATTATTTTTATCCAAACACCACTTAGTTCCATTACATCAGGCCACTTTACTTTGAAGTATATGCCATAGGATGTAATCTAAACTGTACTAGCCAATTTATTTTGAGGGAGGGAAGGGAGAAAGCTATGGGGAGTTTTTAACTTCAGCCCCCAAAACCCCCCATAACTTTTTTGTTTGATCTGAAATCAGTCCATGCACTATTGAATATCTATAATTTTCATCCAACAAGGCTAATCATTGAATTTTTTGGTTATAAAAAACTGAAATTATCAGTTTGGCTCCTGACAGGCACCACATTTAGCGGTGGGGGCGAAGGTGACTTGGTAATTGCTCCACTTTTCCTTCCATTAACTTTCCACATCTCAATAAAATGATCACATTTATCCAGGATATGTTTGCCCTGCTGACTGATAGATTAGCAACTCATCATTAACACTGACAGGCATGTGAGCTCTCATTGCTGACTTGGATGTGGACAATCCCAAGCTAATGTAAACCACATTCAATCTATGTGGTGCATCACAAACCTTCCATTAATATATATATATATATACATAATCTTTGTGAGAGGAATAACAGGCAAGTTATAACCAATTGTATCTTTCAATCCCAAATTCAATCATCAGTCTGTACACAAACATCCAAGTACAAATATCAACCCACTATGTAAATCAACAATAATAATTTATTGGATGATGAAAAGTACATATCTGATATATTAGAATCTTTCTTTTGATACATGCTAGCTGAATTGCTGTGGGTCTTCCAGCATTTCTGGTTCTTTTTTCAAATAACAGCAGCTGTGTTTATATATAAACATACGAACATATGAATAAGGAGCAGGAGTAGGCCATTCAGCTCCTCAAGTCTGCTCCACCATTTGGTAAGATTATCGTTGATCTTTGTGGCCTCAACTCTACTTTCCTGTCTAACCCCAATAACCTTTGATTCCTTGTTAATCAAGAATCTATCGAACTCAGCTTTAAAAATATTCAGTGCTTCTGCCCTAACTGCTCTCTGGGGAAGAGAGAAAGAAAATATCCTCATCTCTGTCCTAAATGGAAAACCCCTCATTTTTTAACTGTATCCCCTAGTTCTAATCTCCCCCATTTAGGAGAAATATCTTCTCAGGATCCAGCCTGTCAAGTCCTCTCAGGATCTTATATGTTTCAATAAGATCACCTCTCATTCTTTTAAAGTACAACAGACACACGCCTAACCTTCCAACCTTTCTTCATAAAATAATCCCTTCATCGCAGAAGTCAATCAAGTGAACTTTCTCTGAACTGCTTCTAATATAATGAATACTCTGTTTAGTAAGGAAACCAAAACTGTGGACCATACTCCAGGTGTGGCCTCACCACCACCCTGTACAACTATAGCAAAGTTTCCCTTCTTTTCTATTTCATTCCCCTTGCAATAAACAACAGCATTCTATTTGCCTTCCTAATCATTTGCTGTACCCACATACTAGTTTTTTTGTGATTCATGTACCAGGACACCCAGATCCCTCTGTACCACAAAGTTCTGCAATCTGTCTCCATTTAAATAATATACTGCTTTTCTATTCTTCCTGCTAAAGTGGACAGATTCACATTTTCTCATATTAAACTCCATCTACCTTATTTTTGCCCATTCACTTAACCTATCTGCATATCACTTTGCAGACTCCTTGGCCAGAATTTTACCGCCCCGAGTTTTAGACTGAGTGCGGCCGTAAAATCCCACCCCATATGTCCCCTTCACAGCTTACCTGCCTACCTTTGTGTCATCAGCAAATCTGGCAACGATATGTTCCAATCCCTTTACCCAAGTCATTGATATAGATTGTAAATAGTTGAGGCCCCAGCTCTGATCCCTATGGCATTCCACTAGTTATAGCCTGTCAACCTGAAAATGATCCTTTATTCCCTACTCTCTGCTTTTTGTTAACTAACCAATCGTCTATCCATATACCACCTTTATCATAATAAAATATCTCAAGGCACTTCACAGGGGCATTGTAAAACAAAATATAACACCGAGCCATATTAGGGAGATATTAGGGTAGATTCAAAGCTTGTTCAATGAGGTAGGTTTTGTGCAATCCTAAGGGAGGAAAGCATTTAGAGAGTTGGAGAGACTTATGGAGGGAATCAAAGAGTTTAGAGCCTTGGCTACTGAAGGTGCAGCCATCAATGGTGAACCAATTAAAATTGGAGATGCTCAAGATACTGGAATTAAAACAGCCCAGATATCTAGGAAGGTTATATGACTGGAAGAGATATAGGGAAGGGCCAAGCCATGAATGAATTTGAAAACAAGCGTAAGAATTTTAAATGTGAGGTATTGAATACCTGGGAGCCAGTGGAAGTCAGCAAACACAGGGGTGATTGATGAACAGGATTTGCACGGCCAGGAGTGCATTAGAATAATAAAGTCTGGAGGTTATAAATGCAGGGAAGAGAAACAGTAGAACTGAGGCAGAAGCAAAGTCGGGCATTGTTACAGAGCTAGAAATAGGTGGTCCTAATGATGGCATGAACATGCAGTTGAAAGCTCATTGTGTAGTCAAATATGACACTGCAGTTCAGCCTCAGACAGGTCCCAGCTAGAGGGATGGAGCAAGTAGCGAGGAGTGGAGATTTTGTAGGGACCAATGTAATGGCTTCAGCCTTCCTTACATTTAACTGGAAGAAATTTCTGCTCATCCAGTATTGGTTGTCAGATAAGCAGTTTGACATTTTAGAGAAAATGGAGGGGCTGAGAGAGTGGTGAGATAAAGTTGGATGTTGATGGCATACATGAGGTGATGTGTTTTTGGATGATGTCACAAGAGGCAGTGGGTCGAGGAAAAACAGGAGGGATTCAAGGACAGATCCTTGGGATACGCCAGATGTAAGTGCCCAGAAATGGAAAAAGAAGCCAATGTTGGTGATTCTCTGGCTATGATTAAATAGATAAGAGTGAATCCAGATGAATGCCGTCCCCTCAGCTGGATGACAGTGCAGTGGCGTTGGACATGCATGGTGTAATCAACTGTGTCAAAGGCTGGACGCAGGTCGAGAAGGATGGAGAGGAATAGTTTGACTTAGTCACAGTCAAAAAGGATGTAATTTTTAACATATGTAGTTTTAATATTTTTTATAATTTCTTGGCAACTGATTTGCCCAAAAACATAAAAGAAAATCCATTTTGTGCTCTCTTTTTTAACTCTTGTTTCAGCAAGTTTTGTTTTAATACACCAACTTTTGAACAAATAAAAATGTTATTACAGTGCCATCTTGTGGAGGTTTAAGATGAGTAACTGATATCAGAGATGGGGTTAGGGGATATGGCAGTCGATAAAATGTGCATACCATGGGGTGTTTTTTATGTTCACCAGAGAGAGCACATAGGGCCCCGGTTTAATGTCTCATCCAAAAATGACACCTCTGGCAGTTCAGCACAATCATGATACTGCATTGAAACGTCAGCTTAGATTTTACCCTTAAATAACTAGAACTGGAATTGCACCAACTACTTTTTGACTCAGAGATTATAATCATAGAATCCTACGGTACAGAAAGAGGTCATTCGACCCATCGAGTCTACAGTAATCGCAATCACTTCCAGGCTCTACCCCCATTACCCCATTTATTTACCCTGCTAACCCCCTAAAAACTAAGGGGTAATTTAGCATGGCCAATCAACCTAACGTGCACATCCTTGGAGTGTGGGAGGAAACCGAAGCACCTGAAGGAAATCCACACAGCTGCGGGGAGAATGTGCAAACTCCGCACAGACAGTCACCCAAGCTAGGAATCAAACCCAGGTCCCTGGCGCTGTGAGGCAACAGTGCTTACCACTGTGCCACTGTGCCGCCCTATCACTGACCAAAGGCTGACACCAAGTTCAGCCCAACTATCACCTCATCCACATACAAGTGATTTCCAGCAGGTCACAACTCCTAGTGTCCAAGCTGAGAACAGTTAACAGTGAGCAGGGCTGACATGCAGTGACCAAGGAGTTTGCTGATCTGTATGGTTTGGACCACATTATGTAATGCAGTTATCCACTGAGCAATCAGAAAACCCTTTCCATTCTTTCTTTACTTTCAGGGTGCTAGTGGATGTTTTATGGCATTTTCCATGGGTGATCTAGAGTACAGTTATGGTTTTTTTCTTGATAGCCAAATCCAGGAATTTCCAAGTACATATACACTTTAATGGAATGGAATCGCTAATAGGAATGAACCCTGTTTTTAAAAATCCTATAAAACACCATTCACCTCATCTTTTAGATCTGGGTAGCTTCATTAGCCCTTGGTTTTGGTCATCCATCTCTTTACCTGGATCCATAAATCTTACTTTGGGGAATAAAATGTGGCAACACTTCAGTTGTATCGTGTCCAGCATATGTTGATTAGATAGAATATGCAAAACTATCAGCAGGTGTTTGAAATACCCTGTTTGACAATTTTGAGAGTGACACAATCATTGAGTCAATGGTGCAGTGGAACAAATTTGTTCACACGAGAAGTCACTGTTGTGATAACGTGAAGGGTTTCTCAATCAGGCTATTCTCATTGCTAGCAAATATGAGTCACCGTCAACACACTGAAGTACAGGCTGGGGAGTAAGCCTCCCACTTTCCAGAAAGGTATGACTCACTTTTATCTTAATGATGTGCAAAGACAATTCAGCCATCAGAGTTCCATATCTATGATTTATAGATTTTTTTAACCACATAACATCCTAACTAATTCAGTCAGACTGCTGAATTACAATTATTTTATGCCACGCACACGTTCCTACAAGCTGAGATACCCTAAATATGTTTGGGATATGACCATTACAGAAAGCAGAGATGAGATAAAATTGTCATCTTTTTGGTCTAGCTGGATTTAATTCAAATTTCAGAAATGAAAGGGTGAGTTACTAGTAAATCCTGCCAGCCCTTTGATGAAAGATCACCCAGACTCGAAACGTTGGCTCTATTCTTTCTCCACAGATGATGCCAGACCTGCTGAGATTTTCCAGCATTTTCTGTTTTTGTTTCAGATTCCAGCATCTGCAGGATTTTGCCGTTACCCCAATAATTTGTTCCTTTAACTGCCAAAAACAATTGGGCTTGATTTGCTCTGGCGAGGCAGGAACTCTTAGAGCTGAGAACCGACTCCGCGGAGATCAGGGCACCATTTTTAAAGGGTGTCCCAATCACTGAAACAAAAATTAATCTCACCGCCCCCCCATCCATTCCATCACACTGAGCCCTCCCCATCCCTGATCATCGCCGGCATCGCCTCTCCCCTCCCCCCACAATTATCATTGGCATTGTCCCTTTACCCCCCCCCCCCCCCCTTTACCGGCATCAGCCCCCTTCGCCTTCTCCCCCACCCCTCATAATCATCGCTGACCTCCCCATCGCTCTGTGTCTGCGGCCCCCTCCACCACAAATAGATGAGCCCGCCCCACGTGAGGCTCCTCCTAGGGTCCTCCTGTGGCATTGCTCCTGACACAGGTTGGCACTACCACTGCAGTGCCAACCTGTGTGAGGGGGCATTGCCGGGTCACTGACTGGCTATATCCCTCTCCCTTAGGGGCTGCAGTGACCTTTGCGCCCCCGGAGGGATCCCCTTGACAGGTTTATATCTGACTTCCGTCATGTTGGCGAGGTACAAAAATCTCATGAAGGGGCAAAATCTGGCAAATGGGGTATTTAATTAGATTGAAATGTATTTAAATGTATTGAAATCAGGTTCTCACCCATTATGGGTGTGAGCCTGATCACATCGCTGGCGAACATTGGAAATTGTGATCTTGCTGGCAAAATTTGTGATTTTCTGGGTTTTGCCTGATCTTGAGCCCCTGCCAGCAATCTCGTGGATGGAGAGTGCAGACTCAAGATCCTGCCCTTATTTTTGCCAGCTATGGCATAACTACTAATGAGTTCTTTTCACACAGAAGTAAACTAGCAACACAAGTTGCAACTCATGCAAAAGGCTCCAAAACCATTAGCCACTGCTACCCCTTCTGGAAAAATTATCGATCACTCAAGCACTGAGTATATAGAAATATGAAGTCATAAAAATTTGTGGAAGGTACAACAGGTCATTTGATATTGCTAACAGTATCCATGCCATCAATCTATGGGGAGTGAATACACTCAGCAGCAACCAAGTCTCTATTGTTTTAAAACTAAAAACTGAAAGTTGCATTTTAGTATTTCAGAAATGTCTGGGAATAAATACAAATACAAACTAAATGACAGAGAAAAGAGAAAAAGAGAGTTAGGGAGTGAGAGTGAAGGGTAGGAGGAGTTGCCAGGGTTTCACTGGGAGTGAGCCAGCCAATGGGAGGCGGGTTTATAGGGAGGTGAGTGTCATGGCGGCGCCCTGTACTGGGGCCATGAAGTTGCTGATGTTGTCGGGATTCTGCAGCTCGTCCCCCTGGAGAGTGTCAGCGCTCGGGGGCACCTTTTTGTGGAAGTCGGGCACGGGGCTGGGACGGCAGCCGCTCAGGCGAACGCATCAACATTTGTGGGCCAGCAGCGCGGTCCGAGGCCGAGTCTCTGTGGAGCTGGGCAGCAGGTGAGCTAGTCCAATGTGTCAGGCCGGCCGGGAAAGTCCGGTGCCACAGAGTGGTCAGTGTGAGTGAGTGAGGCACTGGGGCAATCCTGTTCAGGGTAATGACTGTTTGAGTTACTAACGATCCCGAGGAACTTTTAAATAGAGAGGCAATGTGGATGAATGGAGCCGGACAAAAACTGATGGAACAGAAGAGAAAATGCTGGAAAACCTCAGCAGGTCTGGCAGCATCTGTAAGGAGAGAAAGGAGCTTACGTTTCGAGGCCAGATGACCCATTGTCCAAGCTAAAAGGCATGGAAAGTGGGCGAGGGAATGAAAGATGAGTCATAGCCCATAAACCAAGAGGAAAGGCTAAGAGGTGCTAATAGCAGTCCATAGAGAGAATAGAAGGTGTGAATGGCCAAACAGCAGAGAAACTAAAATCAGAGGATGCCTTCTATACCTTGTAGCTTTGACGAAGAGTCATCTGGACTCGAAACGTCAGCCCTTTTCTCTCCTTACAGATGCTGCCAGACTTGCTGAGATTTTCCAGCATTTTCTGTTTTGGTTTCAGATTCCAGCATCCACAGTAATTTGCTTATAACTGATAGAACAGGCTGGTGAATGGACAGTGTTTGGGGGGGATGCCTAATTGCAGGGATCACTGCGGTGACTAATCCTGGACATGAGATTCTTGCTTTCCACAAAAGGGTGACAGTGTCTGGCTCAGAAAAATCAAAGGTGACTTTATGTGGGACTTTATGGGAAAACTTGGGTGGGCAATTGTGCATTTGGATATCCATTCTTATAGAAATATGGTTTAATATTTTGGCAAATGAGGGGCGAAGTAGCTGAGCAACATTCTAAGAATGAGAAAATACAGTCCTGGTAAACCAGGTAGAAAAAGTCAGGTAGAAAAGCTATTGAGGGCTGAGGGGATGAGCTTGTGCACCATCGCTATTGATCTGAAAGGGCTGGCAGGGAGGTTGATGAGGCTAAAACTAAAGGTACATAGTATTTGGAGGTTGTGATAGTTAGCTTTAGTTCACTTGATGTTATATTGAAGGAACTTTGTAACCTTTCTTAGAAATCTTAGAAACCCTACAGCACAGAAAGAGGCCATTCGGCCCATCGAGTCTGCACCGACCACAATTCCACCCAGGCCCTACCCCCATATCCCTACATATTTACCCACTAATCCCTCTAACCTACGTATCCCAGGACACTAAGGGCAATTTTAACATGGCCAATCAACCTAACCCACACATCTTTGGATTGTGGGAGGAAACCGGAGCACCCGGAGGAAACCCACGCCGACACGAGGAGAATGTGCAAACTCCACACAGACAGTGACCCAAGCCGGGAATCGAACCCAGGTCCCTGGAGCTGTGAAGCAGCAGTGCTAACCACTGTGCTACCGTGCCGCCCCTTTAGTAATTTTAAACACCTCTATCAAACAGTGCCCCCCACCAACTTGATGTCTAATAATAACAGCTTATATAGTTAAAACTTCCTTTATATTTGTAATTCCTCACACTGGGCAACATATGAATGAATCTACACTTGTACAATCTTTAATACCTCAATATCCTTTTTACAACGTGGAACCCAAAACTGCGCACAGTACTCTCAGCTGCAGTTTTATATAAATGTACAATTACATTTTTAATTTTTGTATCCTGCACTTAGAATATAAAAAAAGGAGCAAGAGTATACCTTTTGACCCTTTAAGTCTGTTCTGCCATCCACCAGGATAGTCTGAGGGCTGTCCACTTCCTTGAGCTGAGGCCCAAACAATCCCTATCCACCACCACTCTCCTCCGCCTGGCTGAACTTGTTCTGTCACTAAATAATTTCTCCTTTAACTTGTCTCACTCCCTGCAAGTAAATGGCGTGGCTATGAGTACCTGCATAGGCATGATGTGGAGATACATGATGTGGAGAACATACTGTGTTCTACCTGCATAGGCCCAGTTATGTCTGTCTTTTAGTGGGTTATATGGAACACTCCTTGTTCCAGTCCTAACCCCGCCCCCCCCCCCCAGCTCTTTTTCTGTTACATCAATGACTGTATCGGTGCCACTTGATGCTTTTGCCTGGACCTGGAAAAAATTATCAATTTCACTTCCAATTTCTACCCCTCTTTCACCTTCATGTGGTCCTTCTCTGACACTTCAGTTCCCTTCCTTGCCCTTTCTGTCTCCATTTCTAGTGATAGACTGACCACCAATATTCATTACAAACCACCAACTCCCACGGCTACCTCAACTACAGCTCCCTACCCCCTGCTTCCTGTAAGGACACCATTCCGTTCTCCCAATTTCTCCGATCCGTCATGTCTATTCTGATGTCACTTTTCTTTAACCAAGGCTTCCTGCCTCTTGTGCTTAACAGAGCACTCAGCTGGGTTCAACCCATCTCTCGCAGGTCTGCCATCACCTCTACCCTCCCTCCTGGAACCACGGTAGGGTCCCCCTTGTCTTTACTTTCCACCCCACTAGACTCCACATTCAAAGAATCATCCGCCACCGTTCTACCACAAAACAGCTTCACCATCACCAACCCTCCTCCCAGCCAACTCCTCCATCACGCCCAACTCCCCATCCCTTTCCCTTGCAATTGCAGAAGGTTCCAGTTGCATGCCATTTTAACTCGGCACCTTGCTCTCGTGCCCACATGTCCATCCTTGGCCTGCTGCAATGCTCCAGTGAAGCCCAACGCAAACTGGAGGAGCAGCATCTCATCTTCCTGTTGGGCCTTGGGACTCAACATTGAGTTTGGAAACTTTAGATTTTGATCTTCCTCCTCCATCTTATGCACCCCCCTTTTTTTTATATATCCCATACATGTATTGTCTCAATGCAAAATGCCCCCTCCCCTCACTAAGCCATCTGTCTTATTTTCTTAAAGTTGCCACTTTATGTTGCAGTTTCTGTAGTTCGAGCACATTCTCCCTCCTTTCAGTTCTGACGAAGAATCTATGGACTTGAAATGCTAACTCTGTTTCTCTCCTGATAGATGCTGCCTGCTGAGTTTTTCCAGCATCTTCTGTTCTTGTTTCAGATTCCAGCATCTGGAGTATTTTTGTATAAGACGCTCGTTAGGCCACAGCTGGAGTGCTGTGTGCAGTTCTGATCACCACACTATAAGGATGATGCGATTGCACTAAAGGGGGCACAGAGACAATGCGCCAGGATGTTGCCTAAACTGGAGCATTTCCGCTATGAAGAGAGGCTGGTTAGGCTGGAGTTGTTTTCCTTAGAGTAGAGGAGGCTGAGGGGAGACCTGACTAAGGTGTACAAAATTATGAGGCACATAGGATAGATAGGAAGGAACTTTTCCCCTTTACTAGAGGGATCAATAACCAGGGGGCATAGATTTAAGGTAAGGGGCAGGGAATTTGAGGGAAAAACCTTTTCACCCAGAGGACAGTGGGAATCTGGAACTCACTGCCTGAAAGGGTGGAAGAGGCGAGAACCCTCTCAACATTTAAGAAGCATTTAGATGAGCACTTGAATTACCATAGCATACAAGACGACGAGCCAAATGCTGGAAAATGGGATTAGAATAGATACTTGATGGCCGGCAGACACGATGGACCGAAGGGCCTCTCTTGTGCTATAAAACTCTTATGACCTGACTCTGTTAGAGATGCCAGTCTGCAGACAATTTGTGTAGCAGAGTCTGCAGAGCATACATTGGACTTATCAGCAGTGTTCAAAATACTTTGGGTGATGGGCTAATTCACCCTCAGAAGTCCACAAAAAATCAATGATGGGAGCGACAAACGAGAGAAGAGTCGTCCCTGTTGTTCACATGACAGAACAAGGACAGTGCATGTGTGAAGCCCAGCACACAGTGACATCACGGCACTCCCAGCTGCCCTGAGCTTGAGCCGGGGAGAGGAGAATGGCATTGCCATGAAATGTGTGCATAAAACATCCATATCACAGCCCCTATCAAGGAAGTATCTCAAAGCTCTCATCCCCAATACTTCCAAATCTCGAACACTGGTGGTTCATATTCTTTAAACTATTTACTTTGTTTATCCAATTACTTATACCTCTTATTTTTGTGTTTTTACTCCCAAATTTATTACTGGCCTTAATTATGCTGCCACTAATGATGTATTTGCATTTACAAGTGTAATATGGTTGGAAAGCAATTTCCATTTATCCATGGATTTAAACCTGTGCGGTCCACATTGCCTCCAGAATGAATTGGTAACAAGACTCCCTCCCGCAGAATGCCTCACCACACTTTGCTCTGGGTGCATCTCAGCTTCTCACTGCACCTTGCACTGTAACTGGTGTCAGAATCGCCCCATGCTGACACTAATTTGCAGTGTGAATGCAGCCTATGTTTGGAGAGAGTGCTGAGCAAATAACTCCTGGGTCCTGATGTGAAATATTGTATAAGTGGATATCAGGACATCTGAAGACAGAATTGTGCTAAGGTGCTTTTATGTTTGACACTAGTTCAGTTCATAATGGGAGTGGTCACCTTACTCTCAATAATCCAGAGATCTGAATTAATGATCAGGAGACGAATTACCTTCCCACAAAGGAACTTAAACTCATCTAATTAAATTTATAAAATCTGATATACTGATGATCATTAGTTGCACAGTGGTTAGCACTGCTGCCTCACGGTGCCAGGGACCTGGATTCAATTCCCCACTTGGGTCACTGTCTGTGCGGAGTCTGCACATTCTCCCCGTGTCTGCCTGGGTTTCCTCTGGGAGCTCCGGTTTCCTTCCACAGTCCAAAAGACGTGCTGGTTAGGTGCATTGGCCATGCTAAATTCTCCCTCAGTGTACCCAAACAGTGGCAACTAGGGGATTTTCATAATAACTTCATTGCAGTGTTAATGTAAGCCTATTTGTGACACTAATAAACTTTAAAGAAATTATCCTCATCTGGTCTGGCCTATGTATATGATTCTAAACACATATTAATATGCTTTATTCTTTACTGCTCTCTGAAATGCCCCAACAAGCCATTCAGATTCCAGTTTTTGTAGTGTTTTTGCTTATTTTTGTATAAATATTCAAGAAGGTGGCTCCATTTTGGTATTTGTGCTATCACCTCTATATAAAGAGCAAAAACCTCCAAAAACTTCAGCATCGATGTAGAAGGTACGTGATTGCATCACCTACTAATGGAATTAATGAGAATGGGGGGAGAAATGGAGCTTCTGAAAATCAAATAGTTACCCTCAAGAAAATCTCAGAAACGAGCCCGCAAAAAAAGTTATTTTGACCCCTGTTTAATGCCATCTCAGAACTCACTGAACTGGGGTGAAAGCAAATCATCGAGATCTACAGGGATTGCCTAAGAAGACACAGCAATAACCTGCTTGCCCATGGGTTCCACCAGAATCACTTAACTGCGGACGCCATTACAATCCTAACATGAATTTAAAAAAACAAATTTCAGACTGAGTGTGATATCAAGGTGCCCAACAATATTTTAAGTCAATTGAGATCAAGGCAAAAGCTCTCCATTACTTGGCGTCATACCTAGCACAAAGGGGAATGGTTGTGGTGTTGGAGGAGGTAATCAATAGGTTCTGCTGTATGCTGTTCCAGGTCCAACCTCCTTCAACTGTTTCATTAATGACCATCTCTCCATAAGGTCAAAGGAGGGATGTCTGCTGATGTTTGCAGAGTGTTCAGTACCATACACAACTCCTCAGACACTGAAGCAACCGAAGCCCATATACAGCAAGACCTGAACAACATTCAGGCTTGGGCTGATAATTGGCAAACAACATTAACACCAAACAATTGTCACGTTTCAAACAAAATAAAATTTAACTATCTCCTTTGACATGTAATAGCACTATCACCACTGCTGAACTCCCCACACCCACACCAACAACATCCTGGGGATTTAGTATTGCTAGAAACTTAACTGGACCAGCCATATATACACTGTGGCTACAAGAATAGATCAGGAATTAAGAATTATGTAGCTCCGCAAAGCCTGCCCACCATCTACAAGTCAGGAGTGTGATGGAATGCTCTTTGCTTGCCTGTATAACTGCAGCTGCAAAAAACACTTTGTACCATTCAGGACAAAGCAGCCCCGTTGATTAGTGGCTACCGTTTTAAATATTAATTTCCTCTACCACCGGTGCACTGTGGCAGTAGAGTGTACTGAAATAATTCCCCAAAGCTCCTTCGATAGCACCTTCCAAACCTGCGACCTCTACCAACTAGAGAGCAGGAGCAGCTGGCTTATGGGAACACCATCACTTACATGTTCCCCTGCAAGTCACACTTCATCCAGACTTGGGATTATACTGCCACCGATCCTTGCTCATCACTGGATCAAAATGCTGTAACTCTCTCCATCATAGCACAATGAGTGTGCCTGCAACACATGGACTGCACCAGTTCAAGATGGCGGCTCCCCACCACCTTCCTAAGGGCAATAAGGCTGACTTTGTCATCGATAAACCCAGAATAAATTACAAAGCTTTCCACTTTAGTATCATCTGCAAATTTGGACATCAGTTCTAGCTATATATATTCAAATAATTGATTTGTTCATGAAAGCCTATCATTTATTGTCAATTTTGACCCTAGCTTATCGCCTTGAACATTACAAAAATTAGAACTTTTGTTGTATGTGTAATAAGGGACAGATATCTGCAGCACCACAGAGGAGAGATGTAATTTCAAATATTTTCCCCCTCGCAATATATGCAGTGGTTTTGAAACATACTTTTAGAAACTATAACTTTATTCCCTTTTCATCTGAGCTGCTGAACCTGACCTTCACACTTGTCCATTCAGCTGATGTCAATTAAATGAATGTCTATCAGCAAGTGACTCCATTTGAAATCCTATCTGATTAAATCTGCCAGCCACAAATGAACCAACTGTGGCATTAATATATTACTGAAGCGCAAAGTTTCTGTATAAAATCATACAAGTAGGATTAAATGCTCCGCTTATCCAGCTGTGGTTTTATCACCATTTCTAGCATGAGCATGCAGGGCATGATTTCAAAGTTTGCAGAAGACACAAAACTCATATCGTAAGCAATGAAGAGGATAGTAACTGGGGGACATGAGCAGACACATGACAGGTGAAATCTAATGTTCAGAAGTATGAAGTGATGGATTTAGGTGTTGTTATGGACAGGAGGCGGGTCAATTTAAACTGCCCTGATTTGTCCCCTCACTACCCGTCCGTCAGTAGGTGTTTTAGATTTTGATTTCCCCCTTTTATAAACGTTGGCACATTTGCCTGTTTAACAGAGGCATAGAGTACAAAAGCAAAGAGGTTAAGCTAAAATTTAATAAACTACTGTTTCGTTCTTAGCTGGAGTATTGTGTTCAGTTTTGGGCATCGCATTTTAGGCAGGATATCAAAGCGTTGCAGAGGGTGTAGAAACATTTCACTAGAATGATACCAGGGATAAGGAACTTCAGTTATGTGGAGAGACTGGCGAAGCAGCCAATGTTAAAGGGAGATTTCATAGAGGTGTTCAAAATCATGAAAAGTTTTAATTGAGTAAACAGACTGTTTCCAGTAGCAGAAAGGATTTAAAATGATTTGTAAACAAATCTGTGGCTACTTGGTTTTATTTTAAATAGCAAGTTATTAAGGTGTGGAAAGTACTTCCTGAAAGGGTGCTGGAAACAGAGTCAATAATTACTTTCAAAAAGAAATTTTACAAATACTTGAAATGAAAGAATTTGCAGGACTCTGGGGAAAGCTGAGGAGAGAGTCTTAATTAAATAGCTCCCCCAAAGAGCCAACACAGGCATGAAGGGCCCAATGGCTGCTACCTGTGCTGATGCTACGAATAGGATGTTTGAAGGAAAACAGAAAAATACAAATCTTTGTTTTAGAATTGTGAACTCTAAATAGGCTCAAAATTCAACAAACACTTCCCTTCTAATCCGAGTTTAGAGCAGGAGTAAGGCACTCAGCCCCTTGAGCCTAGTCTGCTATTTAATAAGACCATGGTTGATGTGAAATCAGAGGGGTCTAATTTCACTGAGCCATATAGAGCTGGAAGACCCTGTTCAAAACCAGCTTATCCATTCTGATGAAAGTTCACCTTGACCTGAAACATCAACTCCGTTTCCCTCCACGGATGCTGCCTGACTTGCTGAGTATTTCCTGCATCTGCAGTATTTTGCTTTTGTGTCAATACCTAGCTTGTTTTGAGTTAGCTGACCTCAGCCCGAGTTGTGATTGGAGTGTTGTAAATGGCCTTATCATCTAAGGGGTAGCCCCGGATACATCAGCATTCCCATTCCTAATCTCTGTCAATGATTGAAAAGTGCATCTGTACTGATAGCTCCAGGTTAGACTTGGCTGTGATACTCTCACAATTGAACAACCTCCTGACATCCAAGCTCACACATCAAGAATTGTCTATTAGGTCAGATAACACCAATTGGTATTGTCAGGAAGCAGAGCTAGTTTTAAATAATCTGTTTGTTCTGTCAGATATTAGAAATAATATAAAATGAGCTTAATTTAGTGTTTCTGGGAATAAAGGGTAAAGCTCTGGTTAGATTTATGGTAAACAAAAGTGCTTGCAAGGGGGCTTTTGGCTTCATTTTAAGCTGTGTGTCTGTTGGGCTTAGAGAGCTTATGGCATGAAAAGTAAATAAGCTCTCATGGGAGATAAAGTAAGTAAAAGTAATACCGTTCCATCTGATTCCAGTTTCTCCCTCTCAAACTGCAGGGTAAATTCTATCATATTGTGGTCACTGCTCCCCAAGTGTTCCTTCACCTTAAGTTCCTTAATCAAGTCTGCTTCATTACGCATCACCAAGTCCAGAATTGCCTGTTCCCTAGTAGGCTCTGTCACAAGCTGCTCCAAAAAAACCATCTCTTAGACATTCCACAGATTCCTTTTCTTGGAATCCATTACCTATCTGATTTTCCCAGTCCACCTCCGTATTGAAGCCACAATGATTGTTGTAATATTGCCTTTTTATATGCCTTTTCTATCTCCTAATTTATTTTCTGCCCCACATCCTGACTACTGCTAAGGGGCCTGTACATAATTCCCATCAGGGTCTTTTTATCTTTGCGATTCCTCAACTCTACCCACAGAGATTCTATGCCTTCTGATCCTATATCGCTTTTTGCTATTGATTTAACTTCATTCCTTACTAACAATGCAACCCCGCCCCCTTTGTCCATTTGCCTGTCCTTTCGATAGGATACATATCCTTGGATATTTAGATTCCAGCCCTGATCCCCTTGCAGCCACGTCTCTGTGTTGCCCAAAACATTGTACTGGCCAATTTCAATGTGCGCAACAAGCTCATTTACCTTGTTCCGTATACTGCGTGCATTTAGGTACAACACCCTCAGTCCTGCATTGACCACTTCCCTTCTCATACTTGTCACCTTTGTTGCTCTGCCTGAGGTTAGATTCCTGCCACCTTCTATACTCTCTGTTCTATTATGTGGTCTTGAAACTTTACTAACCTCTCCTGAGCCCTCGGCTCCTTTGACTAGTTGAAAGTCCTCATCATTAACCTGCACTTCTACCCTCTCCTTTAACTCTCCCCCCCCCCCCCCCCCCCCCCCCCCCAATTTAGTTTAAAGCCTTATCTACAGCCCTAGTTATATCATTCGCCAGGACTCTGGTCCAGCATGATTCAGATGAAGACCGTCCTATCGAAACAGGTCTCCTCTTCTCTAATACTGGTGCCAATGTCCCATGAATTCAAACCCATTCCTTCCACACCAATCTTTTGAGCCACACATTTACCTCCTTAATCCTATAATAGACGAACTTTTCATGTTTAATATATTATTTTTTTATTGTTAAAAGCTAAATGGCAGTCCTGTGACTTTTCATCCACGTTTTTTACAAAGGTAAAACTTGTGGTGAGTTCCATTCTGGGACCTTCCCATCAAGTAGTAACATTGTAACAGTATCAATGAAAAATTCAATTTGTGCTTTTAGACAATGAGTGAGACATTACAGTAAGAAAAACTGTTCTCAAACATAATTTGAGAACAATTACCTTTGTGGACAACTGGGAAATTTTGCTGAACTTAAAGGTGAGAAAATAAATGGGAGGGAATGTCCCTGCAGTTTGTAATATGGGAAATATGTTTCTCATTCTTGGCCAGAGAGCTAGAGAGTGCTGAGGCTTCAGTCCTATTCCCACCCAAAGAGAGAGAAGCTTGCCAACTTTGCATATCATTTTCCACTTTGCCCATTCAACTCTTAGTGGCTAATTCCAGAGGTCGGACAGCAGGTCACTTGCCCACCTTCACGTCAGGAGCAAGATTCTTCTATTTTTAATTTCAAGTAGCCAAAAGAAAACCAGCCACAGGATTTTAGAAATAACTTCTTTATACTTGTTTTCACACCATTTAATGGTTTATTTTAAAACAAACAATTAAGCTCAATGATTTATCCCTATACTTGGGGTTTTTTTTGAAAGTATAGGAGCAAGGGTGTCTTACTGCAGCTGCACAGGGCCTTGGTGAGCCCACACCTGGAGTATTGTGTGCAGTTTTGGCCTCCTTATTTAAGAAAGAATATAGGAGAGAGCGTAGCGAAGGCTCACCAGAATGATTCCTGAGATGTTAGGATTGTTGTATGAGGAGAGATTGGATCAGCTAAGCCTTATTCATTGGTATCTAGAAGAAATGAGAGGGGATCCAATAGAAACATATAAAATTCTGACAGGTTGGACAGACGGGATGCCGGGATGATGTTCCTTGGGCTGTGGAGTTCTAGAACAAAGGGTGACAGGCTCAGGATATGAGGGCATTTAGGACTGAGATAAAGAGAAATTTCTTCACTCAGAGGCTGGTGACTTGTGGAATTCTTTACTACAGAAGGCTATGTGGGCTAAACCACTGAATATATTTAAGAAGGAAATGATTTCTAGACACTAAAGGTGTCAAAGGGTATGGAGAGAATGCGCAAGTATGCTGTTGACATAGAGCATTAGCAATTGTCATGTTGAATGACGGAGCAGGCTTGAGGGCGGAATGGCCTACTTTTTATTTGGCCTCTTTTCTGAGAATGAGTGAGAAGTTTCCATGACAAAGTTTATCACAATTTTGTAATATACTAAAGATAAAAACTGCTTTGTTTTTCATTCTTTTGTTACAACAGAAAACTTGAAATCTCTACGGGGAAACTTGCCAGGTTTTCAGATGGATGTGCTATGGTGCAGGTAAACTATTCTCTAGAATTTCTGTGTAGAGTTAAATTAATTTGCTCTTGACCAGTAGGGAATTGAAGCATTGAGATTTCAGTGTGCCATAGACACTTGTTACATTTTGTTAATTTGTGGTGAATTGTGTTTTTTAATTGGGAACTATCATGACGAATGAACAATTGCCTCCATGTTTCAGAAAGGAAGAGAACGTTTTGAAAAATACTACCTCTGTTGAACCGTTCAAACTATGAATTTGGGGAGTGGGTAAACATTGAAGGAAAATGTAACTTTAGAAAAGGTTCCAAGTATATTGTATTAGCAATTACTGAGTGTGTAATGACTGAGGGTAACTCATCTCCTTCAGTACATTATTTTAGACTTCCTACACAGTATTCTGCAACTTGCCTAACGTATCCAGCGCAGCAACAGGCCATTCTGACCATCCTGCCCATGTCAGTGTTTATGCCCCACTTGAGCATCCTCCCATTTTTTCTCCTCTAAATCTACCATTATAACCATTCATTCCCTTCTCCCTCATTCATTTGCCTGATTTCCCCTTGCATGCATCTATACTATTCGCTTCAGTCACTCCCTGTGCTGGTGATATTACACTCTTGCCACTCTTTCAGAAGACATTTCTTCTGAATTCCCTATTGGATTTCTTGGTGACTATCTTCTATTGATGGCCTCTGGGTATGCTGTTCCTCACAAGGCGAAATGTTCTCTCTGTATCCACTATCAAAACCTGTAATAATTTTAAAGACCACTATTACGTCACTCACCCCACCCCACCCTTATTTTTTTTCTAGAGAGAGAGAGACCACCCAGCTGGTCGGGCCTTTCCTGATATGTTTACCCATGTATTTCTGGTATCATCCTTGTAAGTCTTCTCTGTACCCTCTTTACTGCCTCTATGTGCTATTTATAACATGGCATCCTGAAGAGCACACAATACTCTTAAGTGTGATCTAACCAAGGTTCTATACAGGTTTAGCATAACTTCCCTACTTTTCAATTCTATCTGTCTAGAAATAAAACTGAGTGCCTGATTTTTCTTATGGCCTTGCTGGCCTGTGTCACAACATAGTAGCGATTATTATCCTTTGTTTTAATTAGCATTCTCCTCTATACCTTGAATCAAGAAAGTTTATTTAAGAGTAAATCTCAACTTATTTAGAGGTATAAGTATAGGTAAATTGGTAAAAGACATAGAAATCTGCAATGCCATGATTTTGCTCCTCTTTCTTTCATTTCTTCTTGGCATCTGGGCACTGTTGGCAAGGCTGCAATTATTGTACAATCCGAGTGCCCAGAAAAGATAATGATGGACCCAGAAGTTCAAGCCTGAATTACATCAATCATAGCATTAGTGGCTGCCTTAAGGAACTGATCCATAAGGACACTACTCCTGTATCACTTGGGCTGTCACAAGTTCCATAATGGATTGGAATTAAGAAAGGAAGGTTGTGGTTAGAAATCCAGTAGTGAAGTGTCTGCTTCACAAAAAGGTGGCCGTAGGTTCAAGTGAATTACTCGCTATTGCTACTGAGTGCCCATTTGAACTGATTAATGAAGGATATTGTATCAACGTGTCCGAGTGCTCAGCTGTCTGGTGGCCAAGAAACAGTCATCTTTGTTGTTCAGAACATTTAAGGACAAGTAAAAGTAAATAATTGGTAATAAAATTGTGACAGAAATATAAAATAATGTGAAGCTTGAAGGGAGCCTCTAACCTACATGTGATTATATCTGTTTGCTAAGATGACAATTTAGAAAAGCTTTCAAATTATATGCTGTTGATTTTCTCTTTCTCACTGTGAAGTTAGGAGATACATCAGTGATGGTTACAGCTGTCAGTAAAACAAAGCCTACTTCATCCCAATTTATGCCATTAGTGGTGAGTTTTTCATAGTATTTTATATTTGGTTGATATTGGTAGAATCTGCTGGAGACTAACAATTTTTTCTTCTCAGGTTGATTACCGTCAGAAAGCTGCTGCAGCAGGAAGGATACCAACAACTTATTTACGAAGAGAAATGGGCTACACGGATAATGAGATTTTAACTAGCAGAGTAATTGGTAAGATTATCCAATATAGAGTAGGTTTATTGCAGCAATACTTTCAAGTGCATTTCTACAAATAGTACTTACAGTAACAATTTTACATTTTTATATTTGTTGTATGTAAGAATGAATACCTTATGGATACTTTTTTAATGTTTTACTTTTCTAATGCTTCACTTTCCAAGTGAAAATATTTATATTTATTGTGTTACTGAAATTTGTTGGTACATTTTGTGGGCAAAGAAAATTGGATTAAACTACAAAAGTGCTGGATTGGATAGGTAATTACCTCTGTCAGCGAACCCATTGATGCCAATGAGAATAACCAAGGTTCCATTTTTAGCTACCAAACAAGTCAATTGCTCTCCGTGGGTTAGCTTTTATGTCTTTGGTTATCTCTTTTGAGCAGAGGAAAGACAGATAATTAGCATAAAAAGCAATCGTAAGGTTCCTGCCAACAGCAACTACAGAACAGCACTTACTGTAGCTGTTAGTGAAGTCTTTGGCACAGTCCAGACTGTATTTCCACGTTTACCCAGTGTGAGGAAGAACATAAAGGCTTGAGAAAGCAGGAACATAGAACCAAATGTAAGCTAGGCTGTCTTAAATTGGTATTGTTCTTAATATTGTGAATTATTTGTTCTCTGTTGCATTCTACAGACCGTTCAATCAGACCACTATTTCCTTCAGGCTACTTTTATGATACACAGGTAAGTTATGGATAAAATTAATAGTTTTGCAATATTTTTAAGATAAGCTACTTTGAACAGACATGGGCAGAAACATTCGTGTTTTCGTGCTGTTCATGATCAGCGTATTTTGTATGTGAGGGATGCATGTTCTCTTACCCTCAGAATTATTGTCCCAATTTAAATAATTTGAGAAATAAGTTTTTTTGTGAATTTACAAAGTACAGTTATTATTTCTCATTAGTCCTGCTGGTTTTTTAAAAAATGTGACATCTCATTCAACCATCTCACCAACAGTATCATTCACAAAGATTAGGTACAAAAATGAGGAAAGAAACAGCACCATTACACTTCATGATTCTCAGTCTTTTTTGTGTCAGCCTTGTTGGTTGTGTTGATGCTTTAGTTGAAGGGAAGGACTTATAAAGCAGAAGATTTGCAGTAAGTTGCAAAGCCTCTAGTAGTCAACTTTCCAAGAAGTTAGTTCTCAGGTGAACTTGAAGTTGGAACAAGTTGGGGAGAGTCCTTCTCCCACTTTCAAGGTTATCACCTTGAGTGCTGGTTCGACGGTTATCTGATGGATTTCCGTCCAGAAGATATATATGTTTAGCATATTTATAAAAATATTGTGTAGATATCCTTATTCAAAAAGAGCTAAGAAAATCTTAACACTAGTTAATTCTAGAGGAGACGAATGCAGCGTATAACTAATCCTACACAAACTCTGTAAATTCTATCATTTAACTCATACAAATATTGCTTGCACCAGGATCAAAAGAATACTTCAAAACAAAATATTGCTATCTTTTCTCAATCTTTCTGGGAGAGGCCCTGAAGATCAACTAAACTAACTAAACTAGACTGAAAGGTTTATTACCAGCCAGGGCAAGTGAACCCCCAACACGTGCGATTCACTTAGCATTCACTCCAACAGTGAGAAAAAGCAACATCTTAACTCTCAGCACTGTTTTGCCCCTCTTCAGCGACACTGTGCCAACTGTAAATGATGTGCTGGTTGGACCTGACAATGTGGATCCCCTTTCTACAGACATATCCACTCGCCCAACAGCTGAAGGAACAAATAGACTTTCCACCGACACAAAATTCAACTGCCAATGCTGCCTAATGTCTGACACAACTTTTAATACTTCCTCTTCCCTCACCCATGACCCAGGGACCTGACTAGGAATCATTGTTGCCCTTCATTGTCGATCAACCCATGGAAAGATATATGTATTCAATGTCTGTATCCAAGTATTCTGTTTGCTATCAAGCAAATTTCACTCTACAGATCTTAAACCCTCTCCCCTCTTAAACCCCCTCCCTTCTTAATTCTCTGAATTCTACAGTAGTCCAAGAAATCATATGAATTCCAGTACCATTCAATAATTATTTTAAAATAGTTTTCAGTACTCTTGTAATATATTTGTCACACTACCCCATTTCATGGATTAACTGAAGTTTTCTACATCACAAAGGTGCAAGAGAAGTGTTTCAATCAAGTGCCTTTTTTTAAAAAAAATTGTTCGAGGAAAACTCATTGACTTTTGTATTAAATCGCAGCGACAAACGTAATCACAGTTATTCAAGTTCTTTTAGATGACATTTTAAACCATTGAAACGTATACGTGAAGTACCCTTGTACTTACTTGCAGTCTCCTTGGAATTACGTGTTATTGCATGGACAAAGTATAAATAGTTAATTGCAGAAATATTTACAGTCCGATATCTTAGAATGTAAACGTTCACGTTTCTTTCTTTGTGTCAGATTGTTTGTAACCTCCTCGCTGTGGATGGTGTCAATGATCCTGACATACTTGCAATAAATGGAGGTAAGTAAGAACATACCCAGGAGGAATTTCTTCCATTTGTTATTGTTCAGGTGGGGAAGGCTCATTAAACAAAATACTCAGGAAAGCTGAACCAGTGGTTAAAACTTATATTCCTGCACCATCGACCAATGTTTCTGTGCTGTAAGTACATAGAAAATGATCCTTGGGGCCAAAACACTGTACCAGTAAAGAATACTAAAGCTAATACTGAGCGACAGGACATTACCAGCCTATATGCATTGCTGATGATGCAGATAAACGTTAAGGCATTTCCTTTAAAATTTCTTGCGTAAAGATCGAGCGTAGCAATTTGAAATGAAGTATTACAATCCACACAGCAATTTTAATGCATATCAGACTTTGTGCTATGAACTTGAAAACATTAAGACCTTGATATGGTTTGGTACAGTGGTGGGAATGTTGAACTTACTACCACATGGAGTAGTTGAGGTGGAGAGCGTAGATGCATTCAAGAGGAAGCTAGATAAGTGCACGCGGGGAAAAAGAAATAAAAACATATGTTGGTAGGGTGTGACAAAATAAGGCTTCTGTGGAAGGTGAACATTGGCCTTAGACCTGTTGAACAAAATGGCCTGTTTTTGTGTTGGAAAACAAAGTCTTACACCATTTAAAGAGGATTCATCATAGCGCCCAGAGCAGGAAAAAAAGGATATAATTAATTGCACTATCCAGTTCAAGTTGACTTTAATTATTAAATTTTTTCCCCCCATTTACTGTCCTTTCTTTATCTAGATTTCTTAATATAAATAAAGGGCCAATGCCCACAGTACAGGATACCACCGAGATGTAAAAGAGAAGATGAGGTAAAGCAGGAAGAAGTGATTAAGGGATGCCAAGCTAAACGTAAAGTTTGTAGGAAGAGGGAAAGACTGAGGGAGGTAAAAGGTTTCATAGTTTTGAGCCCTGTTTTGGGGGGGGGGGGGGGGGGGGGGGTGGAGAGAGTGGCAACTTTCATTTTTAAGAAATATAAAATAAGCAGATTTTCTGTTTATTTTGTATTGATTCATCAATCATTTGAATGCTGATGACTTGGTTATCAATCATTTTTATTAAATGTGGTTGCCTAGGGCCACTATCACGTCTCCATTTTGCACATAAAACTCTTCTATATGCACTGGTTATCTGTTTTGAATAATAGCCCCACATTGCAATAGCCCTGCAGGTACGGTAATTAAGGCTCCCGCTTTCTTTAGAAGCAGGGATGAGTTCTCATGAAGGTAGTTAACTGAATTTTTCCAACCAACTAGTTTACAGGAGAGACCGACTCCACATTTCTCAAGTTTTAATGTGAAATCTTGATAGTAATTTGTTTGTACGAACATTTTTTAAAACTAAATCTGAACCTGTCAGGGCATCTGCCAGTGGAGTTTCAAATCTTGAATTTCAGAATGTTGGATGCTTTAAAATTCAGAATGCTTTAAAGTTGTAGCAGAATGTTTATTTTTTATGATAAACACAGTTTGTGTAATTATTTAAACTTTAAATAATCACACTTGAGTATATCACAGAATATTTTTAAAACAATTTTTTTTAAATTATGGTTTAAAATCCAGCTCAATCATGTAGGTTAAATTTTTTGTTAGCTGCTGTGCAAATGAGTTTCATAGAATTACAGCACAGAAGAGGCCCTTTGGCCCATCGAGTCTGCACCAGCATGCAAGAAACACCTGACCCCCTACCTAATCCCATTTAGCAGCACTTGGCCTCTAGCCTTGAATGTTATGACATGCCAAATGCTCATCCAGGTACTTTTTAAAGGATGTGAGGCAACTTGCCTCTGCCACCCACCCAGGCAGCACATTCCAGACCGTCACCACCCACTAAACCTCCTGCCCCTCACCTTGAACCTCATGATTGACCCTTCACCTAAGGGGAACAGCTACTCCCTATCCACTATGTCAATGGCCCTCATAATCTTGTTTGAGTGGAAATACTTCAAAGAAGGTGTTGTGAGTGTTGGAATCAGCAATTATTCAAAATATATATTCTACCTTTTTTCATAATTTTCACTTGAAATTTCTCATACTACCAGCACCACTAATACTAGGGTTGTAAAGTCAAAAATAAGCTCTGTATCACAGCCCAAGTTTTGAAGCAAAAAGTTATCATTGTACTATTTTTCATTTTTGCAGCAGCTCTGATGAAGGTACTGAAATATAAATAACTCATTGATTATTTTTAATGCAGCCAGTAAGTTTTTTTTTTGTCATGACCAAGTGCACTATTTCTTCATTCACACCAGATTTGCCATGTTCAAACCTCTTTCACTTTCTTTTTTGACAGCCTCTGCAGCCTTGGCATTGTCTGACATACCATGGAATGGTCCTATAGGTGGGTAATCTTTTAAGCAAGGACTTGTAAAGTCTTAGTATGGGATACCATATTGATGGACCTGCCCACTGTGGTAGGATGCTGGAAAATCTTTGCAATTACCCTATGAAGCAAATTCCAAGTCACATCGAAAGGATTGCAAATTATCCAAATGGAGTACAGAATATGGTCCTTTAGACCATCTGATGGCCAATTGAATGCAATGTTAGCAGAGTTTTAGGATCAGGTTGTTTATTCATTTTCCCAACAAATAAAACTGAAATAAAGTGCTTTCTTGGAAAGTTAGTTGAATATATAGTGTGTTGCCACTCTACCAAAATTGAGAGTGTGTTCAACCTTGACATAAAATTGACATAGGACAGAAAACAGTAAGTCCTGGTAAATTGTTGTTTTTCAGACTGGAGAATGGCAGACAATGGTGTTCCCCAAGGTTTAGGGCTAAGACCACTTTTTTAGATAAAAATAAATTATTGGATATTGGAATATGTAGCAAAATCTAAAAAAATTCCAATGATACCAAAGTTGGAAGTGTGACAGACAGTGAGGAGAATACCAGTCGACTGCATAAGGACATAATGGTTTAGCAGAATGGCAACCACGTGGCATATGGAATTCAATGCAAGGAAGTGTGAGGTAATGACAGTTCTGTAGAGTGTACAGAAACAGAGGGACCTGGGGTTTCCAGTACATAGATCTTTGAAGGCAGCAGGACATATTGAGAGAGTAATGAGCAAAACATTAGATCTTTGACTTCACTAATAAAGGTTTTGAGTACAAAAGCAGGGAAGGTGATGCTGCACTTTTATAAAGCTCTGGTTGGACCACAGCTAGAGTATTGCATCCTGTTCTGCTCACCACAATTTGGGTAGGATATGAGGGGCATTCAGATGGTACAGGGGAAACTTGCAGGGCCACAGGGATAGAATGGGATTGATTTGATTACAGAGACCCGGCATGGACTGGATGGGCCAAACGGCCTCCTCCTGTGCAATTATGAATTTGGATTTCAAGTTCCTGTGTGATTTTCTTTTTTAAAACAAAGTTGTCATTAAGCTAACATCTACAATAAATATAACTTGGAAAATAGCACTCTTGCAGCAAACCAATATGCATTCACTGAAATATTTACTTTGCGAGTAATTTTCATCAATATTATAGTGGCATTTGTTATCATTACTATGTACTTTCCTTTGTGATTAACATCTGCAGTGAGTTGTTTAAAAGTGATGCTATATTCTGCAATACCTCTTGCAGGTGCTGTAAGAGTTGGTCTTGTAGATGGAGAGGTTGTAATTAACCCAACTCGAAAAGAGATGGCGTTAAGCACTTTAAACCTGGTGCTGGCTGGTGGACTGCAGAGCCAAGTTGGTAAGCATTTGATCTTCTCTAGTCACCTGTTGCCTGCTAATAAAAATTGTTTATGCAGTAAAATAATTGCACCCTTTTAGGTTTTATAACTATTTCAAAATTTATTGCTCCATTTTGAAAGTCCTAATATCTGGTCAGAGACTTGACGGTTACATTTTATGGTATTTAATGTTTTTTTTTAAAGAATGATAACATCCTGTTCTGATTATCAGTTTTGAGAGTTTTTTTTAAATGCACTATTTTACATACATTAAATGAGGAAAGGATTTTAATTGTAAATTGGTCCTAATCAGTGAACTAGGATGGCGTAGAGTATTTATGCATTAACATGATGCACTACAGAGTATGTAGGAGTTCCCTTTAATGTTTTTCTACATGATAAGTTCCAAATCTCTCCCAAATTTTCGGGGTGATTATTTGTTTTCTTCATTAAAGGAATTAAGAAAATCGATGGATTATGCCGCTTTGAGCCTTGACTCAAATTTTCTCATTGGTGGAGAACTGGAAATATTTATTAACTTTGGCCATTTTAGGTTGCATAAATCTAGAAATGTTGTCAATTGTGCAGTTGACTGTGTACACCCTTCTGACGTGGTTTAGAATCCTACATGCAGGAAATATTTTGGAGCACATCATCCGTGCATAATCATAGAATTCCTACAGTACAGAAGGAGATGATTCGGCCCATCGAGTCTGCACCGACCACAATCCCATCCAGGCCCTATTCTCGTAACCCCACATATTTACCCTGCTAATCCCCTGACACCAGGGTCAATTGAGCATGGCCAACCAACCTAACCTGCGCATCTTTGGAGTGTGGGAGGAAACCGGAGCACCCAGAGGAAACCCACGAAGAAATGGGGAGAATGTGCAAACTCCGCACAGACAGTGACCCGAGGCCGGAATTGAACCCGGGTCCCTGGCACTGTGAGGCAGCAGTGCTTGCCACTGTGCCGCCACGGTTAGAATAATATTAAAATACAATTGTTCGTTTTGTATTAAAGTCCTGCAAAGGCTCACCAAAATACTTTGACTCCCAACCATACAGAGATCAATTTGTTCAGTTTTGACTGCTTAAACTTTATTCAAATCCCATTATATTTTCTTATGTATATGTTTTGAAGTTAGAAAAATACGATATTTAATAGGTATGTGATTATGACCTTACCCAATACATAAATAAATAAAGTTTCAAATCATTTTTTTCCCTTTACCAGTCATGTTGGACGCAGCAGCAGAAAATGTGTTGCAACAGGACTTCTGTCACGCTATCAAAATGGGCATCAAACACACGCAACAAATCATACTGGCCATTCAGCAGCTAGTAAATGAGCACGGAAATCCCAAAAGGACACCGCAGAAGATGTTTGCCCCTTCTACTGAAATAGTGGAAATTGCAAGACAGTAAGTTCTGGGATTCTCAGCTACTGACTGAGAATTTCAATACTTCATGAATGTGAATTACCTATATCCACAGTAATGCAGGTGCTAGTTGTCAGGGTATTTCACTTAAGTTAAGGAATGTTCTGACCATTACTGCTGCTGTCCATCTTGAAGCACTAAATACTGCTAAGAACTGTATGAAATAATTAATGTTTTACAGAAGGTGCAATCATATTCATTGTGTTCCTGACTCAAGAGCAGCATTATGGACTTGAAAAGAGAATGGTACTATCCGTATCACAATATTTCTAAAAAGGAAATTTATGATTTAATTTTTAAGAACCTTTTGCAAATGTACTTTTACTTTCATGGGGGACTCTGCTTCCATTTATGTCAGCAGCTTTGGAAGAAGTGGTGTAGAGGAGTGAATGTATACAATTGAACAGAATATCATAATGGTGCTGCAACTGATTGTACTATGAATTAGTGGTCTCCGGGTTTGTGCTAGAAATCCCTGATACTGCTCACCAAAGAAGGTCCAAATATTGATCAGGTACTTTACCGTAGAAAGAAGGGACATTCACATGGTGCTTTTACACTCAATAGTTCATGAGCAAAGATGTGTTGAAGATATATTGTATTTATAAATGCTAGGCCTCACCACAGTTCTGAGATCCAGAGTGCAATTGGACAGAGTAACTTCTGCATTCATTTTCCTGGATCAGACTGTCTTAACCTGTGGACAAATTTGTAGATGTATGTATATTTCTTGCAGGTCCTGCTCTTTATATTTGGGAATCTATCCAAAAAATGTTTCCAAGGTCAGTTGCTCCCCTGAATGTAGAAGCAACAAAAGGGAGAGAATTGCCTGTGGGGTCACTCTTGTATACCTCCCAGCAGTTGCTTATAGAAGCCTGATAGTAGGACATGGTTAGTATGTGACTCTGAGATCTATGACGGAGTGAGAAAGTAATCAGGAAGTGATATACTGCATATACTAAAAAAAGTTCTATGCTTGAAATGAGAAAATTGTTGAAGTGCTGTAGGTTGTTAAATATCTGACAAGAATCTACTACCCAAACACTGATAGGCTCTACCACACAGCTAGTCCCTTGTTACCTGCCCTTGTTGTTTATGCAAGAATTATTTAAATGATTCTTAAAAACATAAGAAAGAGACAGTGATCTTCGTATCTGGTGGGTGATTTTCTGACGTCACCATGCCTGGCGTAGATTGCACCGATCGCTAAAAATTGGTTTTGAGGCCGCGCCAAATGATTTGCAATCATCCCGGTCCCTTTCTAATACCACAAACCATATCACACCTAGAAAGCGTGCGAGGCTGATTAGCATATTTAAAGTAGTATGTAAATATGCATAGCCTGTTCAGTGCCAGATTCTCCCAGCTTCCAGGACCTTTTGACCTTTGGGCGTGAGACCGACAAGAATCACTACTGGTCTCCACTTGCAGAGACCAGGTGTGATGGGCACACCAGGGGGCTCGGAGGCCATTGAAGCCTCTGGGTGGTTGGGGACACAGCTGGGCAGTGCCCAACTGGTATGCTGGCAGTTCCCACCTGGCACACTGGCAGTGTCAGTTGGGCACTGCTGGAGCAGTTGTGGGGGAGGGGGGCCATGCAGGGGTGGAGCATGAAGGGGGGGTTGTGCAGGGGTGGAGCATGAAGAGGGGGCATGTCAGGGGTCATGAAGGGGGACCCATTGGGAGGGCCCTGATGCCGGCGATCTGTGCCAGGGAGGGGGTGGGGAAATATGCCGCCAATGAGTGGAGAGGCGGGGGGGGGGAATATGCCGCCAATGAGTGGAGAGGCGGGGGGGGGGGGGGGGGGGGGGAGTGTCCTGATGTCCATGGGGAGGAGAGTGTGGGTGCGGGTCTCCCGGTGAACGGAGATCGGGCCCGTCCTCCAAAACGGTGCCCGATCCCTCTGCAGCCGGGCTCACCACTGTGTTTAGGTCCTGTGGGCAAACCAGAGTGGACCGCTCCGATTTTCTCGCTGTTATGACACTTGGTTTATTTTGGGAAAATCCTGGCCATAATTTTTATTTTCTCCAAAAGTACAGTGAAACTTGCACTCGGCCAATATTTTGAATAGTAACTCTAGTATATTCTTTCCTCTCTGCTCCATAAATATTACTCATTTATCGTGCATGCTTATCCATAAATCTATTCTTTAATGTTTGGAACTGATTCAGTTAACATTTTGTAGTTCTGTGTGTTCATTTTTATCAGTTGGATTTATGGAGCCTTCCTAACAACAGGCCTATAAAGTTTAAATGTTTACAATATAGGAATGTAATATAATGCAATGTAGCATAACCTGAGTTTTTTATTATATTCATAAAATTTATTTTTGGCATTGGCAGACAAATTTATTGTCCATTGATGCCAAGGAACTTAGATCTGACTTGTCCAAAATTTAAAATATTTGATTTTGTTTTAGTCCAAATAATAAAAACAAATCTATTTCCCAGTTCTCAGGCTATAATTGATGGCCAATTCAAATATAAAACTGACCCAATAGTTCACCACCTCAACCCCTCTAAAATCAGTTTTTTCATAACCCTCGCTCTCTGAATGCTGAGTATTTTTAAGCAGTTCTTAACTATTGCTTGTGCAGTGGTGAGGAAAATAAAGTAAAATGTTGTTAAGTACAAACCACATTGTCCCCTTTTATGTGTGTTGTTTAAAAAATCCAAACTTACCTTGTTGGGTGGAGGTCGAGGACCAACAATTCCTGACAAACCTCAAGAGGTTCCTTACGCACAGATTGGGAACAGGATGTGTATGCACAATCCAGGGTTTGAGTTCTTTGTGCAGGGCAAGTTCTCAGGGCCCCTGTGTGAAAAAGAAACGGCATGAAAACCTAATCACAGGACCCAGGATTGGGGCAACAAATCAGAGAGGAGTCTCAGGCACAGGACAGAGAGGGGTCCCAGAGAGAGAACCAGAAAAGGAACCAATGGGATGAGGAGACCACTGGGGAGAAGAGCAAAATAAGAGGCCCTAAGCAGTAAAAGGGCTACAGTTGGCAGACTTCAAGCAATGAGGGCATGGGAGAAGCCCTGGAGATTCGAGATGGTTGGTGATTCTGCGCTGCAGGCTGTTGAAGCAAAGGTACCCCTTTGGAGTAGTGGTGTTCTGATCAGCATGGCTAAAGAGTTGAGGGCATGCTTGTGAGTAAGTGCTGGTTCACTGACGTGAGAATCCAGGGGAACAAAATTCAGAAACCCTGTGATGTGAGGCATCATTGAGGGAGTCTTATATATTTAAGTGGTTGCATGATTGCTTTAAGAGCCCATCATGATTTGATGGTAATGTCATTGGGGATGTTTCCGAGATTCCTGCTTTTAGTTTGTTTCTACTCTGTACAGGCAAGAGGTCCTAGAATAAATCTGTTGTTAGTTTGAATCTACGTGTGCAAATCACAGCCTTTTCTTTTTGTTTATAACCCACAACCCCCAACATAGTTGGGACATTACAGAGTCCAAGTAGAACAACATTTGGAGAGAATTTCAAGGCTAGATTTTTGAAAGGGAAGAGTGAAAATTTGAAGTACCTCACAGGAGAGACAGAGTTTAATAAAATTGTGTAACTCCGTAAACACTGACCTTCTGGGTGGGTTGCTAAGAAGTCCGTCGGATCTGCCTTGGTCGTCGGGGGTGGGGAGGTGGTTCTGGTCCAGGATAATAACTGTGTTCCAATTTTTTGAAAAGTCTATAGTGAAGTCTATCCAATTAAATGTTATAGCAAAGGCTGTGAAATAATTTGCTTCTGTTCTTCAGGCTTGCTTCTGAGAAGGTCCGTGGAGTATTTTCAGATTTCACACATGACAAAGTGAGTCACTCTTTGCTTGCAATGATTAGTGTGGTATTTAGCAATCTAACTTGGGTTTTTTAAATTAAAATGATTTTGCTTTATAATTAAGATTTCAAGAGATGATGCCATTAATAAAATCAGGCTCGAGACAGAAGAACAGTTAAGAGGTATGATTTACATGTGTTTATTGAATGGAATGTAAATTATTTCTCTGCTTGAAATCAGAAAAATCCACAATTTATTGACCACATATTTAGCATATAGACAATTGCTACATAATGTTCTATTTGAAAGCTTCAATTGGAACTCAGGCCAGTGATCATTGAATTGTCTATTCAGAGTGGTGAAAACATCCTTAATCAAGGAGTAACTGGAGGCCATTTGATCCATATAAATCAATATTTAGGCTAATTTACACCTACTAAGAGACTGGTGGCATATTTTAGTAGTAGAAGTCAATTCAACGATGCTGTTGATATAAGGGAAGAGCATAGGAATTGCCAGATGAAAAATAAGAAAGATCATTCTAATTCATCATCTGCCTTTCTGGGTAGACTACCATGGTGGTTGTATGATGTGACACAGGAGTATTGACCAATCGTAGCAATCAAGCTATTTCAAATAGTCTGCAACAAACCCAGACATGATATAAGGACTTGGAAGCAGTAATGTAGTGGTGATATTACTGGACTAGTAATCCAGAGGCTCCAACGAATGCCTTGGAGATATGAGTTCAAATCCAATCATGTCAGTTAGGGGCATTTAAATTGATTTAAGACACCAAGGGTCCTATTTTACCATTTTGATTCTAAGTGCTGGGCGGACTTGAAACTGGGAGTGTTTCAAATCTGACTTTTAGACCCGTTCTCAGGCACTCTGCTCTGCATACGCACTCTGCCTGAAAAAATATCAGCGATTCTGAATCGCACTGCAGAAGCCTGTGGGCGGGGCTTAACGCACCCTAAACCCTGCAGCTCCGATCAGCGCCTCCAATTGCGCATGTGCAGAAAAAAAATGATAGAATGCGGCTCCCCTGCCACATCTCTCCCAGGCCGGATAATGTCTCCCCCTGGCCCCACAGACATTGCCCCACCCCCACAACATTGCTAACCCCCTTATTCCCCCACCCCTTCCACCACCCAGAACAATCATGGGTCCCTCCCCGCTTCCCCCCTCACTGATCACAGGCAGAGTGGCAACGGACCCCCGCCTCTCCCCACTCCCGTTAAGTGAATTTAAATGTATTTAAATGGCCGTCGCGCCCGTATAGGACGCAGTCCCAATAGCGGCCATTTTCGGGCCTTGTTAAAGGGAACCAGCGCGTAGGTGGACGCCGATCGCGCTACTTGCCTCACGCCCAACTTTACCAAGTTTCCCTGGCCAAAAACTGGCGCAACTTGATGGTAAAATCAGGCCCTAAGACTCCTTAGACAGCACCTTTCCAACCCACAATCTCTATGATCCAGCAGGACAGCAGACGCATGGGAACACCTCCATGTGGTATTTCCCATCCGAGACATTCACCATCCTAACTTGGGAATATAACCCACTTCCTCATGCCCTCTGTCGCCACTCGTGTTTGGTCCTACTCAGGTCACCTCGCAAAACTCTTTTCCGATCCATCAATGACTATAAGTTAATACCGCTTACTGCTCTCATCTAGAACTGGAAAAAATCAACTTTGACCATTCTCTCCATGACATCCTGGTTCACTATCATCCCCAACATCTCGCCCTCTTCCCACAGCACCTTCCCGTGCAATTACAGGACGTGTAACACCTGCTCCTTGACCTCTCTCGTCACTGTCCCAAGGCACCAAACACTCCTTCCCGGTGAAGCAGTGATTTAGTTGTACTTCTTTCAACTTGGTCTACTTTATTTGCTGTTCACAATGCGCTCTCCTCTATATTCAGGACACCAAATGCAGACTGGCTAACCACTTTGCAGAACAGCCTCCACTAAACCTGCAGCATAACCCCCACCTTCAGCCATTTGCCATTTCAGTTCACCATCTTGCTCTCGTGCTCACAGTTCTGTCCTCCGCTTGCTACAGAGTTCCAGTGAAGCCCAACACTGGAGGAACAGCACCACATCTTCCAAAAGGCACTTTATAGCCACCTGAACTCAACAAGGAGTTCAATGACTTCACACCATGAACTCTTCTCAATTTTGAATATCTTGTTATTCACCCAAGTGTTAGTTTGTACCTTTTTTCATGTTTTTGCCTTCAGATAAAGATGCCCTTCATTCTGCTATTAACACCTACTCTGGACCAGTTTTTTGTTTCTTTACTACCCTTACCACTCCTTTGCCTTTTGTTCCATGATATCATTAGGATTTAATCTCCATCCCCCTCTAACCTATCCCTTTTGTTCCACCTGATCCCCTTTTCAACAGCATAAAAACCCTTTATATTTCTAGCTCTATGTTCCAAAGAACTTGAAACATTAACTCTGCTTTTCTCTCTCCACATATGCTGCCAGACTGGCTGAGGTTCTCCAGCACTTAGCTTTTGTATATCACTCGCCTGTAGGTTGGGATCAGTGACAATACTGGGCCTTGGTTATACTGGCAGCAGCCACAGCTTCCCTCACCTCACTGTTGTTTAATAGGGATGCAGACCTCAAATGAGACGGCAGCTCCCAGTGGGTGGAATCCTGTCCCTAGGGTACTTGATCCTGGGGAAGGCCTGCTGAATTAAGTGTCACTTGAGCCTGGTGCTGTCCAATTAGCTGCCTAATCGGCCTTCTCTAAAAGTGGCATTGCGGAGCTTTCCAGTTGGCAAGCAAAACTCCATTTTCTCTGTTAAATACATTATCCAATTCCTTTACAAGTCTAAAAACAGAAATCATGTTACTTCCATGGAGCATTTGCATTACCAATTTCCTTTTTAAGGAACATTTTTGCTACTTTAGGCTTTGGGTTTTGAAGTATTCCCTAACCTAATAATAACCTTGTAATGTGTGTTCCTAAATCTTTTTTAAAAATTGTTTAATTTTCTCTTCTAGATAAATTTCCTGAGGCAGAATCATATGAAGTAATGGAGGCATTTAATGTAGTTTCCAAAGAAGTTTTTCGAAATATTATTATGAATGAGTATCTAAGGTAAGAAATTCCTCTGATTTGGTTTCAGCTGTTGGTTATTTTACGTTATAATGCGTTCAAAAGATGATTGTTTATAGATACTAAAATACATTTTTATTGTTGTACGCAAGGGTTATTACAAAAAGGAACAGTTCACCACTCTATACTGGTCAGTTCAGGACTTCTCTGCATTTGTCTTTTTAAAGCAACAAGATTTTTTCACTGTTTCAACTTTTAAATATTGTAACTTTGTCATTTAAATGGTATTGCCTTGAAAATCATAGAATCCCACAGTGCAGAAGGAGGCCATTCGACCCATCGAGTCTCCAATCCCAATCCCACCCAGACCCTATCCTCATAACCCCATGCATTTACCCTAGCTAGTCCGCCTGACACTAAGGGTCAATTTAGCATGGCCAACCCACCTAACCCGCACATCTTTGGACTGTGGGAAGAAACCTGAGCACCCGGAGGAAACACATGCAGAAGCGGGGAGAACGTGCAAACTCCACATAGACAGTGACTCAAGCCAGGAACCAAACCCGAGTCCCTGGCGCTGTGAGGCAGCAGTGCTAACCACTGTGCCACCGTGCTTCCCAATGGGAACAAAATGGTTCTACAGTTGTGATACAAGCAATATAACACACTTATCAATCCACATAAGGACCAATGTGGTACCATTTGAGCCCCTCTGACCCTGAGCTTAATTGCTCATGTTGTTTCTTACAAAAATTGTGTTACCCTGCTAATGTAATAACTAACCCGTCATTCAGTTAGTAAATCTTTGATTAATGCTAAACTTAATTTGTTTTTAACCCTGGACTCATTCACTAGAACTTTAGAAGTTTTGAAAAAATTTTACTCAGTCTGATTGTGAGTGAGCTAATTGCTCAAGTTTGTGACTTCAAATACCCAAACGTTTTTGACTTTGTCAGCAGCAAACACACTGAGCAGAAATAAGGTGTTACCCCTTCAGATGAACAAAATAGAGGAGTTGCCATATAGCCTTTTTTGCACATCTTTTGCCAAAATAATCTTAAAATGACATTGCATATAAATTGGCAGGTAATCTGCTTTTGCACTTGGTTTTGTTCTGAACAACACTAACAATATATGATGAGGTTTTGTAGCTTATTGGCTGTGTTACTGGGCTGGCAATCCCACATTGAATTCAGATTTGCAACGTGCAATAAATCTGGGGCAATGAAGTGTGCTGGATTTCTGTTTTTAAAAAAAAACACTTGATTCATTAATAGCCTTTGGAGAAGGGGAACTACCATAGATCTGAGCTACACGTGCCCCAGTTCCATATTACATGATTGACTCCGAATCTCCTCGGGCCCACAGCCCAAAATCAAAGAGACGGAAACAAGGGGGGCGGTTCTCCCAAAAGTGCTGAGTTGACGAGAAAACTGGTCTAGATCACAACTGTTTTTTCAGTGCAACTTCAGACCCGAATCTCCCCACTCTGCAATGCAGAGTCGCAATCGTGAATATCATTAAAAGCCTGGGGGGGGGGGGGCGGGGTGTGGAGCCTTTTCGCGCTGGAGGCTGACAGCTCTGGAACTCTGCACATGCGCAGTGGCCCCAATCTGTCAGTCTCCCCATTTGCTGGCCAGCTCAATCGCTGTTCCCAGGCCAGCTCACCATCCCTCCACCACAGCAGACACCATCCCCTCCCCCCCTCCCAAAGCAGATCACCCCCCCCCCCCCAGCCCACCCCAATCGCTGGCTGGCCTCCCTCCCTCCAGCCCGGACCAATCTCCATGGAGAGTGGCAGCAGGCCCTGCCCCCTTGGCACTGCTCCATGCCTGACGGGCAGTGCCAAGGTGCCCCCTGCGTGTGGGCACTTTGCCTCTTGGGCACAGGCTGGTATTGCCAGGGTGCCCATGCCCAGGGGGCACCACTACCCCCGCCGCCCAACTCCCTGGGGGGCCCTGATTGCCACTCCCTTCACTACAGCGGGGTTTCCTGCTGGTTCCCTAAGCAGAGGGAACCAGTCTGAACCCCACCGGGGTGAAGTATTCCTGGCGAGGTGGGAGATGCAATCGGGCCTGGCAAGTTCCGTGCCGGGCCCGATAATGACATTTAAACTACATTTAATATTTATTTACAACAGATTAAAATCACTTACCCCTCTCCCCGCCGGTTTCCAGTGCGCTCCTGACTGCGCTTGTTCCCTGGCTCTCGGAGACACGCATGCTTCGGGAACACATGCGCAAATCCCGCGAAATGGCCGGCATGCAATTCTCCCAACCGGACCCGCCAGAAAATCTGCAGATCGCGATGGGAGAATCGCCCCCAAGGATTCTAGTACTAGGTAGAATATTAATTGTTGTTTGATGTTCATCAAATTACTCCTTTGACATTAAGAAATTCATTCTCCTATTGGCACAGAACAAAACTGTGTTTGGAAGCACAGATTTGTAACATGAGATCTTAGATAATTGTTTTGTCTAAAATGCATTTCAACCTACGTTCCATAGTTGAAAGTACAGTTTGTACATTGTACCACACCCTCGCTCAAACTGTTGCTTTCGTTGCTAAATGGTTTGGTTAACCCTTTGGGTTCTTGGCGCAAAGTCGATTTTATCAGAAAGGAGTTGTGTATTTTATTATGTCACAGATTAAAAATTATTCTCTGAGCTTAAATGAATGTTGTCGAGTATAATTAGAAAAAAAAAGAGCTGATTCATAGTAGCCTTAGAAAAAATATGTTGTAACTTTGATTTAATGTTGAAATGTTGTTTAAATCTCCAAAGGTTTAGCACCTTCCGTTGTATTACAGATGTGATGGTAGAGACTTGAGGTCGCTCAGGAACATCAGTTGTGAAGTTGATATGTATAAACCTCTTCATGGATCTGCACTGTTTCAGAGGGGACAGACCCAGGTATTAAATAAATTGAAGTACAATTCTATCCTGGAGAAAATTACACCTTTGCTAATATGTGCATGCCAACTATATAATATTTGTTTTAATGTGCACTCTGCTCCTCAAAGTTGATTTGGACTATCTGACCTCAAAGTTTGAACTTTCTGAGCACTATATTTCCACATCGCTATAGTACTTGCGTTATTTTGAATTTGTGCACAAGTTGAACTTTTTGGGCAAAAAAAACCTTTAAATTATTGAGAGTAAATGATATACAAGATCGGGCTATAGGTATTGTCCCATCTGTATTGTTACAAAATACTTTTATGTTGCCTAATAATTTAGCCAGATCAACAACATGGGTATTGGCTTGCCACACTCAATAACATTTTAAGAGGAAAACTGATTTTTAAAAAAATTGCAGGTGGTATCTTTGAACTGTAAAAAAACATTACTTTGATTGGCTCGGTGGGTTCATCCAGATTGGCTAAACCATAAAAATTGAGACCTGGCTTTGCTCCCCAGTTTATGTGGAGCTCGGTGAGGTCAGTGGAGACTTGTCCCATTGGAATTAGCTTCGGAATTAACAATCCAGCCAGGACTCATACTCTGGATAGCTATTTGATATTTCCTGCTACTCATGCACGTATGGGTGTTGGGAAATAACAGTCTCAGCCTTGGCTGTGGTGTACCCTCTGATAGAATAGGTGGACTGGACTCCTAAAGCTCACACATGAAGTATGAGCTACTTTTAGTGAGATAGCAGAGGACTGTCAGCGCTTCTTGAACCTTGTTGCCCTGCAAGGATATTCCACCTTCAGGATCAGAAGGTAGAAAATTAGTTACAGGAAGAAAAACTTACATCCAGAAATTTCATCAAACATTTGTTTTTTTTTTCACAAGTTTTTATTTTGGATACAGCAGCAAAGTCTTCAAATTATTTACTTTTCCTTCTAGGTTCTTTGCACAGTAGCCTTCGATTCTGTGGAATCAAGTGTAAAAACTGATCTTTTCACCACTCTTATAAGGTAAGCCTTGCAAATGCACCTCAGTCGATTTTGCTTCCTTTTTATTGAAAATAACTGTATTGTGCCTATTTATTTATAAATGTGCGCTGCGTTAGATTCAGAGATTCCAAAATGCCTTGGCCAGGTTACTAAATTTAAAAAAAAACTCACTGAAACAAATTTTGATGGAGGGGGCATGGCAGGATTTTATTAGCTTTTGTAATTCCTCTCTCTAATAAATTCTGCAAAATATAAAATGGCGTTTCTTGTTCCTGTCTAGCATCTACCCCCAGTTTTATTCAAAACCTGGTGTTTCCAGGCGCCAAATGTAGGAGGGAAAGACAGTCAGTCAGGGATCTTGAAGAAAGTTGCCAATGTTGGAGTGTGGTACAGACAAGTATATTTGCATATCTCTTCATTCCTGAGCCTGTGTAAACTGTAACATTTACTGGTCCTAGTAATCAAATTTTTATGAAGTTTAACATTTCAGAGTCTTGGTCTGGATCATATATTTAAACTTGTCGATCCTCTTCACATGGGATGAAGAGTAGACCATTCAGCTGCATGAGCTTGTTCTGTCATTCAGTTAGATCATGGCTGATCTGTATCTTAATTCCATCTACCTGCCTCTGATCCCTATCTCTTGATATCCTTTACAAAAATCTATCAAATCCAGCCTTGACTTTCAATTGACCCATCAACCACAGCCTTTTTAGGGAGAAACTTCTTCACCTCTGTGTGAAAAAGTGCTTCTTAATTTCATTCCTGAATGTCCTTGTTCGAACTTTAGGATTATCCTTCCTTTTCCGGATTCCTCCAACAGAGGAAATATCTATATCTTCTCTATCAAATTGTTTTGATGTTTTAAACACCTCAATTAGATCACCGCTCAAACTTGTATCCAAGTTAAGCTTATACAGCCGTGATATTGTTCTGGTGAACTTTTGCTGTACCCCCTGCAAAGCAAATATATCCTGTTATGACCAGGTGAGAAGGGGTGAAATGGCTCCACTCCATTCAATTTCAGTTGGACGTAAAGATTTCTGTTTGTTTTTCACAATGTTATGCCTTTACCAAATCCAAATCTTTTTAACTGTTTAAGCAGTGACCTAGAAGGACCAAATCAAACAAGGTTTTCTGGAGCTAAAGAAAGAGCAAATTTATTAACCACTAAAACTGAGGGGGAAAAAATTAATAAAAATGCGATGTTACGCATGTGCATATACACACATCATCTCACATGCACAGGTATCAGAAATAAGGGAGGTGAGAGTCCAGTTTAAAAAAAAAGTTAAAGGAATATATGGTTAATTGTCTTTTGATTGTCCCTGAGGTCTAGGTTTTTAAACCTTTCAGCTGATCTGAATCAGCTGGTTTCATAGATGTGGTCAAATGTGGAAGATGTTGCAATTATTACAAGATCTCAGTTTGGTAGATTTCTAGCAAAGTTGGCTTCTGAACCGGGTAATACACTCATTCCAAAAGAAAGAGATCAACTTTCAGTTTATTTCCTCTGCTGATAACTCTCTTGCAATCTCCCTGCAGCAGCTGCAGCCTAGCGTGAAAAACGTCACTGTTGTGTATTTCCAAGAGGTTATGGGTGGGTCTGTTTGTGGCAGGCATTTTTTCAACATCCAGCACTTTGCATTTTAATGTCTCTGCCTCAGACAGTGATGAGTATCGATTGGATCTCTGAATTATAGGACATGTGTCTCTTTGCATTCTCCTGAGAGTAATTTAAAGGCAGAATACTGTAGATGCTGGAATCTGAAACAAAAACAAAAAATGTTGGAAAATCTCAGTTGGTCTGACAGCATCTGTGAGCTCTGACGAAGGGTCATCCTGACTCGAAACATTGGCTCTGTTCTCCACAGATGCTATCAGACCCGTTGAGATTTTCCAACATTTTTTGTTTGTGCCTGAAAATAATCTGTTTGTTTTGCACCTTCCTCTTGGAAAGTGGGCTCACATTTTTAAGTAGCTGTTCATACGAGACCTAATGAATTAAGGCAAGACAGTATCTTTGGATAGCAAATTTCAGAAAGTTTATTAAGGAAAGGTATATTTATCAAACCTTTGGACAATGACTTTTGCAACTCCAGCCAGTTGCGCAACCCATTTGAAGTGCTGGTTACTTCCGCCATCTCTCAGGTCTATGGTCTTTGCTCTTCAATTCGCTTGCTGCGATTGTCACATAGTTTGTACTCCTGAGTCTCCAAGTCTTGGCTTATAATAAACCCTTACAGGAGGTTAACATACCACTCTAGGTCGGGCTACTGTTAGCTTATTGATTGGTTCTTGCTGTTGTTTGGTTACTGTAATTGGTCTTTAATTACATGTTCTATCGATAACACCTCAGTTCAATAGGACATCCATAGTACGTGATAGCTTCCTTATTTATTAACCTTAATCAGATTATGCACAATGAGCCTTATTCTTGAACCGTATGTTGACAGGCTATGATGTCTTGTAGCTTTCAAAAGTTAGAAAGGTTCCAAATCTAAATCTATTTAACTGTTTAAGCTGTGAGCAATAAGGAGCCAATCAAACAAGATTGTCTGGAGTCAGAGAGAGCAAATTTATTAACCGCTAAACCTGAGGGGGGAAAATTAATAAAAAGGCGATGTCACACGTGCGCACACACACACACAGACACACACACAGACACACACACACACACACGCGCATAACATACACAGGTATCAGAAATAAGGGAAGTTAGAGTCCAGTAAAAAAAAAAGTTGAAAGAATATATGATTAAGTGTCTTTTGATTGTCCCTGAGGCCTAGATTTTTAAGCCAACAGCTGATCCGGATTAGCTGGTTTCGTAGATGCGGTCAGATGTAGAAGATGTTGCAATTTTTACAAGATCTCAGTCGGTCTGCTGGTTGATTTCTAGTAAAGTTGGCTTCTGAACCAGGTTTCTGACAACTGCGTTTTCTAGAAACATTCACATTTATAGTCTGTTTATTTTAAAACAAAAATCCAGTCTTTCGAATTGAAATGACTGCAGGAAGCCACATGTTAATGGTAAAATAGTTTCCTTTACCTTGTTGCCTATTACAGTGAATACAGTAAAAGAGACACTTTCAAAGTCTAAATTTGACTATCCAGACCTTTTTACAGTACAGATCTCTGCAGAACAGCACTTGTCGCATTCCCCCAGTCAATATATGTTCTTTACTATCGTGTCTTCTACCACCCAAACGGTTTACAATCTAAGTCATGAGGTTGCTTCCAATTTATGCAGTTTCATTTGTGCTACTAATCTAATTACCAATTACCACTTTACCAAGTGCCTTCTACAAGTCTGTATTGATAGCTAAGTTATTGTTTTTAACTTGTTTTATGCTGCCTACTTTCATGTAAGGAAGTCTTATCTATATAGCTCTCCCTTCTCTGCCCAAATGCACTGATGGTGTTTTTTCTCAAATCTCTTGTTGTTGATGCCCTGTACATTGTTGTTCTGCATTATTATCTTTGTCACTTTTTGTACCCTAACCTTTGGTCTGAGCCTTTCTCTTATCCCTAGGTTACTATTGTTTTTAACTGAACCCTCCCTCCACTTTATTGTTTTAAAGTCCTTTTACATCTCTATTTATTCTTTTCACTAGTAGCCACACCAGTAGGTGGCACAGTGGTTAGCACTGCTGCCTCACAGCATCAGGGAACCAGGTTTAATTCCGGCCTTGGGTGACTATGTGGCATTTTGAACATTCTCCCCGTGTCTGTGTGGGTTTTCTCCGGGTACTTCAGTTTCCTCCCACAGTTCGAAGATGTACAGGTTAGGTGGATTGGCCATGCTAAATTGCCCCTTAGTGTCCCAGGTTGTCTAGGTTAGAGGATTACTGAGGTAAGTGCATGCAATTACGGGGACAGGGCAGTGGTGGGCCTTGTTAGGATGCTCTGTCGGAGAGTGGGTGTAGAATCAATGGGCCAAATGGGTCAAAGAAGAAAACAGGAGAGTTTCGGACCTGCATTTTTGGGTGAGTTTGAAATGCAATCTTATGACACCCTGTCACTTTTCTGGACAGAAGTGCGATTCTCTACAGTGTGGGAGTGGGGGGTTGGGGGTGGAGGTGGAGGGTGAGCCAACTGCAGACTGCTTGAGGGACATGTTTGCAGGCCTTGCAATCTCTCAATGAACTGGGAAACCTCCCGCCACCCCACCCACCATCATTGGCAGCATTGTAACCTTCCCCCCCCCCCCATGGCAACACATGCTGCCGGCATCGGGGTACATCGGGTCTCTCCTGATGAGTCCTCTGCCACGACCCTCTCCATAGCCCACTCTGCACACCTCCCGTGTCCTGCCAAACACCCCCCCCCCCCCCCCCGCCCCGTCTGCTCAGTTCCTCCCCTGTGCTAAGCTCTCCCCACATGCCTTCCAGTCATAGCTCCACCCCTACTCAAGCCCCACTCCCTTGGCACTGCCCCAGCACAGTTATGGTGGGCACAGTTCCAGATGGGCAGTGCCAAGTCATGCCCCCGACCACCTGAGGGCTTCAGTGGCCTCCGATCCCCCTGTCAAGGCCATCATGTAGGTTGTTGCATAAGGTTAAATTTCACAGGATCCAGGGTGAGGTATCTAAATGGATACAAAATTGGCTTCTTGACAGAAGCCAGAGGGTGGTTGTAGAGGGTTATTTTTCAAACTGGAGGCCTGTGACTAGCGGTGTGCCTCAGGGATCAGTGCTGGGTCCATTGTTATTTGTCATTTATGTTAATAATTTGGATGAGAATATAGGAGGCATGGTTACTAAGTTTGCAGATGACACCAAGATTGGCGGCATAGTGGACAGTGAAGAAAGTTATCTCCAATTGCAACGGGATCTTGATCAACTGGGCCAGTGGGCTGATGAATGGCAGATGGAATTTAAAAAACATAGAAACCCTACAGTACAGAAAGAGGCCATTTGGCCCATCGAGTCTGCACCGACCACAATCCCACCCTGGCCCTACCCCCATATCCCTACATATTTACCCACTAATCCCTCTAACCTACGCATTTCAGGACACTAAGGGCTATTTTTAGCACGGCCAATCAACCTAACCCGCATATTTTTGGACCGTGGAAGGAAACCGGAGCACCCGGAGGATACCCACGCAGACACGAGGAGAATGTGCAAACTCCACACAGACAGTGACCCAAGCCGGGAATTGAACCCAGGTCCCTGGAGCTGTGAAGCAGCAGTGCTAACCACTGCTACCGTGCCGCCCAATTTAATTTAATTTAGATAAATGCGAGGTGATGCATTTTGGTAGATTGAATCAGGGCAGGACTTACTCAGTTAATGGTAGGGCGTTGGGGAGAGTTACAGGACAAAGAGATCTAGGGGAACATGTTCATAGCTCCTTGAAAGTGGAGTCACAGGTGGACAGAGTGGTGAAGAAGGCATTCGGCATGCTTGGTTTCATCAGTCAGAACATTGTATACAGGAGTTGGGACATCTTATTGAAGGTGTACAAGACATTGGTAAGGCCGCACTTGGAATACTGTGTGCAATTCTGGAGCGTAGGAGGCTGAGGGGGTGATCTTATAGAAGTCTATAAAATAATGAGGAGCTAGATAGTCAATATCTTTTCCCAAAGGTAGGGGAGTCTAAAACTAGAGGGCATAGGTTTAAGGTGAGAGGGGAGAGATACAAAAGTGTCCAGAGGGGCAATTATTTCACCCAAAGGGTGGTGAGTGTCTGGAACAAGCTGCCAGAGGTAGTAGTAGAGGCGGGTACAATTTTGTCTTTTAAAAAGCGTTTAGATAGTTACATGGATAAGATGGGTATAGAGGGATATGGGCTAAATGCGAGCAATTGGGATTAGCTTAGGGGTTTAAAAAAAAGGGCAGGATGGACAAGTTGGTGTTGTACCTGTTAATTCTCAGATACGTTCGACCAGTTTGCTTACTCCAAGGTTTTACCTCGGTGCCCTTATTTGCAAGATGGACAAAGGACAAACACAAGTAAAGGTTCAACCAGTTTATTAATCATAACACTATTAACCCTTAAACTACCCACATGAAACAAGAGGATACCCCAGATTCAAGTATACTACCCGCAAGATAGTTTGGTTAAACTGCAGGCTTGATTCTCTGAGTCCCTCCGGTCCGTCGTCACGAAGGTGAGTCTCGATGGTACCTTCTTCCTTCCTTCCTTCTCTGGCCAGTCTTCCGAATGGTCAAGGCTGCCTCCCTCGTCGAGTCTTTGCTGCTGGTCTGTCTGAAAATGTGTTCCTTTATCCCCCTGCCTGCTTGCCTTTCCAGAAACTTCTCTGGCTTCCGGCCAATGAGGTCCCAGGAGGGGGGTTCCAATACCCAGTGGGTTTCTTGATGTCTGCCTGACAGGACACCAGGGTCCGCCCCCAGGTGTCCCATCTCCATGCTGTTGCTTACATGTAACTGCAGGAACTTTCGGTGACAGAAAGTCTGGCCCGATCTGAGCTTCTAACAATAGGCCGGTGCATTTCAATGGGGTGCAATGATCTCCTGCTAAGTATCAGTAGAGTGCAACGACCTTTGATGGGTGATTGATGGGTCAGGCCCAGACATGTTTGTGTATTTGTAGAATTGGCCTGCCCGAGGTTTGACTGTGTTTGATTTTAATCTGCCCAATTCTTTAATTTAGGATATCCAATTTTATCAGCCTTAAAACTAGCCCTCTTTATATTACCACATTCCCTCCTCTTGATCCAATGAGCATCAGCGAACCGGATCACACAATTCTTACCAAACCATCTCAACAAGCAAGTACCCCGAATCTGAGGTTGATAGTATCATCCCTAACCCACAATAGTACCAACAAATTTAAATGAAGTAAAATGATTTTTAAAAAATCAGAAACAATACATCAATCGGGTATATACAAAACAAGCAATAAACAGTACAAAATGACAAGTGACTATACATATTAAATATAGATGGGAGAGTATCAAGGCTCTTGATTGTAGAGCCTCTCCCGATGTTGGATGGCCCTTGCCGAGTCCAAGTTTTGCAGAAATTCCTTCTTCCATCGGGCGAATTTGAATGTGAGGATGGTTAGGTACACTGCCATAAGTAGGATTCCTATTACGGCCAGGTGTGACAGAATGCGGATCCATGGGTGGATTTGGACATTTGAACCCCAATCCCAGAGGTCCTTCCACCATATAGTGACTCTAATTTCACTAATGTTCTTTTCTATTTCCCTTGTTTGTTGCACCACTTTGACAAAGGTCTTGTGTGCTGTGATCAATTGTGTCCGAATTTGTTGAAGTTTCTCAGGGAGAAGTGTTATCCCAGTATCAAATTTTTTGAAATAGTGTCCCAAGCTTTGTCTCAATTTCCCGCTAGCATTTATTAGTGTTTTCTCTCTTCTGTGTATGTCTACCATCTCGATTAATCCTATCCTAGTGAGAATCTGTGGTTTAATGCAAAAGGTAGTGTTGTGGATGTTACAAATGGCTGCCCCATACTGGTAATTTTCTAGCGAGGTCGTAATACAATATTCTCCCTCCCCACTGTAAGTCACCCGGGTGACATCCTGTTTCAAATTTCCAGTGTACAATTTAAGTTAGTGGTTGTTCTGAATCCACACAGGGCATGTTCATTTTCATACACCAGATATGGGCACACGACCATTTTGTCTATGTGTTCACATTTCTCCAGACTGGTGCCTATGAGCTTCCCTCCTTTCTCAACCACATACGGTAGAGTACCCTGGTATCCCATCCACATCCCTCCTTTAATGATCCCTATATTTTTGGCTTCAAAAAGTCTCAACCCGACCTTATCTTTTAAAATTACTGGGATCCCCAACACCATTCCCAGTGCAGTCCCCAGGGTTCCTCTACAACTATCGTCAGACCAGACCTTGGTCAGTTGCCGTAATTGGCAGTTAGTGACATTGGGGTGTCTTTTTCCCCGGTACAGGTGTTCAGTCTGTTCATCACTGATCCAGGATGGAATTTTCCCCCTGCCAACCTGGTTGAGATTCTCTCTTAACTGCTCGACCATCCATTGCCCATAGAAGCTTCATAGGGTTCGGTTCTGTTGCCTGGCATCATCATCCACCCTCTCTCGGGTGATCTGATTAATAGTTTGGGTATGTCCTTCTAGTACAGTAACCATAAGGCTACTAGCCCTGTTCTCAGCCAAATCTCCCTCGGCATCTTGCCGAGCATTTTCATTTAAGCTGTTCAGGGTCTGTTTAACTTGTCGGGTTGGGACTCTGAGCTTATTATCCAAATCAGCCAGATCCAGTGCATTAATGGTGGATACCCCCGCTCCGTATGCAGTTGCCAGATCATTCAGGATTTCCCTCCTCTTGCGCCCCTTTGACCTGGGCATCTCTTCCCCCGTGTGTGTCCCAGTCTTTCGGCTTAGCAGCCTCTGGGCCAAGTGGAGGTACAATTTTCTAAGTGGGGAGGGACACCAGTCTGGTAATTGTGTTCCAGCTAAATCTACCACTACTGGTACCAAGTCGTAGTGTGTGTTATCGAATGGTATTTTCTCTATGTTTTAGTATCAACCCATTTTGGGGCCCTGGGGTGGTTTCGGGACAAGTGGGGATGGGTGTGCTAACAGTTGGTCTTAACCCATTCTTAATTTCATAGTATATATACTCGTTCTGAATAACCTTACCAGGGCACTTCTTTTCTAATTCCAACCCTTTTTCTGGGCCATGGGCTAGACAGGTTCGCTCCATGCACCCATGGTTAGTGTACGCCCACCAATCACTGGTGAGGGTTGTGCTTAGGGAGCAGTAATCAGAGCTCCCATTATCTTTCCTGTACATCACTCTTCGGTTATTACACCCATAGGTGATACTCTTATTGGGGTGTACCTATAGGATGCCATCCTCACATTTGCCTTCATCTGGTGGGGTGAACCACATTTATCCGGGGTATCGTAGGCTGATCTTCTGGTCTTTGGTTGATGTGGTGTCTGTGGTTCGGTCTGAGACGAGGAGTCCCAGATAGCAGAGAAGTATGTAGTTCATTCTGGGGGAGATCAAGGTAGCACCTGTTAATTCTTATTAATACCTGATTCTCTTTTCCATTTCATTACAAGAATGTCATATGACTCCCCTCTTTTCTTTAAAAAAAAGGAAAAAAAACAAAGAAATAAGTAAATGAATAATAAAGGCCCAATGGAGTCATACGAAGAGTTGGTCGGCAATCAGTGTTTAATGGGGTTGAGTGGGGTAAGGAGTTTGCAGAGCATGAAAATAAAATGTTGGGTATGTGGCATGTGTCCTTGTTGTTGGAGGACTATGGCACAGTATAAGATTAGATTCTTCATCCCACAACCAAACTGTGGTGTGTCGGAAGATTATGACGCAGTATAATGTGGACAGATAAGAACCCTTTTCAATTGGGTGATGGGTGGAATGGATGGATAAAGCTATTTACAATCTGGACTGTGATGTCCTGATTCTTTCTCAGTGGAGGGAACCTATATGGGCGGGCTCTGGCTGCCAGATACCCACTGCGTTACCACCTCTGGTAGTGAGCGCCAGGTCAAACAGTTCTGGGAGTCCCGGTACCAGGAGCGCCATAGGGGGTAAGGTTTGCGGGTTCTCCATCCTTTTCGTCGGGGTCCCCTGGGCCGGGGTTTTATTCCTGAAGCCCTGTAAATTGGGGCGGGAACCAAGGGTGTGTGTGCTGTTCCTGGGGATACTGGGTGGGGGTTATAGCTGCTTGTCGGCCGGTCCTTCGAGGGGCATGGGTCGGGGTCCATCGTAGGGGAACCGCTGAGATGGTCGTGTGGGGTAGTTGCGTGGTGCCCTACAGTCCCGGGCAAAATGGTTGGGTTGCCCACAGTTATAACACTGTTCCTGTGGGGGTGCATATCTGGGGTTAGTTTTATCTTGTTCTCTGTACCTGGGGTTGGGAATATATCGGGGTTCTGCATGGGGCTGCGGTTCTCTGTATCGATGATTGGCAGGGGTATATGGGGGTGAGTTTCCCAGTCTCTTGTTTCCACCTCTCCCTTCGTTACGCCAAACCGGGGCCAGGTCTGTGTGGATCGGGTTCATCAATCCGTTTTCTGTGGGCTTGGGGGTGTCTGTTTGTCTGATTTCCCGTTCCCACACACGAGTCATTTTGCAGATGGCCCAGGCTTCTGTGTGTGTATTATCATCAGGGTCAAAATTGTCACAGGCTTTCCGACTCCCCTCGGTGGCGTGTGCTATCAGGGTCCGGATCCATGTGGACCGGTGGTGTGTGTTTAATTGAACTTGTTTTAATTGGCTGAAAACCGCAACAAATTGGTTCCATAGTCGGCCAGCATAGGCTGTCGGGTGTTCCCCTCGCTTTTGTTGGCAGTTGTTTAAGCCTTGTACCGGGTCATCCCTATTGTAGCCTATGGCGGCCAGAACGGCTGTCTTCATTTCTAGTAGGGTTTCCCCGGCCACGTTCTGGGGTTCAGGTAGGGCGGAATGGATGGCAGGACTTAAACATAGCAAAATAAGTTTAACCTCTTCTGCCTCATCTAGGCCGTTTAAAACACAGTATTGGGTAACCTGGTCAAAGAGAGCATGCGGATCCCCGGAGGGTTCGAATACTCCAATCACTTTAGCTATGTCAGTGAGCTATGTCATGGTGTATGGAGTTACATAAGTCACATTGTGGTTCTGTCCGTCCTGTCGTTGGGTGGTGACCAGATTCATCGGTATGGGAACCAAATTAGTGACTAGACTTATCGGAATGGGAATTGGACTAGGGGCTGAGACTGAGTTTTCTAGGATGGGGGCCAGATTAGGTGATGCCGTTGGTTCCATCACCGGGAACACTAGCTGTTGCATAATGGCAGGCATCCTCTAAATTCCCCCACTCTACCCCTGGGTCACTATCCCCTGTTTCGGTCGTGTATTCACACATTACACCCCTTTTTATGGCTAGTTGTGATTTTAAATCTGCAATCTCATGCAGGCATTTGGAATGGTCTATTGCGCGGGCTGTATTTGCTTTTCCTGCTTGGTGCAAAACTTTTCCTGCAGCCTGCGGGTCGCTGCATTTACGTTTAACTTCCTCTACCTGTTGCAGCGCAGCCTCTCTCTCAGTGACAGTGCGCTGAGCCTTTTGGTAGGCTTTATCACACTGAGCCTGGAACTGGCTCGTGTGTATCATGTTAATCTGGTTCCTTTCCTCTCCTGTGCCTACCTCTGCTTCCAATTGTTGTACATGTGTGGTAGCACTCATTAAGTCTTGCTTTAGTTGGGTTACCTGGGCTTCTCTGTCCCGTTTAACCTGGATAATCTCTGCTTCTCTACCAAGGAGCTGTTCGAGACAACTAGCAATCACAATCGCCTTCCTAAGCTTGGGAGCCCTTTTACCCATTTCCTTATGGGCATGATTCCAACAATTCTCTCCCTCGGATCCCAGATCCAGTTTAGGGGCGTCACCCCACTGTACCCATTTGGGCCACTTATGGTTCAAATATAAACTGAGAACTTCGTCCCATTCAGCATGACTGGCCATAATTATTTCCTTTTAGGATTCGTCACTTGAGTATAGGTAAGGGATCGGGGTAGGGGTCTGGTTTTCACTAAATCCCCTCCCGTAGATTTTACCCAAATTCCCTAGACTGTTCTAGTTCTAACTAGACAGTTTGTCCACCTTGTGTTACAGACACTGGGTTTATAGCCCAATTTACTGGTCGAATCTGTATTAGTCCTTCACTCAGTTAAGACTGGCTGTCATGTGGGGCAGCTGCCCTCTTAATTCAGGCTCAGACGGAGTGTTGGAGAATACCGGGTTGAAGGTTCGACTTCGGAGCAACGTATCACTTCTTATCGAAGGACCGTTTGGGTACCAGATGTTGTACCTGTTAATTCTCAGATACTTTCGACCAGTTTGCTTACTCCAAGGTTTTACCCCGTTGCCCTTATTTGCAAGATGGACAAAGGACAAACACAAGTAAAGGTTCAACGAGTTTATTAATAATAACACTATTAACCCTTAAATTACCCACATAAAACAAGTGGATACCCCAGATTCAAGTATACTACCCGCAAGATGGTTTGGTTAAACTGCGGGCTTGATTCTCTGAGTCCCTCTGGTCCGTCGTCACGAAGGTGAGTCTCGATGGCAGCTTCTTCCTTCCTTCCTTCTCTGGTCAGTCTTCCGAATGGTCAAGGCCGCCTCCCTCGTCAAGTCTTCACTGCTGGTCTGTCTGAAAATGTGTTCCTTTATCTCCCAGCCTGCTTGCCTTTCCAGAAACTTCTCTGGCTTCCGGCCAATGAGGTCCCAGGAGGGGGTTCCAATACCCAGTGGGTTTCTTGATGTCTGCCTGACAGGACACCAGGGCCCGCCCCCAGGTGTCCCATCTCCATGCTGTTGCTTACATGTAACTGCAGGAACTTTCGGTGACAGAAAGTCTGGCCCAATCTGGGCTTCTAACAATAGGCCGGTGCATTTCAATGAGGTGCAATGATCTCCTGCTAAGTATCAGTAGAGTGCAACGACCTTTGATGGGTCAGGCCCAGACATGTTTGTGTATTTGTACAATTGGCCTGCCCGAGGTTTGACTGTGTTTGATTTTAATATGCCCAATTCTTTAATTTAGGATATCCAATTTTATCAGCCTTAAAACTAGGCCCTGTTTATATCACCACATTGGGCCGAAGGGTCTGTTTCCATGCTGTAAACCTCTGTGACTCTATGTCTGATCTCCGCTGGTGAAGACCAGCTGTGATTCTCACCAGCGTGAGGATCAACCGGGGAGGCGGTAAGTGCAAGTGAGGCTGGACGTTGCTGTGTGGGACTCATTACTAACATGCTGAGTATATCATTAATATTTAAATCTGTTTTGCACCCTTTTTGAGCGCGGTGACCCAGTAAGATCGTGCCTTTGTCTTTCAGCCTGGCAATTACTTTTCTAAATGCTAATTAACATGTGCCACTGCTAATAATCTAGATATTGCCAGTTTCAAGTTGCAATTTTTAAATTTAGCTCCTAGTTTCTGATATTCTCACCTTCCTGTTTCTTCCTATGTCATTGATTCCAACATGGATTATAATAGTTGATTTTCCCCCTTCCCTTTCTGAGTAGCTTTCCAATTTTTCATTGACACTTCGACAGGATGTGAGCATCGCAGGCAAGGTCAGCATTTGTTGTTCATCTCTAATTTCCCTTGAGAAGGTGGTGTTGAGATGCCACCTTGAATTGATGCAATCCATCAGGTGTAAGTACACCCACAATGCTATTGGAAGGGAGTTCCAGGATTTTGACCCAGCAACAGTGAAGGGATGGTGATGTGGTTCCAAGTCAGGATGTGTTTTGCCTTGGAAAATTTGTAGGTGGTGGTGTTCCCATGTGTCTGCTGCCCTTGTCCTTCTAAGTGATAGAGGTTGCAGGTTTGGAAGGTGCTGTGGAAGCTGGTTTAGCAAGTTGCTGATACCTTACCAGAAAGTATGATTTAGTGACTATGAAAATGTCAGACTTTTGTAGGATAACTCTCCCAATTTTGGCACAAGAACTCCAGATGTCAGGAGGGCTTTGTAGGATCGATTGGGCAGATAACACCATTGTTATTTCCAGGGATGCCACGTGATCAGTCTAGTTTTATTGCTTTTCAACTTTTCTGCAGTGGTTTGATATAATTGAGTGTCCTGTAGGGCTATTTCAGAGAGCAGTTAAGAGGCAGCCACATTGTGTGCTTCAGAAGACACCTGTTGACCAGACTGGGCAAAAGCAACAGATTTCATTCCTGGAAGGGTGTTAGTGAACCAGATGGGTTTTTATGACAATCGAGTAATTTCGTGGTCACCATTACTGAAGCTGACATTTAATTCCACTGTTAAATAAATTTAAATTCCACCAGGTGAGGTGATGAGATTTGAACCCGTGTCCCAAGACCATTAGCCTGAGTTTGGATTATTAATCCAATAACATTACCACTACACGCCACCCACCCTGGCTACTTTGAGATATTCCTTACCTTGCCAGCATCCCCTTCTGGACTCTTGATTTTGTTTTACTATAGAGAATGCCCTCAATCTCTCTCGTTATCAAATTCCTGATAACTACAAGCGTTCTGTTGTGCTTCCTCTCTGCTTTGATATCACTTGATCTGTGCTGCAGCTTCACTTCAGTCAAATTTCATTTTTTTTTCTATTTTGGATTTTGTTACAGAACCAAATATTCAGCTTGCTCACGTTATGGTGCTCTTCATACACACATTTCTTAAGAGCGAGTTGTATGAAAAAGCAATTCCCAATGTTTCTCAATCACACAGTTGAAAGGTGAACCTTGCCCAAGATCTGTTTACCAAGCCAGAGAGATCAGAGATCAGAACACTACTAAATGCGCTGCCAGGCAGGGTGGTGGAGGCGGACACACTGGGAACGTTTAAGACTTATCTAGATAGCCATATGAACGGAGTGGGAATGGAGGGATACAAAAGAATGGTCTAGTTTGGACCAGGGAGCGGTGCAGGCTTGGAGGGCCGAAGGGCCTGTTCCTGTGCTGTATTGTTCTTTGTTTAAAAGGCTGCAAAGAGGTTTCCTCTCACTCTCAAAAGTATAGTGCCCGCATTTGCAAAGTACCCATCCTGAGAAGAGATATCGACTGCAAACCAAAATCTTTTGGGAATAAAACATGGAAATCTGTTCCATACAAGGACATCCAGGAAAATAATTAAACAAAACGGCCACAACATGATCCACCACATTGAGACCAGCTGAAAGACAGCTAACCATATACTCCTTTGTTTTATCATCTTCACAAACTAAAGTAAAACCTGGAAGGATTTACAGGTTGACAATCAACTGGTTTGGCTGCATGTGTGGGTGGAAGTTTAAGTTGTATAGAACAACAAAGTTATAGTTTGGTTCAGCCTGAGACAGTGACACAGGGAAGGAATGGAATTAGTGGTGAGCGTATAAAGTTTGTGGCAGGCACTGAGGACAATGGCTTTAGTCATTTGATGTTTAATTGGGTGAAATTGTCGATTATCAAAGAATGGACATAGGTCAACCTGTTTGTCAACATACGGTTGCTAGACAGGTCAGGAGAGGCGGTGGAGCTGGGTGTGGTCAGCTTGCTTATGTAATTTGGCCCCATGTCTGCAGTTGACATCACCAAAGGGCAGCATGTAGAACAGGGTGCCAAGAACAGAACATTGGAGAAGGAAGAGAAGCCATTGCTACAGGTGCTGTTGGTATAATCAATTGGTAAGAGGTGGAACCACGTGAGAGCAATTCCATAGGGTTAAACAACAAAGAGAAAGCTTTGTGGATAATGGTGTGGTCCACCATGTCAAAGCATACACGGAGTTTCAGCAGTGTGTGGAACGATTGAGTACCATGGTCACAAGTGGTATAATTTGGGGATTTCAGCGGTGTGGCAGGGATGGAAGTAGGATTGGAAAATTCAAATATGCCATATAGTAAAGATGTGCATGGATTTGGGAGGCGACAAAACATTTGAGGACTTGGAAGAGGAAAGATAAAAAGAAGATGGGGCAATAGTTTGCAAGGATTGAAGCTCGCAACACATGGAATGGACTTGCAGAGACACAAGTAGAACAAAAAATTTCTCATATAATGTAAGAAACAATTGGATGCTGTAAAGGTGATCTTTGGATGGAACCAATAATATTGAATCATCATGGAATACAATCATAGAATCCCTACAGTGCAGAAGGAAGCCATTCGGCCCATCGAGTCTGCACTGACAACAATCCCACCCCAGGACCTATCCCCACAACCCCACACGTTTACCCTGCTAATTCCTCTAACCTATACATCCCAGGACACTATGGGCAATGTAGTATGGCCAATTAACCTATACTGCACACCTTTGGACTGTGGGAGGAAACCGAAGCACCCGGAGGAAACCCACGCAGATACGGGGAGAATGTGCAAACTCCACACAGACAGTGACCCAAGCCGGGAATCAAACCCAGGTCTCTGGAGCTGTGAGGCAACAGTGCAAACCACTGTGCTACCGTGCCGCCCCTTTTGTTTTTGGCCAAATGGTCTTCCTTATCCAAAATTAATCATTTTTATCTTGTTATTAGGCTTCATTTTGGGTAAATGAGTTCTTTAAAGAGGCATAATAGAAGATTTGCAAAGGGTTGATGTATTTGATCCAAATAAATAGTTCAAACTAGCAAAAACTAAAGAATTTAGAAAGATTAAGAATATCAAATAGGTTGTGAACTAGATAACTATTTCATAGAAGATTGTGTAAATTATTCAGGAGTGCCATTGCAGAAGATTACATGAATTTATTTAAGAGACCACAGGATCTATTTCTGGAGAAAAATGAATTTAGGGATATGAGGAAACGACCAAGGTTAACCAAAAAGGAAGGGCTTGTTTTTATGCTTCTTAACATTTCCTGATTATGTTGAATGCTTAGAAATTTTTATGACACCAATCGTCATTGGGTTTTTGCAAATTATGAAGTTACAGCCTTCAAGTAAAACCATGGGAGTAAGCAGATATATGTTGGTCATGCAAAAGAGGAGTTTTAGTTTTCATCCACAGTGGCATGTTTGCCTATTACAGAATAAAATGTTTAAAATCCTAGTAAGGGCAGGCACAGAGGTGGGCAAGTGCATATATTTGTACCACTGGCCAGCGTGCTGGCTTGCCAGCTCCATCCCATCCCCTGGCCATTTTCCCAGGTGGGATGACTAGTGGTGGAGGGGTTGCACAATAGGTCTACTGCCTGAAAGCAGCAGGTAGCAAACTGACCTGGTCAAAGCCTACTGTTGGAAGCCAAATGGAATTTTCCAGTCAGCCTCCAGGTCCCCAGTAGTTTCGGAGAACAGTTCAGCTGCCTGGAGGGAGCCATTCGCGGGGGACCAAAAAGGCTCCAGACAGACTTTGAGGCTGCCCCATTTGCCTGGTTTCACAGCGGTGATCTGGCTGTTGAGCCCACTTTTTAATTAAAAGTTGCAGAGGGTGCCTCCTTCTTGAGCTCCCATTTTCTCATTTACCTGGAAAGGCCATCTTCCCCTCCCTTAGTGTATGAGGCCCTCCTATTAGTCCACCAGCTTCAAGAACCTCTTGCCATTCATAATTGGATGCCTAGCCCACCCTCTGGCCATTAATTGGCCAAGTTGGAGAAAAAGCCAAGAGATTGTTCCCCACACGCATTGAGCTTCTAAACCCCATTTGACCATGATGATTGGGTTCTGAAGTGTAGGGAACAGTGTATTTCAAATTTTGCTGATGAATTGTTATGCTTTACCCAAACTAATGTTGTCATTTTTACTTGCACAGTGGGGTGAAGGAAAAAAATTTCATGCTGCACTATGAGGTATTGTAACCTTTTTCAGCATTCCAGATTACAGCAATAGGTTTTAATTTGTTTTAATCATAAAGTACAGTTGAATTTCCACTGGATGTGATGGATGAATGCTCTGTTTTGTTAAACAAACTGTAATATTTGTAAGCTGCATCACATTCATGGATGTATACCCTGTTATTTGTTTGCATAATTCCCCCCTGCAAGTTTCCTATAGATAGCAGAGTTCCCAGTGTAAATGCATTTGCATTTGGAGACATTTGCACAAAAGAAGTCAAGTTAAATCCATTCCTCATCAGACTAGTTAGCAAAAGATATTAAATGAAGGTACATCTTCCAGCTGATCTCACTAGGCAACAGGGAGAAGTTCATTCCGCAGATTTCACTTCAGCTTTAATAAAAACAGATAGTGCTGGAAACTCTCAGCAGATCGGGCAACATCTGTGTAGAGAAACAGAGTTGACACTTCTGCTTCCTTTGGTGACTTGTTAAATCATTCCATACCTAGTCTCTGCAACAAATGTTCACTTGAATAAAAATATTTCCCGGTTTACAAATCTTTATGTATTGTATGTGCATTTCATATTTTCAGCAGTTGTTTATGGAAAAATTAGCCAGTGAAGTCAGTGTTTCAAGTGGTTATTTCCAAATCCACAACCATTACTACTTTGAAGAACAAGGGTGGCAGACACCTGCGAACACCACCACCTGCAAGTTCCCCCCCAAGCCACTTGCCATCTTGACTTGAAAATGTGTCACCGTTCCTTCACTGGGTTAAAATCCTGAAACTCCCTCCCTGACAGTACTGTGGGTGCACCTACATCACATGGACTGCAGTGTTTCAAGAGGGCAGCTTACCACCACCACCTCAAGAGAAATTAGGGATGGGTAATAAGTGCTGGCCTAACCAGCAAAGCCCACATCCCTTGAATGAGTTGAAAAATGTAATCCAGGCCCACTCTTTAGATTCCATGGCACTCTTCAAATAATTCTCCCCAACATATGTCCCTTAACCAAAAGCACAAAAAACAAATGATCCGATTGCTGCTCGTGGTTGCTTTGCTGTGTGTAAAATAGATGATGCATTTTCCCTACATTGGTTGGGGGTTGACAGCAAGCTGTTAGCATTTACTGCCATTACCCCTCTAAAACCAGGACGGCACAGTGGTTAGCACTGCTGCCTCACAGCGCCAGGGACCTGAGTTTGATTCCCAGCTTGGGTCACTGTCTGTGCCGAGTTTGCACGTTCTCCCCATGTCTGCATGGGTTTCCTCTGGGTGCTCCGGTTTCCTCCCACAGTCCAAAAGACGTGCTGGTTAGGTGCATTGGCCATGCTAAATTCTCCCTCAGTGTACCTGAACAGGTGCCAGAGGATGGCGACTAGGAGATTTTCACAGTATCTTCATTGTAAGCCTATGTGTGACTAATAAATAAACTTTAACTTGTAGTGTAATGTAGTGTATATGCAGATTTGTGTGGAAGTCCTGTCACTTAGGATCCCAGCACAGGCTGCACTGTGATACTGCCTCTGCCCAGCATACCCCCACCCCCCAACTGTTTCTTGTTTCCCTGTTTGGTGGGCCTTTAAACCTCTTTGTGATTTGCTGCTGCACAGCGTGGTGACATCATTGTGCTCCATGCTGTGAATGTCCAGTAAAGAATGTTGCAATATCACTGCACAATGAGGGGTGAAGTTCTCACAACTAAATCTCTCAGCAAGATGTACTTCATGGTTAGTGTCAAGCTGCCCTCCCTTCACTGCAAATTGCCGCTATTAACACTTGTTTGTGATGAGAAGAGGATAATACCAAATTCACCAGTGCTTTGTAGTTGGTAGTCAGGGAGAGTTAAGGTGGTTAATTGCCTGATTGGCACCTAATTTGGCAGGCTTTCCTGAAAAGAGGAAAGCGGGCCTCCCACCAGCTCTCCAGCCTGCGGACAAGACACCCGTCACCTCCATTAAATATCACTCCAGGATTGGGAACAATTCCTTAACGTTTATATTTGATATGCTTGCTTTGAATGCAACTACGTAAGTTTGTATTTTTGTTTTAAAGCACCTTTGTCCTATTCTAATAACATCATATTTGTCATTTCAGTTTCCGCCTTATGCAACTAATGAAATTGGAAAATTGGTTGGTCAGAATAGGAGAGAGTTAGGCCATGGTGAGAAGAATAAATCATTCAATTTAATTCACAGAATTATTGTTTGTAAATTTATTGTATGCCTTTAATAAAGTGTTTATTTCTGTTACAATTCTATTAATTTAGGTGCTCTCGCAGAAAAAGCGTTAAAACCTGTGGTTCCAAAAGAGTTTCCATTTACAATAAGAGTGTCTGCTGAGGTACTAGAATCTAATGGTAAGTTATTAAATTGATTGGCCACAAATTCAAACAATAGCACCTTAAATTTACTTCAAATCCTTTTATTTATATCCCTTAATTTATCTAATGTAATAATGTTCAAAAGCCTCTTTTGTTTTATATAGATAAGAGTTGTAAATTAAAGATGATATGTAAAATGTTAGATGTTGTACATTTAGTTAGACTTGCCCTCGCACATTTAGGTTTTCAAAACTTTTGTGTAGCAAGTTGCTGTGAGTGTGATCTGACAGTTTCTTAATGAGGGAAATTGGGCATCCAGCACCCAAGTGAACAGAATCATAGAATCCCTACAGTGCAGAACAGGCCATTCAGCCCATCAAGTCCACACCAACTCTGATCCAGTCCCTCTTCCCTGCCCTATCCCTGTAACCATTTATCATGGCTAATCCATCTAACCTACACACCTTGGGCCACGAAGGGACAATTTAACATGGCCAATCCACCTAACAGGGCAAGTTACTGTGCATCTGCTTAGCCAATCAGATTGAAGGATTGGAAAATTATTAGCACAATGACTGAAAAGGAAATGTAAATTTAAACTGGCTAAATTCAATGGCAAACTGGGTGCAGAAAATGAAAGAGAGGGGTAACAAGATTGGATTAGGAGCAAGCACACAACATATTTTTCAATACATTTAAAATTTTTCTTTTTTTATCACCAACGACTAAAACCTGAAGGCATCAGACTGCATACTTGGTATAGTTAATTTTCAGTGCTAGAAAGAATGATTGACGGTTATTAATTCTTAATATGTTGTACTTAAGATTGAAATAGTCAATGTTCAGTCTTCTGCGATTGTTGGCATGGTATCTGGAGAACCTGAACTCTATCCCACACCCCATGCAAGTCATGGTCGCTGCTAATGCATTTAACTGGAGCCTGGAGTTCGGAGGCCGGGGGTGGGGGGAGGTCATTGGCTCGAGGCCTGGGGATTGCTCAGAGGGCAGGGGCTTGAGTTGAGGAGTAGAGGCCAGGAGGGATGCGGGGCTCAGAGGGCAGTCGGGAGTGTGCCATTAAGGCCACAATCAGATTAGCTAAAATCATGTTGAAAGGCAGAGTTGACCTGAGGAATGTTTGGAACCTTGGACAGTTCCTGACTTCCTTAAAAACTGTAACATCACTAAGTACTCTCTGTTCTGACAAGGCATCATTGATATGAAACATTGACTCCTTCAGTCTGCATAGATGTTGCCAGACGGCTGAGTATTTGCAGCATTTTCTGTTTTTAGTTCACATTTCCAACATGCATTGTGTTTTGTTATTTGCGTTTGTGGTGTTTGGAGCTGGAATTGGGAGTCTGGTGATCTGGTCTCATCAGTGGTTTAGCTTTTTGTGTTAATTTTTAATTTATAGGTTCATCTTCTATGGCATCAGTATGTGCAGGCAGCATGGCCTTGATGGATGCAGGTAAAGTTCTAAATATCTTAATTTTAAGTTGAACTGAATATTTCTTTTCTGCAATATCTTTTTAGTTTGAGGTTTTACTGTAATGAATACACTTAAGAAAAAGCTGTGTATATTTTCAGTAAATGCTGCTAGTGTATACCAAAAACTAGTGCCTTTAGGAATTTGTTTCGCACCCGAGTGGAGTTTACGATCTGTTTTAGTTTTTTTTCTATTTCCCCGTCAGGTGTTCCAATTTCAGCTCCTGTCGCTGGTGTAGCTGTCGGCCTTATCACAAAGAAAAATCTAGACAAAGCTGCTGAAATCGAAGATTACCGTCTCCTGACTGATATTTTGGTTTGTTTTTTCCCTAAGAGTTGTTGCAACGTTAGCTTTATGACCATATTGACGTGTACCTATCCCCATTCTAAAAATGTTTTTGAAATCTTGACTCTTGCAGGGTATTGAGGATTATAATGGAGATATGGACTTCAAGATGGCCGGCACAAACAAAGGAATAACAGCTTTACAGGTAAAGTAGCATTTGCTCTATTGTTGATCATTTTTAATTGATGCCTCCTGGTCACAGTCCTGAGGAAATAGTCTTTACCTATTCACTTCATCAAAGCTCTGAACCTTGGAAAAAGTCACTTCTTAGCTATCTCTGTTCCCATGAAAATAATCCAATTTTCTCTGGTTTAATGTTTGTTAATCTACACTGTGCTTTTTATAGCTTTAAAGTCCTTCCTCTAATATGACACTCAAAACTGTAAATAGTGCTTCAACTACGGTCTAACAATTACTTGTATAAAGTACTCTTTGTTTTTGCTCTTGGCTTTATGTTTCTATTTACAAATTCAAAAGCCATTTTTATTTTTCAGCAACTTTAACTGCATTATATGTAATGTGCCTGCACTCCCAATGGCAGAGTTTAATGCCCTGGTGTGAGTTCGATGATGGGTGGCAGGTCATTTGGGGAACACAGCAAGCAAACCATTGTGGGGTTGTTTGTAAACTTCTGCAGGTTTGGGGGGGGCAAGAGGGGTCACTCATTCAGAGGCACTCAGAGGACCAGCATGGGGAAGAAGGCCCACTGAGAGGTCAGTCCTTGCTGCTAAACCCCCTTTTCCCACCTCCACCCCCAATGACCGTATCCCACCATCACTCAAGCTGTGGCCTGGGATCCAGCAGCGATATCAGACCTTGGATGGATGTTGTAACAACAGCAGCTACGACCTCCCTAGTAGCACTGCCATTCAGTAAACTTGCTGGCCTGTAATACATTAACAGTCCTCCGTGGCTGACTTCAGCCCCAAGGCCCTTGATCCCAGAGAAGGCTGTCCAGTTAAATGCCTGAATGCCATTTAATTCGGTGGGCCTTCCCTAAAAGAGGCGACACAAAGCTTTCACCAACTTGCCATTAAATACCACCCTCCACACCTTTCAGAATATTTCCACTGTGTTTGCTCTCTCAAACGGTTTTTCCTCCCTGAGTACAGTACCTCGTTGTTTTGCACCTTAAATTCTATCTAAGAAAAGAAACAAAAAACACTTTATAACCAATGAAATACTTCAAAGTTGTAATTAGGAAAACACCGCAGTCAATTAGCTCACAGAACGATCCTACAAGCAGCAATTTGATATGACACCAGGGATTCTTACAGTGATGATGGATGAGAGATAAAATCTGTCAGATAACTGAAGATCACCTCTCAGTTGTTCTTCAAATAATGCCATGCAATTTTTTATATCCACTTAAGAGGGTTTGTGAGATTTCAATGTAATATTCTCTGACGATACAAAACTGCCTCAGGTCTGCACTGAAATGTCATCCGACACACCTCCAGAGCAAAATTCACAACTTTCTGTCTCTGAGACAAGAGGAGTCCTGCCAAACCAAAGCTGTCATTCACTTACCTATGTCCTGAAATCCTTTTTGCAGTCATACCAATACATGACTCTTTGATTAATGTGCTTTAAAACCTTCTTTATTCCATGCAACACTTACCCAACCCTGTGTTTCCTATCCATCATCCGAATTTCCATCTATGTTGCTAATTTCCCTTTGTACAATACTGCTGAAATTTGTAACAAGCTTATTCTGAGGCACCTTATCAATCTTGCTGAAGGTTGGGTTGGGATGCAAGAATGATTTTAGGATAATGACACCTGTATTTATTTTAACCCTCTTAGAAATGGGTCAATGAAACACTGTACAGCTGGTCAAAGAAAGGAAGTTGATAACTTCCTGATATATATTCTTTTGTACATTTAGTTCTATTATTTACATTTCGTCCAATTCTGTGCTCATTTCTGTTAAATGCAAAACATTATGTGAAAGGAAGTCTTGAGCAAGGAATTTGCATGTGCTGATTAAATTGCTGTGAGTGCCATACTTTCCAGAATAGCCACTTTCAGAAATTAAGATGTGGATTAATATAAATTAATCCTAGTCTCATACATTTTCAGTTCTTCAAGAATGCAGTAGCACAAATTACAGCCTGTGAGAGGTGTGTAATTTATTGATTGATCCTATTATCGTTTTCCATTGTTTCTCCAGTGATTGTATATTCATAATGAATTGTTTTGAGACATATATTTCTGGTTAATCAAACTCCAGTTGCAGTAATATAAATTCTTTGAGTAAAGCAAATAAAACATCCAGTGTGTCAAATAAAATACTGATTAAAAATTGATCCTATGGATTTGATGCATGTAGTTTTTAGTGCTCCACTGAAGCATGTCATTTATTTTTCCTTAGGCAGACATTAAAATAGCAGGAATGCCGTTGAAAATTATAATGGAAGCTATCCAACAAGCTTCAGGTAAATTTGGCACCCAACTTGCAATATAATTCTGGTTTTAATCGCAATTTGCATTGTTCTAATATTGTTGTTATTTTAATTAGCTGCCAAGAAGGAGATTTTAAGCATAATGAATAAAGCAATTAGCAAACCCAGAGAAAAAAGGAAAGAAAATGGACCTGTTCTAGGTAGGTTTGTAACTCACTTTCAATACAGATTACCTTTTCTGTTTTACCATCTGTTCATGCGATTATTGGGTACAATAGCAGAATTTTTAAAATACGATTTTGAAAGGTTACTTTTTTTTTAACCTAAAAATGATACTCAGCTGCAATTAAAATAAATATCTAGCCTGGTCAATATATGATGCCTTTGAAGAATATTTTCTCGTTCATACAATTCTGACCCCAAGTCAATAAGCGTTTAGTCACGTGCATTTAAGTTTTGTGGTTTTTTTTTAACATTTATGAAATTAACAGGTAAGATATTAGTTATACATCGATTAATTTTGTTCTGGAATTGAACATTCTCCATTATACTTAAATGTTGAAATGCATACAAATAATAGGTTTATTTTCTAATCCTTCTGATTTTAAGATTAAACTCAAGAATTCTCTAAACGTTGAATCTAAGAAATCAGGCTTAATTCTGGTGAAACATGTCAATGTCGGCATATTGCAGCTCTCCTGTGGTGCACCAGCTGTTTTTCCTGTATTTGCGCAAAGGGCACTTCATCTGTCAAGAATAACGGGTAGCATCAGCAGGGTACACCATCAGCAGGGTACACCATCAGCAGGGTACACCATCAGCCATATGCATTGCATGCAAGTGGCTGAACACTCGTTCACAAGAAACAAGAGCAGGAGTAGACCATACAACCCATTCAATACAAGCATGGCTGACCTTGGGCTTCCACTTCCTGCCCACTCCCCATTTCGTTTGATTCCCCGAGATATCAGAAATCAGTCTACCCCAGCTTAAATACAGTAAGCGATGGAGCATCTGCAACCCTCTGGGGGTAGAGAATTCCAAAGTTTCACAATCCTTTAAGTGAAGAAATTTCTCCTCACCTCAGTCCTAAATTATCCTTGTCCTGAGAATGTTATCTCAGCGTTCTAGATTCACAAGCCAGTGGAAACAACCTCTCTGTCTCTATCTGTCAAACCCCTTAAGGACTAGCGAAGGGTCATCTAGACTCGAAATGTTGGCTCTATTCTCTCGCCGCAGATGGTGTCAGACCTGCTGAGATTTTCCAGCATTTTCTGTTTTTTTTTCAGATTCCAGCATACACAGTATTTTGCCTTTTCCTTAAGGATCCCGTTGTTTCATTGAGATCCTTTCTCATTCTGCTAAATTCCGGAGAGAATAGACCCAATTTATTCAGCCTCTTATAGGCCAACCCCCTCATCCCAGTAACCACTCTGTGGTACTGCCTCCAGTGCAAGTGTAACCTTTAAGTATGGAGGCCAAAACTATTGCACACGGGTGCGGTCTCACCAAATCCCTGTAAAATTGTTGCAAGATTTCTTTTTTCGTATACTTCCATTTGCTTGCAACAAAGATCAACATGTTATTTGTCTTCCTGATTACTTGCTGTACCTCCATGGTAACTTTGAGTTCCTTGTACAAAGGCAAACAATTCTCTCTGCACATCAACACTTATAGGTTTCACTTCTTTTAACAAAGGTCCAAGCAGCAAAAGGTGGTCAGAATGAAGCTAAAGGTCTGCATCCACTTTCTTTACCATTAAGCTTTGTGACGACAGCTATTTACTTTTAAAAAATTCATTTGCTTTGCTGATTAAACCTAAGGTTTTCTAGCAATCTTTTGTTTTCATAGAATAGAATCATAGAATCCCTACAGTGCAGAAAGAGGCCATTTGGCCCATCGAGTCTGCACCGACCACAATCCCACCCAGGCTCTATCCCCATAATTCCACCCATTTAGCCCACTAGTCTCACTGACACTAAGGGGCAATTTAACATGGCCAATCCACCTAAGCAGCACATATTTGGACTGTGGGAGGAAACCAGAGCGCCCGGAGGAAACCCACGCAAACATGGGGAGAAAGTGCAAACTCCACACAGACAGTGACCCAAGGCTGGAATTGAACCCAGGTCCCTGGTGCTGTGAGGCAGCAGTGCTAACCACTGTGCCACTCAAAAAGCATTACTTGCTTTCATCTGTTCTTTGTCTTTTTTTTTGGACTTCAATTCAGGAAAAAGTAAAAGTTGAATTTATTTATTTGTATTTTCAGAAACAGTGACAGTGCCAGTTTCAAAAAGAGCTAGGTTTGTTGGCCCAGGTGGTTACAACCTAAGAAAACTTCAGGCTCAAACTGGTAAGAATAATGTTATGTTATGTGGTTACACAATGTTCCAAAGCACTTGACAGAGTAATGGTACAACTACAATAACACAAAGCCAAAAGAGAGATTTTAGAAGGATGACAGAAGACTTGAGCATGAGGTAGTTTTCGAGCAGGTTTCTTACTGAGAGAAATAGGAAGGCAGATTGAGGGAAGGAATTCTAGAGGGCGGGGCTATACAGCTGTAAAACTGCCATGAAGGAGGATACAAGAGTCTGGACAACATGGAGTAGGAAGGGAATATAGTTTGTTGGAATCATAGAATCCCTACAGTGCAGAAAGAGGCCATTTGGCACATCGAGTCTGCACCGACAACAATCCCACCCAAGCCCCATCCTTGTAACCCACGTAATCCCCTGACACTAAGGGGCAATCCCACCCAGACCTGTTCCCTGTAACCCCAAGTATTTACCCTGCTAATTTCCCCCTAACCTACACATTTTGGGACACTAAGGGGCAATTCAGCATGGCCAATCCACCTAACCTGCACATCTTTGGACTGTGGGAGGAAACCGGAGCACCCGGAGGAAACCCACGCAGACATGGGGAGAACGTGCAAACACCACACGGACAGTCACGCCAGGCCGGAATTGAACCCAGGTCTTGGTGCTGTGAAGCATCAGTGCTAACCACTGTATATCAGTATATCAGCAGATTGACCTAAGCAGCCTGCTGCTAAAGCCACGGGATTTTCACCACATAGGAATGGTAGGAAAAAGAATCCTAAAGCTTTGTAGTTGCCCGATGGTCCGCACATGGATATATGAGGAGATGTTATATTGTGATGTCTCGGTTCTTTAGTATAAACACACATAATTTATTAGTTTACATCACTTTCCCATCGTTACCATGGTTGTTGGGTAGCAAGTCATCTTTTAACTTGCTTAATATTGAATGGAAGATATGAGTGGTTAGGGACCAAAGTGGGGTGGTGTGAAAGGAGTAGTTGATTGTTAGCAGGACTGCTTTGTGTCAGTAACATTCTGGGGCACAGGAAGAATGGCTGTTACATGTGATTCTGGCTTTGGTCCACAAGTACAACCTTACACTAAAAAGGGCACTCCTGGCAGTGATTTGAACAGCTGGTACTGCTTTGCCTTTATCACCTTTGTCCTCCGTGAATGAATCAAAGATCATCTGACTGTGTCATGCTTCTCCTGTGGGTCCAAGTCTTGCTGCTGCACAACATTTTGCAGAGTATGAAACACCACAACCATTAAGTATTGGATGTGGTGCTGATTAAGTGAGCTGATTTGTCCTGGATAATGTTGAACTTCGAGAGTGCACACATCCAAATGAGTGCAGAGTATTCCATCAGACTTGTGCCTTGTAGACAGGCTTTGAGGAATAGGGGAATGAATTACTCACTGCAGAATTCCCAGCCTCTGACCTGCTCTTGTAGCCATGGTATTTATATGCTGGTCCAGTTCAGTTTCTGGTTAATGTTAACCTACAGGATGCCTAAGCTTCCTTTTCTGTATTATGAGCATCTCATAAGTATAGCTGCCCAAGCCCATTTGTCAACTTAGTTGTCACCCTTTGCATTACAACACTTATCACAGAATATAAAATATATACCAAGCAGTGCATTGACACAGTATAAGCCTATGCTGATATCTTGAATTACATACATCATTTTGGGACATTTGATTTCATTCATTGCTCCTTTCCCCCCAGTTTCTCTCCTGAAGGCACTTATTTCAGGCTGGAGTACAGTTTCATTGGAATCAAGTTGCTGTAGTATGGTGCCCCATTGTACATTCATCTGTTGGATGTCTGGACAATGAGTGTCCTTTGATAATTTCACCTGCTGACAGGGCATCACAGCTAAACCTGTTCACATCAGGTGTCATCTTTCAATGAATTGTGAATGAGAACAGGAGGCCTGGCAGGCTTTTGTCTCCCTTTCCTCAGACAAAAGTCACCACCCTAGCTCAGTTCAGCTAATTTGCTGTTAAACCTAGAGCCTTTTTGGTTTGGATAGACCTATTCCAAAACCTGAAAGATGAATCATTTGAAGGAAATGTAGAATGACTTATAGCACCTATCATGATCCCAGGACATCCCAAAGAACTTCACAGTTAATTCAAGTACCTTTTGGAAGTGTAGTGATGATGGAATGGAGGAAACGTAGCATCCAAACGTAGCACAGCAAAATCCTACAAACAGTAATATGATAATGCTCAGAAAGTTTTATTTTTCAGTAACAGTTGATTGATAAATATTGGTTAGATCTCCAGAAAGACTCCTCTGCTTTTTGAAATAATGTCATGCAATTTTTTATACCTACCAGAGGGTGCAGAAAGTGCCTTAATTTAACATTGCATCCAGAAGTCAGCACCTCCACAATGCAGCACTCCTTTGGTACTGCATTAAATTGTCAACCCAGATGTTGTGCTTCAGTCTCTGAAGTGGGACTTGCAAGGGGGGATTTTTCCTTGCGATGTTAGTCTCTAAGAGGGAGAGTCTTGTACAAATGTTTGCGTAGCAGCTCACTGTCATCATGTTATGTTCAAGATTCTGATACAGCAGTCAGATGGCGGAATTGAGAATTTTGGCTCCTGTGTATGATGGACTTTGTGTCAGGGAAGGTCCCAAAACCCATGAGGAAATCCCACTAATTTTTATTTAAGAGTTCAAACAGATTGGTTCCTTCATGCAGTAGTCTGAAGATGAGACAACTGAATGCTTTCCTCTTTTTGGCAGCCACAGTATTGAGTCTCACGGGGCAAGTAGGCAGTGAATGCACCATAATGGTACAGACCCCATCATTTATAGTGAGTTAATTCTTGTGAACTGTTGATCAATTATATGAAGTGGCCAACATTGCAAGATAGTACCAGTCTTACCCTGACAGTAATTAGACGTAGCAGGACAGCCAGGAGTAAGGGTTCCAAAATCATAGGCCTTGGGGTTTGAGACTTTCTTGTATTTGAACTGCTGAAACAGAAAATCCCAATTTTTTTGAAATAAAGGAACACCCTGAGCTCACTTTGTGATGTGGTACATACTCTGAATTGTTGTTCCTCAGCCTCTTCCTCTATTTCCACTTATGCCCCTGTGTCTGTCCCTGTGGCGTGGTACTACCAAGATGTTGCAGTCAGACAGAGAACTGCCAGATGAAGGTCTGTTCCTTCTGAAACAGGTGGATAGGATTGGTCCCAGTTGAGGGTCAGTAGATAATTTTGTTGCTAACTTTGTGAGAAAGAGCATCTGTCCTAATCAAACAGTGACTCAGAACTCTGCACTGCACACAAGTGTCATTAGATGTCTGAATGTCCCTGGAGAGGAGAAAACACTCAACATGCACGAGTATATTTGAGATCTTCTGAGACAGTACATAGCAGAGGTGCTTGAGCATAAAGTCAGTGTGGCCCACAACTTTTTGATTTAATTTTATGATTCTTTTTTTTGTTGTTTGGGCCCTTTTAAAAGGGGAAAATATATATTAAATTGAGAGTTGATTGATGACAGTGTTATCTTAGTTGACAATTAAAAAGAGAAGTATCACTAATCATGAAATTCTGTGCACGGGCGTTGCTTTGCAAATCTGAGGACAGGAATTTTAACAGTTTCAGCAAAGACCTTTGCTGCTGGATAAGCTCCTCTATTTCTTCAAAGGCTCGCAGGTATCTCCGAAAGAGTAGAAACTGACCTCCTTATGGCTCTCATTTTCAAAGCAGCTTTTAAAGCAGGTTCTAAGCTTGTACATGCTGCATCTGATTGAATAGGCAGGCAACATGTCAGCAAACATTTGACCCTTCCACAGTATCACAATGGTCGGCTTAGATTTGGTCATGCACTCTTACATAGCATCTATACATCATTTATGCTGTGCTCCATGGAGTTGAGTGGCCTTTCACACCCACAAATATGTTTCAGCATCCATTTGAAGGAATCTGCACATAGATCTTTATCCTTTGCAACATAGGAGTGGCAGCAGACAGTGTAAACTTTAACAGTCACCGGTTAGTAATAAAAGTAAAGTGCCTTTGGTGTAAACTACAAAACAGCATCGTCATTGCAAAGGAAAAGCAGAATGTATAGTTTAGTATTTCAACAACACTAAAGATATTAATTTATGCATCTTATCAATTATTAAATACGATTGGACTTTAAAGCATCTTCCTTGAATTATGCAGGTTTTAATTTGATTTTACCAAGAGTTTAAATGCATTTCATTATAGATTGGAGAAAAAATAATTTTGAGAGGATCAGAATGGAACTAGTAAACTAGAAAATAATTGACCAAATAGCAGTAGGGGGGAATAGTCAAAAAGGTAATCAGTAGAATTGAAGAGAAAGTAGCAAGGACAAACTAGGAAAGACTATTTCCTCGGGTGGATGGAGCTATTACAAGGGGGCATAACTATAGGGTTCGTGGTGGGAGATATAGGAAGGATATCAGAGGTAGGTTCTTTACGCAGAGAGTGGTTGGGGTGTGGAATGGATTGCCTGCAGTGATAGTGGAGTCAGACACTTTAGGAACATTTAAGCGGTTATTGGATAGGCACATGGAGCACACCAGGATGATAGGGAGTGGGATAGCTTGATCTTGGTTTCAGATAAAGCTCGGCACAACATCATGGGCCGAAGGGCCTGTTCTGTGCTGTACTGTTCTCTGTTCTCTGTTAAATGATGAAGCTCCATGGATGAATGGAGATAAAGGTAACATTGAAACTAGAGGGGAAAAAAGAGTTACATTAAGAACCTAGCTAACAGATGAGAGAACAAGGAGGATTATGAAGAAGTTAAGTGAATAAGTCAAAAAAATTAGCAAGGCACAGTGAATCTACAAAATTATCAAAGAATACTTTTTTAAAGTGTCCTATGAACATACAAATAACAGAAGGAAAATTAGGAAGGGATAGAGCAACAAGGGCAATTCACAAGGTAAACTGAATAATTGCTTTGCCTCAGAATTTACCAGGGAAATTAACAATGCACATGACATTAGAAGAAAAGATCAAAATATGCACATAGACATACAAGGTAGAATGGGAAGATAATTGCTCAGTCCACTAAGTTTGACTTGTTTCATTCCAGGTGGATTGCATCCATATAAGATACTAGAAAAGAGATAGCACAGACTGTAGAAATGGGAATAATAAATTGTTTCATGAAAAGTTTTTCCTCATGTCTACTTTGATTCTTGTACCAATCACCTTAAATCTGTGGCCTATGGTTACCAACCCTTCAGCCAGTTTCTCCTATTTACTCTCTCTAAACCTTCATGATTTTGAACAACCCCAGCTTCTCCAGCATATCAAGATAACTGCAATCCTTCATCCCTGAACCTATTATAATAAATTTGTTCTGTGCCCTCTCAAAGCCTTCATGCCATTCCTAAAGTGTGGTGCCCAGAATTGGACACAGTGCTCCAGCTGGGGTAAAACTTGTGTTTTATATAGTTTTAGCATTCTTTACTGAACTATGTACCTGCCCCTTTGCATTAAGCTCAGGATCCTACATATGCTTCCACTTTCTTAAACTGTCAAAGATTTGTGCACCAACATTTGCAGATCCATTTCTTCTTGCATACTTACTAAAATTGTAGAATTTAACTTGTATTCTCTCTATCAAAATACATCACCTCATGTTATCAGCATTGAATTCACCTGTTATGTGCCTACCCAATCCACCAGCCTGTTTATGTTCTCCTGAAATCTATCTTCCTTGCTGTTTACTAAACGTAAATGTCCTCATTTATTGTCACTTTTGGATTCAATTTCTCCAATGTCTACTTTCAATAAGCGCCAACTTGTCTGAACCTTAGAAACCTGGATTTTGTCCCACAGGAAGTCCAGCTCTCCCATTGCCCCATCCTCCTTTACCAACCCTCTTTCCCAAAGCATTACGTTTAACATAATTATCCTACGCTATGTCTGCGATTACCTCTACCTTGCATCTCCTACTGCATCCTCCATTCTTCTGACTGACATTTTCTTCACTCCCCTCTCCATTTTTCTCACCTTTTGATTGCAGAATCTTTCAAACGTTTTGACACCACTCTGAAATTCCCCCTTAAATCCCTTTGCCTCTCTACTCGCGTTTTACTAACCTTCTCAAAACCATATTTTCAATCAGACTTTCAGTCACACCTCTTAATCTCTTTAGATCAGCATTCATTTTCTTTGTGTATTTTATTTTCTCCTCTCTCTTCCAAGTACCGTGGGCTGGTTTCTACTTTGGCCAAAGTTCCACTCCTGATCATTACCCAATGTTATTTTTCTTTCTCAATTCACTAAGATCAGTTGTAATGTTCAAACTTAGTGCCATCAACAACACCAGCAACTTGTATTTATATAGTACTTTCAGTGCAATAAAACATCGCAAGTCACATCGCAGGTGCTTTACAAAATAAAATTTGACACTTACCCATATAAGGAGGTTTTAAGGCTGATGTCCAAAAGCTTGGTTAAAGCGGTAGGCATTAGAGAGCTTCCTGAAGAAAAATTTAGAAGGGATTCCAGAGCGAAGGGCCTAAGCAGCTGAAGACATGGCCACCAATGATGGAGCATCAGGGATGCTCAAGTAGCAGCGATATCTCAGAGGGTTGTGGAGCTCGAGGAGGTTACGGAGATGGGGAGGGTATGAGGCCATGGAAGGATTTGAAAATAAGGAAGACGGTTTTAAAATTGAGGCATTGCTTACCGAGCAGTCAGCATTGGGTCAGTGAGCAGAGGAGTATTGCATACAGGCAGCAGAGGTTTGGATGACCTCAAGTTACAGAGGATAGAATATGGGAGGCCAGCCGGGAGTGTATTGTATCTGCATGCCTCAGCCAAACCATGAGAGCCCTCCATAAATACTTTAAAGGTATTGTTTATCAAACAAAATTGTTTTTCTGTTCCTTTCAAAGGGGTTACAATATCTCAAGTAGATGAAGAAACATTCTCAGTATTTGCACCAACTCCAAGTGCGATGCATGAAGCTAGCGAGTTTATAAGTGAACTCTGCAAGGACGATGTAAGTCTAAGAATGAATTTGTATTTTAGCCTGTTGTATATTTATTCTATATTAAATTGGGACTAATTTTTTTTCCTTTGATTTGTTCCACAGCAAGAACAGCAACTTGAATTTGGTGCAGTTTACACTGCTACCATAACTGAAATACGGTAAATTGATAAAATAAAATCCATATTAAATACTATGAGCAGAGCCTATAAGCTGTAGTGAACAGAAGAATTCTAGATTTCACATTAAATGTATGTCTGTGTTTCAGGGAATTCTGGTGCAAGAGATGATCAGTTAACAAATTAATAGAATTTCCACTTTATAACCCCAAATATGAACTCTGGATTCGTGACTGGTGAAACCACCAATCATGGATATGCTGCATGTAATTGGTTTCATTGCATTTAGTTCTGCATATTCCATTACTGACTGTGGCCTGCTTTTGGACAGGTCTCCAGCGATGGTGTCTTGAGATGTTGGAATACTGCTGTAAAGGCAGAAAATGAATATCATTGTCTTGTAAGCATGTCTCTCGTCAGGTATTCCAAGAGCAGCATTAGCACAAAAATGGATAGAGAAGTTAACAGGTTGTATTGTCCAATCCTACTGGTGCAGGAGAGATGTTACAGAGTCATAGAGGTTTACAGCATGGAAACAGGTCCTTCGGCCCAACTTGTCCACGCCGCCCTTTTTAAAAAAAAACCCTAAACTAATCTCAATTGCCCGCATTTGGCCCATATCCCTCTATACCCATCATACCTATGTAACTATCTAAATGCTTTTTAAAAGACAAAATTGTACCTGCCTCTATTACTACCTCTGGCAGCTTGTTCCAGACACTCACCGCCCTCTGTGTGAAAAAATTGCCCCTCTGGACACTTTTGTATCTCTCCCCTCTCACCTTAAACCTATGTCCTCTAGTTTTAGACTCCCATACCTTTGGAAAAAGATATTGACTATCTAGCTGATCTATGCCCCTCATTATTTTATAGACCTCTAGAAGATCACCCCGTCAGCCTCCTATGCTCCAGAGAAAAAAGTCCCAGTCTATCCAGCCTCTCCTTTTAATTCAAACCATCAAGTCCCGGTAACATCCTAGTAAATCTTTTCTGCACTCTTTCTAGTTTAATAATATCCTTTCTATAATAGGGTGACCAGAACTGCACACAGTATTCCAAGTGTGGCCTTACCAATGAAAGGGAAAGTCTGGGATGGCGTGAAGGGCAGGAAAGAGTAAATGACAAAGATGTCATGAATCAATAGGCGAAGGGAGTGGTAATGGTTGTAGTAAGGAAACAAAGTATTTATCCAGTCTGGGTGTGTGAGAATGGCAGAATAATGAACTTTGACTAAAAACAAAAACAAGATAGAGACCAGCATATGGCAAAAAAATCAAAATGAGGAACACTGAGTTCATGGCCTGAAATTGTTGAACTCAATGTCGAGTCCAAGAGGCTGTAAAATGCCTAATTGGAAAGTGAGGGCCTAAATCTTCCAGTCTCCGGATCATTGGAGAATGGACATAAAGGGAGATACACCTTAGTACCCTGAGGAAGACCTGATGCACGGATCAATGTGGAAATGCCCAGAAAGGTTAACCTGATGGACAAATCCCCTGCTGCCTGGGAATGTCTCGCTCAGAATTGGAAATCTGGCAGATCCACGTGGCTGAACTTGATAGTCAGCTAGGAAATGTTTTAAATCTGGCTAACTCCACAACCAACCAGGTTTAAATCATAGTTCACCTGGTCCTACTTTGAAGCTGCCCCACCTAATCTCACACAAGTATTTTACAGTTAGTAATATAATTATTGATACAACAAATTTGACTGTGTGTAATCTTTGTTTATCTAGGGATATTGGAGTTATGGTGAAGCTGTATCCCAACATGACTGCAGTTTTATTACATAATTCACAACTTGACCACAGAAGGGTAAGAAAAGTCACAACTGAATACAATCCACATAAGATGTTATAAAAATGGAGCATACACATGATCTCAACAAGTATTTAACAGTTCATAAATTCCAGGAAAAACTCTTTAATTTGATAAAATATCTGTTGTAGGATCCAACGATTTCATGTTTCTTTCCAATAGGTTAAACATCCAAGTGCCATTGGACTGGAAGTTGGACAGCAGATTCAGGTATTCGTATTCTTGTCATAAGAACATAAGAAATGGGAACAGAAGTAGACCTTGTATATTTAGTACAATCTTCTGCCTCAACTCCACTTTCCTGCCTGCTCTCCATATTCCTCGATTACCTGAGACACCAAAAATCTGTCATCTCAGCCTTAAATATACTTGAGGAAGGAGTATTCACAACTGTCCGAGTGAGGAATGTTCTCCTCATTTTGGTCCTGAATTATCAATCTCCTGCCCTGTAAATGTGCCCCAACCAGAAGAGACAACTGGCTCCCCTATCAAGTCCCTTCAGTATCTTTTATTTGTCAATGGGATGTTGTTTAGTAGAAGCTTCTCATTGAAACCAGAGTCCAATTTAGAATTTTAATGCTATAGAATGACATTATTTGTTTTACAGATTGCTCTCACTCGCATTTTTTTCTGAACCAAGTTTGCTAAGATTTAAAATGCATATTATTTTAAAATGCATTGTCATATAGTCAGTCTCCCATGGTATTGTATATGAGAAGTCAATACCAAGTGCAATATTGAAGTCAAATAAAATCAGAGGGTTGTATGATAATTAGACCTAGGAGCAACACAAGAGAGGGAATAGAGGGACATGGAGGTCCTCGAGTTGTCCCTCGAGGGAATCCATAATCTAGGACTGAAATGAGGAGAACTTTCCTCACTCGGACAGTTGCGAATACTCCTTCCTCAAGAATATTTAAGGCTGTCTGAGGTATGTCATGGGTAGAAAAGTTCCATGATGCTGGGATTGAGATACTGCTCAGTGGAAAGTGGTGGAACATCTAAAACAAATCTTTACAAACCATTTGCCCACAGGGGCAAGGTTTATCACACAAGTTTTCAATGAAATCTGCTGGATCTAATATATAATTAGATCTGATGCTCTTTTTAATAACTAGCAAACCTGATACCAGAATGAAATCTGAAACTATCCCTCAAATTCAAATCTCAAACTTGGCATTAATCGTAATTTTAAAAATTGGAAATGCTAATGTACAGTGTACAGTTCTAGTGTGAGTCAAGTAGTCACTTCACCTTCTCTCAATAACAATGGAAACATCAACCATGCTCATTTCTGTTATTTAGAGATGGATAAAGGAAGTTGAATGTGAGAATGCAGCGAATGCTTGTGACAATATATTTTGGTATTATACTTTATTGCGATAGTTTTATTTGTTTCTTCCAAAATGATCGTGTTTATTAAACCTAAAATTTTGTGATTGAAACCATTGGATGGAATTTAGTTGGGCCCGCTGAGGTGGGTATGATGGTCAGAGGGCTGGGAGAATTGGGTGGGAGTACCCATGTTGCATTCCCAACATTGGGAAAACTGTACCCAATTGAGTTGGGGGCAGCGGGTTGTGAATTAAGCTCATTAATGAGCCATGCCTGTAGCCTTGTTTGCTGGAGGAAGGAGTTGATAGTTGAGAGACCTGGCATTGGGAAGAGGTGGTGGGGTGCTGAAAACCACCTTCCTGACCTTGCCTCCGACTCCCCTCTGCTCCTCCTATTCAGCAACCCTTTACCTGTGATTTCTGTCCTGTCCCACTCACCTGTGTCCGGGAGTCCAGTGGCGTTCCTCAGGCTGGGCCTTAGACCATTACCGGCAGCAGCCACCACTTCTGGTAGCGCTGCTGGTAATGGAGAGCTGCTGACCCCTGATTAGCCAGCAGCTCTCAGGGATGGGATTGCCGCCACACTGGGGGCCTAATTGCATAAAATGTTAATGCTGGCCAATTAAGTGCCTGAGGGCACTGAGATAGTGTTGGGTCTCTTCTTACAGAAGCAGCAAGGGGAATCCTTGCCACTAAAACTAAATCCCAGTCATGATGAGGTGGGGGCTTTCTCCAAAAAGCACATTTTGCTTGCAACTGACTCTCTGTTATGTTTCTCTTCCAAACTCACGAACAAGGAAGCCATGCAAATCGGGGCGGGGGGGGCTATTTCTAAAGCTATTCAAGTTGTTCTCAAAGTTGTTCATTGACTTCAGTAAATGTTAATATTTAGAAAATACGGAATTGGGATTTTGTATATCTTCATCACTGAGCTACCTTCACACATTTTGTCAGATGCCAGGTGGAAACATTTAACCTTTAACTTTTGTTTCAACTTTTCTTTTGCTTGCTGAGACCTGTAAATTCTTAGACGTGAAATCTCGGTGAAGAATTATAATGAGTGAGACTGTTGAAGTGCAGTGAAGGCACTAATGTGGAGGAAACTATTTTCTTTGATTAAACAGGTGAAATATTTTGGTCGTGATCCCACAGATGGAAGGATGAGGCTTTCTCGCAAAGTACTGCAGTCTCCAGCTGCAACAGTAGTTAAGAACCTGAGTGACAAAAATAGTATTGTGATGGGAGCAAGAGATTCTGCAACATCCAGCACTTCCTCGTAGCCATGTTGAAACTGTCAGACCCAATGGTAACAATTTACATAATGAAGCTTAAAGGACTCTTCCAGCTAAACAGACATTTATTTTAACAGGCTAAACATTATTGTAATATATCTTTTCTATACATACTAATGTTATATAAATTCATTTTATATGTTCTTCTCCTCAGTTGGTATTGTAATTGGAACATTGTAATTGTCAATAATGTTTTTGGGGTAATAAAAGGTTGATACAAAGGAGATTGAACTTCTTTATGCACAAATATTTCCAAAATATTAAGAAAGTAGATTAAGATGAAGCAGAAAAGTTTTACATACTTTAATTCGGTATTATTTATATAATTAAATACTGACGTGTGTATTCCCTCCCTTTCTAACTGACTGTCCATTAGTTTCTGTTTTATGTTCTTGTTTCTGTCTAACTAAATATCTTTATCCCTTACATTATATCTTTTTTAAATCCTTCTCTCTCTTTCCCCCTTTCAGATACTGTATTCATTGAGCAGCAGTGTGTGTATATCTGACTTTCTTTTATTTCTGTCTTTGCATCTGTCTTCCAGCCATTCATTCTTTCTATTTTTCTGGGTCTTCCACTTCTTGTTTTAAAGAAATTGTCCAATTTCAGGGAAAGAATCCATAGAATAGTACAGCACAGGAGGAGGCCATTCAGCCCAGCAAGTCTGCACCAGCTCTTTCGCAGAGCAATCCAGGTAGTTCTATTCATCTCTTCCGCACATAGCTACAATTTTTCCCAAATATTTATCCAGTTCCCTTTTGAATTGATCTGTATCCGCCACTCTAGCAAACAGTGCATTCCAAATATTGATCACTAGTTGCGTTAGAGTTTTTCCACTCTTTTGTCTTAAATCTGTGCCCTTTCCTTATCGACCCCTCAGCAACTGGAAACAGTTTCTCTTTACTCTGAGGCCTTCATGATTTTAAACACCTTTATCAAATCTCCACTCAGCCGTCTTTGCTCTAAGGGGAAGAACCCAGCTCCTACAACCTATCCAAGTAACTAATCTTCCATCCTTGAAATCTCCACTTTCATTGCACCTTCAAGTAGGATTTTCCACTGTGAAGAATTTTTTAAATTGTATATTTATCTTTCTATTTCTAAGTGTGAATCCATGTCCCCTTTCCCTAGAATTTGTTGAATATTTATCTGGGATTCAGGTTATTTTATGTCTTTGTGCTCAGTATGGTCATATTTTTCTCCATTATAACCATTGCATAACTGTTCGTCAGCTTAGTTGTCATTCTGTGCAGTTAATATACTATGACAAACAGTGCAGAGGTACGGTATACAGCTGTGATTGCTTGAATTGCATATGGCATTTAAGACACTTACTTTCTTCCATTTCTTTTATTATCTCATTTTCTGTCCTGAAGGCACTTATTCCACACTGGCATATGGTTTAATTGGAGTCACATTTCTCTGGTATTGGCCAATCATCAGTTGAATGTCAGGACAATAAATGTCCTTTGGTTATTTCATCTGCTGACAAACCATCACAGCTAAACCCAATTCTGTTCACATCAGATTGCTTTTAGATGAAGAACAGGAGTCCTGGTGGTCTTATCCTTTTCCCTTGCACAGACAGAAGACTACACCCAATGGCCACTTTAGCTCAGCTCAGCCAATTCACCATTAGACCTGGAGCCGCCTTGTTTGGATAAAGTTATTTCAATTTTTAAAAGATGAATCATTGGAAAGAAGTGCAGAATTACTGACTTTTATATAGCACCTTTCCTCACCTCAGGACATTGCAAAGCGCTTCATAGTCAAATAAGTACTTTTTGAAATTTAGTTACTATTGTAATGGAGGAAACATGGAAACCAATTTATGCGCAGCACAATCTCACAAATAGCAATGTGACAATGACCAGATAGATTTATTGTTTTAGTGATGCAGTTGAGAGGTAAATATTGGTAAGGTCCCTGAGGTAGAACTCCTCTGCTCTACTTCAAAGTAATGTCAAGGGATCTTTTGCACACACCTAAGGGGACAGAAAAAAGTTTGTTTATTAGTCACAAGTAGACTTATATTAACACTGCAATGAAGTTACTGTGAAAATCCTCTAGTCGCCACACTCCAGTGCCTGTTCGGGTACACTGAGGGAGAATTTAGCACAGCCAATCCACCTAACCAGTATGTCTTTCGGACTATATCCTGAGGAAATCCGACAGGGAGAACATGCAGACTCTGCACAGGCAGTGACCCAAGCTGGGAATCGAACCTGGGTCCCTGGTGCTATGAGGCAGCAGTGCTAACCACTGTGCCATGCTGAAGGTGCATTGATTTAATGTCTCATCCAAAGAAAAGCACCTCCGAGAATGCACTGAATTGTCAGCCTAGAGCGCAGTATCTGGAGTGGGACATGGGTGGCAGGTTTTTCCTTGATATGTTGGTCTCAAAGATGTTACTGTACAAATATTTGTGTAACAGCCCATTGTCGCAATATGCAGTCATATACTGGAATTGAGAGTTTTGACTGCTTTTGTTTTAGGCTGTTCCAAATGCCAATGAAGAGCCCTAAAGCCTTGAAGAAAACCCTCTAATTTTTATTTTAGAAAAGAAAAGCCGATTGGTCCCTTTATACAATGTGCTGAAGATGACACAACTGGAATGCTCCTCTCTCTGACAGCCAAAATATTGGGTCTCATGGAGTCATTAGGCACTGATTGCACCCATAATTGTACAGACCACATCATTTATAGTGGGTGTATTTCTGTGAACAATTCGTCAGTTATCAGAGATGGTCAGCATTATGTGATTAGGGCCAATCTTAACCTGACTGCAGTCATTGGAAAAAACAACCCAAACACCTAATTTCAGTTATTGGGATTATTGTGTATGAAGTGTTAATTTTGTTTTAAAATATATTTATAATTATGTATCAGTTTCAACATGTATTTCATTTGTGTAATATTACAGGTGAATAAAAGTTCCTCTTCCTGCCCAAAATAAAGCTGCTACATTGAAATTGAGGTTGATGTAATGGCTATTGTATTTTGGCCAATGTGATTATTTCTGGGGGTGGGGTTTTTAATTGTGCCTGCTGCCCAATGCTATTTACGTGTCCTCCGACAGATCTGAGCGCGCAGATTCTGCTGGTCGTAGTCACAGTTTAGCTCACACAAATCTCAGGGTAGAATCTCAGGGCAGTTGAGTGTAGCATGTGTCATAAGAAGATGTATTAAAATACATTCACTATCAATTTAGTGACTGCAGTCATGTTGACAAATAATGCCAGAACCTTCTTTAGTAGAAGTGGCAATCATTTCAGACAGCAATCCTTCTACCCGCCCCCCTAGGAGGAAAACATTTAAATTTGTTCAATTAGCAAAGTGTTCCTGAGTTGGCTATTCAGAGGTAAGTACAAGAGTACTCTGACATCACTTTATTCTGGTGTGTACTCTTAAATATTGTTCCTCAGCCTCCATTTTCCCCATGCGTTTATTCCTGAGGTACTGTTAACATGTTGCAGCCAGAGAGCTGCTGGATGAAAATTAACTGCTCCCCTCTGAAACGGGCCCGGGGTTGGGCCCAGTCAAGGACCAGCAAGAGAATTTCCTTGCCCCTCTTTGTGAGACAGAGGATCTATCCAAACCAAGCAGTGACTCAGAATTCTGCACTGCACAAAATGTCCTCTTGATGTGGAGAAATATCTGGGTGATTGACGACCACCAGATTTGAGCAACAATACTTGTATACAGAGTGCTAGGATGTGCTACCAATTTATATAGCTCCAGGATCGATTCTGCCCGGGATTTCCACTCTTTGGCCCAATTGGTCCCTTACAGGGGCTTGCTATTACACCCCTCTCTTCTTTAGTCCCTTACTACAATATACTATTAACAAGTTAAACTATTTACAAGGCAATGTCAATAATCAATATTTTAACACAGCTCAGAACTATCAGGGAATTTTCTCTTCCGTTGGGAGCGATATAGCTTAACAGGTTGTGTCTCAACAGTACAGGTAGTCTACTGATCTAGGCCTGCTCCTGACCCTGGCACAAGGGTATCAACAGATTTTCTATGATTCCAATAAATTCCATAATATTTCCAATTCTGCTTTTCTCAGCTGCCTGTGTGTCTTGGTTTGACATTTTAATCTACAACATGGTGCCTAAAACCTCGCTCAATTTGTTTAAAGCCTTCCCCACAGCACGAATTAACCTGTCCACAAGGATATTGGTCCGAAATCTGGTCAGGTGCAACCCACTCATCTTGAGTAGGTCCATCTCGCCACATTGCGGATCCAAATATTGATACCATATCTTCATATTTCTATTCTCACCTAGCGCATGGCAACCAGAGTAATCTGGTGATTATTACCTTTGATGTCTTACTACTTAGCTTCCTCAATTTGTTAAACTCTAATTCTAGTTCCAACATAGACGATGAATTTTGGCACTTGCACTCCCCTTGCCCACAGAATGTTCTATATTCTCTTTGTGATGTGCCTTACCTTGACATCAGGAAAGCAACACACCAAAGGGGACAAAAGCAGAATACTGCGGATGCTGAAAATCTGAAATAAAAGCAGAAAATGCTGGAAATGCTCAACAGGTTTGGCAGCATGTGGAAAGAATAGGATAGGACCCAGAGTTAACATTTCAGGTCATTCTGATGAAAGGTCATTGACTTGAAATGTTAACTCTGGCTCCCATCTGTCTGTTCCCCTGACTATGAAATCCCCAATTATCACTCCATTCCTACACCTTGCTTTTCTTCCCTGTGCAGTCTCTTGCCTCACAGTGCCAGGCTTGGGACTGCACACCCTCAAGGAGTTGTCAGCCCCACCGGTATTCAGTGCTGAATACCGCTTTGAAAGTGCTTCATTCCTGGAGGACTGCGGCATTGCCTGCCTATTCCTATGCTTTTGAGTAGCATCCCACTTGCAATTCTAAACACTAACTGGATATGGGATGATCATCTTCTGGAATCTGCAACCAGAAAACATTCAACCACCCACATGCGCTGCAGTGAATTCCCCTCAATCTTGGGAAACCTCAGCTTGGCTTTGAGCAGTTGGAGCCACTTCCAAGAAATGGGGGTCTCCAGTACATATTAAGTATCCTGAAGTTCATACATGGTAAAGGAATTGGAGGCTACAAAGTGCCACTTGCCCCTCCAATCTAATTGGAAACTTAGATGAATATATTCAAGGGGGTATTTATTTAACTGCAATTAGCCAAGTTTAAAGCATTTTGAAGTATTAAACTACACTGCTATTTTTCTATTTGCTCCTTGAAGCAAACTAACACAAAACTTTGCTTACATTTGACAAGAACCACCGAGATCACTAAATACCAGTACTTAACCTAGATACTTATCTTAGAATCCTTGTGTTCTGCAGTTTCATTTCAGTTGGACATGAGAAAGAGCCTTTCTCCTCTCCACCAAATTTGTATTAACATCAAATTCTCAGAATTTTCTTCTACTCCAATTGTGATTCTTCCAGCTCTCTCTCTCTCTCTCTCTCCAAGCACTGTGCTTCTGCAGATGGTGAACAGCCCTGCTTTCTGTTTTCTAGCCTGCTTTCTCTCCATTTTCTGCTGATCCTTGGAAACCATAGATCAGATTTTTTTTATGTCAGTGGTAGGAAAGATGATGGAATCATTAATAATAGAAAAATATCTAGAAATCAGAAATATGATGAAGAATGATCAGCTTGGAATTCGAAAGGGAAGGGTAACCTTAGCCAACCTTTTTGCATTCTTTGAAGAGGTAATGTCACCACTAGATCAAGATATTGTTGCAAATGTAATATACTTGGATTTTCTAAAGGTCAGAACAGGCAAAGTCAAAGAATATGTTAAAAATGGATAGAAAATGTGAAATTTAAGGAGATATTTTATAACTCTCAACTAAGATATATTCCATTGAGAAAGAAAGACTCTACAAGAAGGATGCACCATCCATGATTAACTAAGGAAGCCAAGGGTGGTATTCAATTGAAATAAAAGGTGTACAATGCTGCAGAGATTAATGGTAAGCCTGAAGATTAGGAAAATTTAAAAACCAGCAAACAATGACTAAAAATAGAATAAAAAAGGGAGAATTTAGAATATGAGTAAGCTATCAAGAAATATAAAAACAGGCAGAAGTGGCTTCTAGAAGGACAAAAAGGAAGATGGGAGTTAAAGTAAATGTTAGTCCCTGAGAGGATGAGACTGGGTATAAATAATGAGGTATTTGATAAGTTTACTGCACAGGATAAGAGCTTGTGGTGTTGGAGGTGATATATTCTCATAGAGGATTGACTAATTAGCAGAAAGCAGATACTGGAATTATCTGGTCTTTCATGCCTCACTGCCACTGCAGGCGGGAACAGAGAATTTGACGCTCAGCCAAATCTCCATTCACAGCAATGGGACCGGCGAATCCCAGCTGCAGGCGAGGTTGAAGAATTCTGGCCAGAGAATAAATGGGTCATGTTCAGGCTCGCAAACCGTAACTGGTGGCTGCCTGCGGGATCAGTGCTGGGCCTCATTGCAATCTATATTAATGATTTGGGCAAAGAGACTGAGTTTATTGGAGCTAAATTTGTTGACAGTATAAATATAGGTAGGAAAGCAAGTTTGAAGAGGGCACAAATTGCAGAATTGTATATTTCCGCTGGCAGATTTTCCAGGCTGGGAATCTATAAAATTTGTCAGAACACCTTCCCATTGGCCTCCCACCCACCCAAATCTCTCCTCAATTTTAGTGGAATGGGCAAGGCATAGATTAGCTTGTCTACCCTTGCCCCAACTGAAAGCCTTAAGTAACCAAATAATGACAAATTATCTGGCTGTTTCCCAGATGTTGAGGATGTTGGCATTTATTGTAAGTGAGATAGAGCATAAATGTAGGGAGGTCTTGTTGCAACTTTACAGGGCAATGGTGAGACCACTACTTGAGTACTCTGTACATTTTTGGTCTCTTTATTAAAGGAAGGATATACTTGCATTGGAAACCGTTCAGAGAAGATTCACTAAGCCGATTCTCAGGATGAAGTGGTTGTCTTACAGGCAAACATTGAGCAGGTTGGGCATATACTCAAATGGAGTTTAGAAGAATTAAGAGATGGGGCTTGCTAGGGAGATTGTTTTAAGGGATGTGGACTTCGCTGGTTAGGCTAGCATTCGTTTACCATCCCTAATAACCCATGAGAAGGTGGTGGTGAACTGCCTTCTTGAAATTCTGCAGTCCATGTAGTGTAGGTACACCCACGGTGCTGTTAGGGAGGGGTTTCCAGGATTTTGACACAGTGACATTGAAGGAATGGTGATATATTTCCAAGTCAGAATTGTGAGCAACTTGGAGGGGAACTCCCAGGTGGTGATGTTCCTATGTGTCTGCTGCCATGTTGTTCTAGATGGTAGTGGTTGCGGGTTTGGAAGGCGCTGTCTAAGAAGCCTTGGTGAGTTCCTGCAGTGCATCTTGTAGATGGTACACACGGCTGCTACTGTGGGTCAATGGTGGAGAGAGTGGATGTTTTGTGGATGGGATGCCAATCAAGAAGGTTGCTTTGTCCTGGATGGTGTCAAACATGCTGTGCATTGTTGGAGCTGCACTCCTCATCCAGGCAAGGGGTGAGCATTCCATCACACTCCTGACTCATGCCTTTTAGGTTGTGGAGGGGCTTTGGAGAGTTAGGAGGTGAATTATTCACTGCAGAATTCCTAACCTCTGTCCAACACTTGTGTGGTGCGAATGCTACTTGCCACTTGCAATCCCAAGCCTGGATATAATAGAAGTTTTGTTGCATCTGGAGATGGCTGCTTCAGTATCTAAGGAGTCATGAATGGTGCTGAAAATTGTGCAATCATCAGCGAATATTCGCACTTCTGACCTTGTGATGGTAGAAGGGTAATTGATGAAGGAGCGGATAATGGTTGAGCCTCAGACATTACCCTGAGGAACTCCTGCAATGATACCCTGGAGGAGACGGTTGACCTCCAAGAACCACAACCATCTTCCTTTGTGTTAGGAATGACTCCAACCAATGGAGTTTTCCCCCTGATTACTGTTGACTCCAGTTTTGCTGGGGCTCCTTGCTGCCAGACTCGTTCAAATGCGGCTTTGACAATAAGGGCAGCCACTCTCACCTCTTGAGTTCAGCTCTTTTGTTCATGATTGAACTAAAGCTGCAATGAGGTTGGGAGCTGAATGGCCCTGGTGGAAGCAAACTGAGCATTGTGAGCAGGTTATTGCTAATCAAGTACTTCTTGATTGCTGAAGGATATTTCCTGTCGAGGGAGAAACTAGAACTAGGGGACTCAATTTCAAAATAAGGGGTCACCCATTTAAGATAAAGAAGAAAAAATCCTTATCTCATAGGCTCCTAATCTTTGAAATTCATACTCCAGAGAGCTGGGCCATTGAATATATTCAAGGCCAAGGTAGATAGATTTTTGATATATAAGGGAGTCAAAGATTATGGGGTGTGGGCAGGAAAGTGGAGTTTAGACCACAATCAGATCAGCCAGGGTGAAGGGGCCTAATGGCCTACTCCTGCACCTATTTCTTATGTTTCTAATGGATCATAAGTTAGCTACAAAGCAGAAAACAGTAGAGTTCAAAGGTATTTATTCCAACTGAAGGATGATGAGAAGCAATGTTGACTCTATCCTGTGCAGGCCACAGCACAAACAACATTCCCTTTAAGGTGCATGCATATGTGGCTGCATTGTAAAAGTAACACTCATTACGATAAATTGGCCACGTAGAGCAAACAGCAATTGGAGGAAACATTGGAAAACGGTGTTCCACAGGGATTAATTCTGGGTCTAATCTCGGTCACCATTTACATAATGATTTGGATTCAGGAATCAGTAGGACAATTTGCAGATTAGACCAATTTGGGGGAATCCTGAGTAAAACTGCAAGAAATTAGTGAACTTTAAGAGTGGGCATATAAATGACAAAATGAATTTCAATATAAATAAGCCAAGGAGGTGCCATTTTAGTAAGAGGGAATAAGGGGACCACATACAGCTAGGAAAATTAGAGTCTAAGTGGGTAGAGGAGAAAAGGGATCTGGGATATAGAAACAAAATCATTAGAAGTAATAACATGGCTAACAAGGCCATAAGATGCAAGCAAAGCACTGGGGACTCAGAACTCAAATGAGTAGAATTTCATTGAAAAGTAAAACTTTTGTTAGACCATTCTTAGAAAGATGTGCTCAGTTCTGGTTTCCATATTACAAAAAGGGTTTCGAGGCACTGCAAAGGCACAGCTAAACATTTGCAAAGATGATACCAGAACTGAGCTGATAATCAGCTGAATTGGATCTCATGGGATAAAGGGGGAGGTGGCTAGATGGGTGGAGAACTGGCTTGGTCACAGAAGACAAAGGGTGGTAGTGGAAGGGTCTTTTTCCGGCTGGAGGCCTGTGACTAGTGGTGTTCCGCAGGGCTCTGTATTGGGACCTCTGCTGTTTGTGATTTATATAAATGATCTGGAAGAAGGTGTAACTGGGTTGATCAGTAAGTTTGCGGACGACACAAAATTGGCAGGACTTGCAGATAGTGAGGAGCATTGTCAGAAGCTACAGAAGGATATAGATAGGCTGGAAATTTGGGCAAAGAAATGGCAGATGGAGTTCAATCCTGATAAATGCGAAGTGATGCATTTTGGTAGAAATAATGTAGGGAGGAGCTATATGATAAATAGCAGAACCATAAAGGGTGTAGATACGCAGAGGGACCTGGGTGTGCAAGTCCACAGATCCTTGAAAGTGACGTCACAGGTGGAGAAGGTGGTGAAGAAGGCATATGGCATGCTTGCCTTTATAGGACGGGGCATAGAGTATAAAAGTTGGGGTCTGATGTTGCAGATGTATAGAACATTGGTTCGGCCGCATCTGGAATACCAGAAGGACGTGGAGGCTTTGGAGAGAGTACAGAGGTGGTTTACCAGGATGTTACCTGGTATGGAGGGGCTTAGTTATGATGAGAGATTGGGTAAACTGGGGTTGTTCTCCCTGGAAAGACGGAGGATGAGGGGAGACTTAATAGAGGTGTATAAAATTATGAAAGGCGTAGATAGGGTGAACGGTGGGAAGCTTTTCCCCAGGTCGGTGGTGACGTTCACGAGGGGTCATAGGTTCAAGGTGAAGGGGGGGAGGTTTAACACAGATATCAGAAGGACATATTTTACACAGAGGGTGGTGGGGGCCTGGAATGCGCTGCCAGGCAAGGTGGTGGAGGCGGACTGGGAACGTTTAAGACTTATCTAGACAGCCATATGAACGGAGTGGGAATGGAGGGATACAAAAGAATGGTCTAGTTTGGACCAGGGAGCGGCGCGGGCTTGGAGGGCCGAAGGGCCTGTTCCTGTGCTGTATTGTTCTTTGTTCAACAGGCAAAAGCCCTTTGCTCTGGAAAAAAGGCGGAGATGTGACCAAACAGGGATCTTTAAAATTATGTAAGATTTCTAGGGTAGGTCGTGGAGAAGATGTTTCCACTTACAGGAAATACATCATAAATAAAGGATAGTCATGAAAAAATCCAACAGAAATTCAGGAGACTGATTTGAATTGGAACTTGTTAGCACATGGCATAATTGAGATGAATAGCATAGCTGCTTTTAAGGGAAGCTAGATATGTATAGAAGAATATTCAGGGTGACATCTTTGCAATTTATTTCATATTCAACAAGGTTACCAGCATCTTGTGATTAGTTTCAATCTTAAACTATAGGCCCAAGATGTAATCAGAAAATTTCTCACGTGCCCAAGTCACAATGAGGCTTCATTTTCTAACAGCACATCACTATCCAGTCTCCGTTAAGGACCTTGATGTGTGATAGGCAAGCCTTATTGTCCCATCACTCTGGAACTGGAATAACACAATGCCAGTCTTATTGTTGATGCATCCACCATTACAATGGTTGGAGGTGCAAGTTCACAGTGAGTTAGAATCTCTGAAGATATTTAAACGGTATTCAATCAAAGGATTTCTGTTGATGCTCAGTCCAGCACCACCTAGTCTTGTCACAAAGGTTGTCTTAAAGATTTAATTTACAAAGTGAGGTAGAAATTATTCCAGTTGGATAGGTTGGTGTTGCAGTAAAGATACTTCAGTTGAAAGCAATAAAAGAACTAACTTAAAGTAAATCAAAGACTAGGGCTTAATTAAAGACACTTCATTACACCAACACCCAGGCCTCACAAACTCCCCACAGTCACCATCTGCTTTCTATTTATGCCGATCAGCTAGTCAGCTGACCACCACATCATTTTGCCATTGGTTACATTGTCTGCCAGGTCAGCTGATCCTCACAACATGTTACCATTGGTTACTTTATAACAGGTTCCAATGTTATCATTGGTTACATTATAACAGGTGAGTTCCTGGGCAATGGGAATTACCTTATGGCTTTTGACCTCTGGGTCTGTAATGATGCCTGTTGCCTGTCTAATATAGCATAGGAATTTTATTGCAGGTTTCAAAAGCTGACACTGAGTGCCAAGCCAGCATGTTGAAACATTCCGAAGACTTCTCTTATCCTTTTATTATGTTCTTCCTTTGTTATACCATGCATTAAAATGTCAATTCTATGACATATGACACCTTCCAAGCCCTCTGGCATGCTGGACATTGTCTTTTGGAAAGTTTCTAGTACAGATATGATGCCAAAGGGCAGACAGTTGAAGCAATACCATCCAAAGAGTTTTATGAAGGTGGTTTGGAGTTTTGTCTCCTGATCTAGTGGCAATTGCTAGAATCCACTATTTACGTCAAGCTTGGTAGAGATTGTACTCTTTCCAGGTATTGCTAGGTTGTCATCTACGAATGCCATTAGATTAATTTCTTGCTCCATCGCATTGTTCAGTTGTGTCAGGTAAATGCAGATTTAGTTGGAGTGATTTGGTTTTGGAACTGGTACCATACCAGAGCACCACCTGTTTGGTTCAGTGATGAGCAAAATAACCGCTTGTTGAACCATCACCTGTATCTCACTCATGACCCATTTCAGAAATGGGAGTGGGAGCTTCCTGGGTGTAAATAAGCAATGGGTTTTTCATCTTCCTTGAGTGTGATGTGGTACATAGTTTTCAATTTTCCCAGGCCTCTGAGAAATTTTGGAAATTCTCTTCCAAATTGATTGTCTTATTCTTGTTTGTTGATTTCACTGACCTAAATGATTAGATTCAGACCTATTCAGGACTTCCTGCTCAAGGAGCATTCCTGATTCTGAATAATGTCTCAGAGATTTTTTAATCTTTGCGCCTTAGTGTTGCATGAAGCTAACCTTGAATATTTAGTTTGGTTCCTCCTGGAACTTAAAGTTGAATTGATGAAAGTGGAAGAGTAATTTTTTGTAGCCACTGAACACTGTTAGATAAAACTCCAGAGACTCCAGCTCCTGTATCCAAATTGAATTTTGCATGTTGTCTATTGCCTTTAATATTTTTGCTCCAGTATTAGCTTTTATTGTCTTTTATTTCTTCTGGGAAGGTGATTTCCTGGTTGCCTGGTTCCTGTATATCTTGGATGAAGCCTCCTTTACCAGATATCTCCTCTTTTGTACACACAAGCTTTCTTGAATGGCATACAGTTTAAAATGACCAATCTTGCCATACCCATGGCACTGGGATTTGGGCGGGGCATTGTTTGCACCTCTGGACCTTCTTCCCACCACAATGAGGACATCAGAAAGTGATGGTTGGTGCCACAATCTGTTTCCCTGGTTGTTGCCACAATGTTTTAAAGCCCACAAACTGAATGACTTCATTGGGCTGTTCCTGCAGGATTTCCCTTGCATTTCTGACAAAGATTCTATTTTGCCTCAGCTTTTTGGCTTGCCTGGCCTGGCCAGTTGTACAGCTTTACTTAGTGTTAATTCTTCCACAGATTGTAAAACATCAGAGACGTTTTCAACTAAAACACCTATCTTACTCTGGCCAAGTCATCTTTTAATATTGCATATTCACAATTGCCAGTCAAATAGTAGAGATCATTGATTAATGAATTAACTCCTTCAATTTGTTTTTGATAGTGCTGATTAAATTTTGCCCCCTCTGTTACAACATTTCAACAGAGGCTAAAGTATGAGTCAAAGGCTCCGATGACATCCTAGTAGGAGGCTGTCTCTTCGATTATCTCGTCTGGCTAGCACATCATCCACAATGCTACCAACCACATATAACAAAGTGCTAACCTGGTCTGTTATTATTATTCACAATGCCCGAAGTGCTGCATACCAAGTGAAATGCCGCCTTTAATTTTGCCATTGCTCAACATGTCTGGGGCACTCTGAGTTTCCGAATGATTCTGGGAGAGGTAGGGTGGAAGTCATTGCTCACCCTGGGTTGAAGTTGCTGTTTCCTGCGTCTTGCTAGTCATTGGGCTGTCCTCATGTTTTCCTTCACCAGTGTAGTTGCTGGGTTGGCCTGAATGTCCTTCACCCGTTGCTCTCTGCTGCTGCTAGGCTGTTCTTCAGGCAGTTTCTTGCCATTTCTTACTATTCCTCTGCGGGCGTAGTCACTGCTGCCACTATTTATTATGGTTAGCAAATGTACTGCTTTACTTATGCAGTATAAATTGTTGTTCTCTTGAATTTGGGTTATCTTGGGAGACATTGGTTTTCTTACTCTGGACGATATCTTGTTGGATGCAATTGTCTTTCCTTTAAAACACTTTTATTTACATAACTAATTGTATGCAAGGTTACAGAATGTCAGGAAATAGCTACAGTTCCTTTTTTAGGTGCTTGTCACTCATCTTCCCTCAGTGAGTGACATTACACACATGGTCAGTATCTACTATAGAGGTTAGCATTGCTGCCTCACAGCTCAAGGGACCCAGATTCAATTATAGCCTTGGGTGATGGTGTAGAGTTTGCACATTCTCCCTGTGTCTGCGTGGGTTTCCTCCGGTTGCTCCAGTTTCCTCCCACAGCCAAAAGATGTGGAAGTTAGGTGAACTGGCCATGCTAAATTGCCCCTTAGTGTCCATGATGTGTTGGTTAGATGGATGAGCCATAGTAAAATGCGTGGGGTTACGGGGGTGGGGTGGCTGAGTAAGATGCTCTTCTGGAGATTTGGTGCAGACTCCATGGGCCGGATTGCCTCCTTCTGCATCGCAGGGATTCTATGGTTCTATTGCATTGGCACTGAAATTCAAAAACCACTGACTCCCAAACCGGGAGTAAAATATACCAATGAACAAAAACAGAAAATGCTGCCGGAACTCAGCGGGTCTGACAGCATCTGTGGGGAGAGAACAAAGCCAAAGTTTCGAGTCTGGATGGCCCTTCATCTGACGAAGGGCCATCCAGACTCTCAACATTGGCTCCAATCTCGCTCCACAGATGCTGTCAGACCTGCTGAGTTTCGCCAGCATTTTCTGTTTTTGTTTCAGATTCCAGCATCCGCAGTATTTTGCCTTTATGCCAATGAACCTAGGTGGGAAGGTGAAGAGGTAACTGTGGCTCCTTTAAAAAATGCAAATCAGTAACGAAGCTGCTATGCCTTTAAGCGCTGATGACGTCAGCAGAGTGGAGCGGCGGCGGCGCTCTGCCCCTGCGCTGGAGAGTGGGAAGCCCCGTGCGGGGACTGAATCGCCCGGATCGGGTTACAAGATGGCGGATGTTGTGCTGTACTGAGGGCAATCGCTGAGGGAGGAAAAGGAAGGCTGGCGGGCCTGGCCTACCCAACCCAACGTTTAACGATTTGTACTAAATGTCTCTTTTTTTCCTCTCTCCGTCGCCATCCCTTTATTTATCGGCAATAACATGTCGCACGACTCTTTGCTAGTGTTTTTCACCATTGTAAAATCGCGGCGGTGACGGGGTGTCGGGGAAAAAGGAAAAAAAAAGTGAAAGACCGAGAAGGACGGCGGCCCCCCCCCCGCGGGAAAGAGAAAAAAGAAGCAGGAGAGATAAAGAAGCGTAGGGAAGGAAACATGTCGGATACGCGGAGGCGGGTGAAAGTGTACACGCTGAACGAGGACCGACAATGGGACGACCGGGGCACGGGGCATGTGTCTTCGACCTATGTGGACCGCCTGAATGGGATGTCCTTGTTGGTCCGAGCCGAGTCCGACGGTAAGAAAGAGGGGAACAGCTCGGAGCCGGAGTCCTTCACCTCCACGCACTGCATGCAGCTACATCCCCTTTGTAAAAGGATCTGGTTTTCTTTTTTTAAAAAACAAAAACCATCCTCTTCTTGTTTTGCTCCCAGGCGTTGTTGTTTTTCCAGACACTCACTCTCTCTGTCTAATTGTGAGTTTCCAAATGACCCCGAGTGAAAGATGAGCCCAAACGTTGGAATTGTGGTGAGGCCAGGAAAGTGTGTATGTGACGTGGGGGGGAGGGGTGAGGGGATGTAGATTTAAATGATATTTACTATAGAAACTAGTGTGTGCAGGGCATATGGAAATAAAGTGTCCATTCTTTGTTTTCCACCCTTTTTTAGGTTCGCTTTTATTGGAATCGAAAATCAATCCGAATACTGCGTACCAGAAGCAGCAAGTAAGCTATGTAAAATGTTGCACACATTGGAAAGGATTTTTTTCTCATATTTTTAATCATAACGGGAGCCACCCCAAGGAAACGTTCATATTTTAATTTAAAGTCACGTGCAGAGGATATAGTAACTCAGTTGTTTGCGGTTTTTGCTCATTTTAAATTGCACAGTAATAGGTTATAAATGTGTTCAGTTTTTATTTAAAGATATCGTCATACAGAATTCAATAGCTGCCAGATTACTCTCTGCCTTTTTTGCTTTTGAGTAATTTATGAAAAATTAGTTAAAATGCCTTACAGATTAACAATCACCTGTGATCTCTTGTAAAACAGGATACATTGATTGTTTGGTCAGAAGCAGACAATTACGATTTGGCACTCAGTTTCCAAGAAAAGGCTGGATGTGATGAAATCTGGGAGAAAATTTGTCAGGTACTGTATACTCTGCTAAATTAACTGGTTAAATAGATATGTCGTGCCATTCCAATTAATGCTTTATTTGAGTGACAAACTGGAAGTTTGAAAGTAGCTTTTGGACAGGTGGCATGTAGGGTATTTTTAATCCAGTGAATAAAATCAGAAATGTTAAGGGAAAGACATTTCGTTCTGTTACCTTTTTTCAATCTCCTTTGTAAAAACTATTAGAATGTTTTTCTGTTGTGTAAGCAATTGTGTTTCTGATCAATGTCCATAGTTTCATGTGTTAATTGTATTTTCACATTAAGCTTTCAAATTGCTTTCAGTTTCAGTCTCAATCTATTACAAGTGTTTTACCTCTCCTGTTTTTGTACCTGTTGTTTTAAGAACATAACGTCAGGATTTTCAGTGATTTAACTTGTGTTCTTAGTTCAGATTAATTCTGCGTTTATTTATGATTCTACATACATTGGTGTAGTGATTTTACAGAAATAGTCCAGAATAATCCTGTGGGCGTAACCTGAAATTCCATGACAGCCTTTTTAAGAATTTGAATTGATAAAATATGGAAAATAGAGGCTGGTATCAGTAAACCTGTTCTGGTTTATGTTTTTAGTCCCACACCAATATGGTGATCGAGCAAGTCACAAAGTTGTACCAAATCCTGAATGGCTGCAGATGAGTCAGTGAATGCTACCTTTGTATGTAGCATCCACATCCTGAAAATGTGTTAAATTATCAAATACCGTCATTCTGAACAGTGACTGCACTGCAGAAAATTTTGTTGGGTGTAAAGTGCTTTGATTTGGCCAGTGATTGTGAAACACACTATATAAATGCAGGTTTTTTTGAGGGGAAAAATACTGCAGATACTGGAAATCTGAAACAAAAACAAAATGTTGGAAAAGCTCGGGTCTACCAGCATCTGTGAAGAGAGAAATGAGTTAACGTCTCAACTCTGTCTGACTGCTGCAGAGCTGAAGGGTAAAAATCTAAAATGTTTTATACCAGTTTTTTTCTAATTGTCAGTATGATGGTCAGATTATATACAGAATAATTCATAGTTGCACATGACATGTTTAGTAAGGTTTTTCCATGACGTTACAAACTGTTAACTGAACAGTTTGACTTTTGATTTTCATAAGGATTCCTTTGGTATGACCTGAAAATTCTTGAGCTGGAAAATTTTTAACTGCATATACTAATTTATCTCCCATGATGTTGGATATAAATTATAATATGGTCTCCCAGCTATTTCTGTTGTCAATTCACCAATTTTTCTCTTTATTGCCATCTTCAACATTTTCAGGTGGGAGATGTGGCTGATGGAGTAAGAAGCCATTAATGTCTTTTGCAGGGATAGTGTGGCACTCAACTCCTTTGCCATCCATTCCCTCATGATTCCCCCTCCCATCATTTGTACTTCTTTCCAATCCATCCCTAGTCCTTCAGTCTGTTTATAATTTTTAACCTCGCTACCACTTCCTCATGACTATCACTGCCCCACCCTCTTCTATCTGCTCATCTCCTGTATCGCCTTGCTGTCAGTAAATTGGGACTTTAGACATTTTGTGCAATTTATGGAGAGTTGAAAGGTTAGATTGTTTAATGACATGTTAATAAATTTACATGGGTGGTTCCCTTATTAAATGTATGCATAGCAATTCATAATGGGGGAGGGGGCAGAATTTGGGCTTCTAACCTCCCCATTTTGTCCTTTACACCCAAAAGTTTGTGTCCCGTTGTTGCTGGCTGACTGCTGCAAATAATCCATTTTCCTCTTTCAGACTTAATTGCTGGTCCAGTGAACACATTTCTAGTTTTTCATTTGGGCAATAACCCATCACCTCTGGTTTACGGCACAAGGGCCAAGTGCTGGCAGGTGGGAGTTCAGGTTTTTCTAATGTGTCGGTGCAGACTTGTTGGGCCAAAGGGCCTCTTCTGCACTATTTCTAGTACTGTACCTGGCAACTTAGTTTTTGCTCTTTCAAGATTGTTAGGTTACAGTTCAAAGTATCATTTGCAACATCAGCAAGATGATTGACCCTATACCCTGAGTAGACCACTTAATTGTTACCTAAAGAGATCCAAATGCTTAAATTGTAAATATCTTTTTTTAGCCCTTGCTCAAGATAAATTTCAGTTATACTTGTGTCATCTAACCCAACTAATTTGTGCGGTCAGTTGTTAGTCATATTTTAAAAGAATCTTTTATTTTAAAGAATTGCATCTATATTTTAGTGGTGTCCTTCTATTCGGGCCATTACTTAAAAAGGCCCCGTGCTGAACATAAAATAGGACTATTCTAAATGGACTCTCTTCAGTCAAATTCAACTACTAATGGTTGTCTTCTAAAGTTATGTTATACCTATTTTATATTAACAGTGAAAACCAGAAGTTCTGTTACAGATGTTTTGTATCTACCCTGTGCCCATCAATTCAAATAACTCATGGAGAACAAAGTGCTTTCAAAAGCAAGTAATAAAAAGTTTTTGAATAAACTTTAATGTTCCGAACTGTTCAGAATTTTGGCAAGGAGTATTTACTTGGTCCATTACCCATATGGGCTGGGCCCACATTATCACTAATAATAATTCCGTATTAATATATCTCATCCCCAAAGTGTTTTAATTCCTTCTTGAATGTTGTTTCATTTTACTTTAATAGCCACTGAATTTTCTAACTCTTGGTTATTGACCAGTGGAAATAATACTTCACTTTACATCTTTTGAACATTTATTCCCCTCTTACCTCTTCCAGTGTGTTTAAATTTCTCATCTTGGCCTCATTCTAGTAAATCTACATTCAACTCTACTATCGGCAACACTAGTCCTCCATCAGGCAAAAACTCTCTTGAGCATTCTAATCGTGGTGTGTTTGTTGTCCTGTACAGATTCACATTGGTAGCAATACTGTTGTCTTCAATGTCCATCTACAAAAACCAATAGATTATATCCCTATTGTAGCCTTTTTGTTCCACAATCTTGCTCTGTATATCTATTCGCACATCAGCGCTCAATTGAGAATTTTACCATGTAGGATGCATATCTTTTATATAAAATGCACTTTGTTAACCTATATATAAGAGACTAAGAATGGGATTTTATAATCGTACCGTTTTCTTTATGTTGAAGCCACTGATTATACATGTGGTTCCATGGGTGCTCGTGTCTTATTTGAATAATGTACTGGAAATGGCATTAATTTGGGGTGGAGGTGAAATCGTCATGAAAACTAACTTTCCATAGAATCCCTACAGTGCAGAAGGAGGCTATTCGGCCCATCTGCGCCAACTCCAATCATAAGTCTGATTTGAGTATTAGTATTTTTCACTTGGGATTCTCATGTTTTTGAGAAGGTAGGAAATTATGATTTTTGAGATTTGCCATGTGGGTAACAAGGCTGACTGTTACAATTCTGATAGCTAAACACAATAACAGTCTCGTTAAGGGAAGCACATTATGTCACATGATCTTATAGGTTGGGTTATAATTGGAATTGAACCATGAAGGATACATCTCAGACTGAATTTGAGCAAGCATAGTAGGTATAATAGATGTCTGGAATTAAGTTTTGAGAATATCTGAGATTTCAGATGATGACGACTAGTCATAACCTGTGATATTGTCTGACCTCTGATTTGAAGAATTATGCAGTTGCCTATCTAAAAATTGTCTACGATAATGGACTTGCCAAACTCATCTGTATGAGTACAAATCCCAACACCAATTCAGAAGACACTATCTAGTAGCATTCCGATTCTAACCCATTCAAACTTTAAGATCATTTATGACTGTGCGTCCCTTAACGGAATAAATAGAAATGGCATCATGGTTATGAATCTGGCTGAACACAGAAAACAGTGCAGTAGTGGTGAATGGTTGTTTTTCAAACTAGAGGAAGGTATTATCATAGAATCATAGAAACCCTACAGTGCAGAAGGAGGCCATTTGGCCCATCGAGTCTGCACCGACCACAATCCCACCCAGGCCCCCATATCCCTACATATTTTACCCGCTAATCCCTTTAACCTACGCATCTCAGGACTCTAAGGGGCAATTTTTAGCATGGCCAATCAACCTAACCCGCACATCTTTGGACTGTGGGAGGAAACCGGAGCACCCGGAGGAAACCCACGCAGACACAAGGAGAATGTGCAAACTCCACACAGACAGTGACCCAAGCCGGGAATCGAACCCAGGTCCCTGGAGCTGTGAAGCAGCAGTGCTAACCACTGTGCTACCGTGCCGCCCTATTAATTGGGGTTCCCAAGGGGCCAGCCCTGCTTTTCTTCTTGTATATTAATGAACCTAGGTTGGATGTACAAGGCACCATTTCAAAATTTGTGCATGATGCAAAATTGGAAAAATTACATTGTGTGGAGGATAGTGATAGATTTGCCAGAGTCAGGCTGGTGGAATTGGTAGGCAAAGATGAAATTTAATGCAGGGAAGTGTGGTGTATTATAACTTATAGTACAAACGAGGAGAGGCAATAAAAAAATAAAGGACATCATTCTAAAATGGGTGCAGGAACAGCAAACCTGGGGAATATATGTGCATAGATCAGTGGCAACGGGGCAGATTGAAAAAGTGGTTAAAAGGGCATACGGGTCATGGGCTTTAGAAATAGAGGCATGAAGTACAAAAGTTAGTAAGTTGAGTCTTTTGTATAACAGTTTCATCCTCAGCTGAAGCATCATGTCCAATTCTGGGCACTGTGCTTGAGGAAAGATGTGATGGCTTTAGAGAGGGTGCTTGGAAAGGCTTGTGTGTTTCCATGGGACGAGGGACTTGAGTTATTTCAGCATATTGCAAAAGCTACGCTGTCCTTGGGGAAGAGAAGTTAAGAGATTTAAAAGGTGTTTCAAATCATGAGATCTAGATGAAAAATATAAGAAATATTGTTTCCTTTGGCAGCGTGAGAACCGGGGACACTGATAACTGATTTAGTGACTGGCAAAAGAGCCAAAAGCAATGTGAGAAGTTTATATGCAGCAAGTGGTCAGGATCTAGAATGCATTGCCCGAGAGTGGTGAAAGCCGATTCAACTGTGGCTCTCAAAAGGGAATTGGATAAGCATCTGAAGAGAAATTTGCAAGTCTAAAGAATGGGTCTAGCTGAATTGTTCTTGCAGAGAGCTGGCATGAACATTACAGGCTGAGTAGCCACTTCCAGTGCTGTAATGATTCTGACCACTTCTCAACTTGGAGTTGGTAGATATGTGGCAAATATAATTCAATGTGTGGGTTATCGTGAAGAGTAAAGAACAAATTACAATATATTTTGAAGAAAACCATTCTTGATGAAATAGTAGAACAACTGAACCTTGAAAAGGAGGATTGCAGTTGCAAATAAAGAAAGAGGAGAATATGGGGTTTTAAGTTGGTAGCTCTGATGTTTTCCAATTAACTTCAACCGAATGAATATATGATTTTGTCTGTCATGTTCATTGTCATAACTTGTAACAAATTATGCTCTAGTAAGGACTAAAACATGATGGTTGTGCTGCTTTTGTGGGTTAGAGGTTTTTTTTCTAAAAAGTTGGCCAGTTAACAACTATAACCTGGAATCGCAAGTCTTTAACCTAATTTGAATTATGTGATTTGTGTGCCAGCAGCTATTACTTGGTGGTTGTTGTGGGGGCAGGGGATTGCTGACAAGACATAAAAAGAATGAGCAGAATGGCAATATTGCACCATACCATGTTATAGCCAACTGCTAAGAATTTGGTCACTAGGTTTATTTCTGCGAGAATTTGTATTTGAACAAGTCATGATGGATTTTCTGGTATCTGTAGGATTAGTGTGATGGGGTTTATTGGAATGGATTATGGCTATAGGTCATCAAGATGAGAGGAAATCTTTGCAAACAGTTGCATCAAGAGGAAAGTGGCAAATACACCCAAGGCATTTGCTCGAACCAGAGTATACTTTCTGTACATGGAGATAGTAGAATAAATTTCTAGCCTCACAAGACAAATGCAGCATTCTCAGTAATCACACACAGCTTCTGGACATCTTATTTCCTCCTTTTGATAGGGAGTGGTGCAGAAAATTCCTCGTGTTTGCTTGGTGTTAAAAAGAAGTGTGATATACTTTTACTGGTTATGTGCATTATCTGATGTTTTTGAGCAACAAATGATCAGTTGGTTAAAGTTCAACTTGCAAATAATAGCTTTTTATTACATAAAATATTTTATTATTCCATAATTTTCAAGACAGTTCAACCATTTGTTAATGTTTTGTCTTACTGAGTACCATTTATTAATTTGAGTTTTTTTTAAATCTTAAGGATTTAAGCTTAATTGTCCCAAAATGTAACTTTTTGTTCATCCAAATATTCAACATTGGTATGCAACTTAAGTGAGGTAATTAATGTCAGACATCTTTGCCTCAACCATTTATTTAAGCAGTAACTGGATGCTGTAATTAGTATAATTATAAAGATAGAATTCAAATTCTGATAAAAATGAAATCAGAAGCCACCACTATTTTATGAAGAAAATTGAAGTTGCTGAAAGTACGTTAATTTACCAAGTGAGGGCAGTATTGATTCCAATGTAAAACCAGTCCATATTCATCTAGTTCCTAGTGTTATTGGAACTGATGTTGACATATGGTTTTGTCCATTAAATCTAGGTATCAGTTAATAGTTACAATATTTTCATGATAATGCCATGTACAAAAGACATCTAGAAGCTTTTTTCAAATTGATTGGGTGCAAAGGTCTGTGAATTCAACTTTTCCCCCACACAGATACTGGCCTCCAGTTGATGTAGAAAGATACATAGAAATTGTTTCCCTGCCAGGAGACTGAAAAGCCAAGACTGTTTCATTTTGCTGTTTGTAGGACCTTGCTTTGTGCAAATTGGCTGCCATGCTTTCTACATTACAATAATTACTACGTTTTAGAAATTTGTTATGTAATTCGCAATGTCCTGAAATTGTGATGGGTGCAATATAAAAACGGGTTCTTTCATTCTATTTTAGATCCATATGATTTAATATAGGCTCATAACTAACTAATCCTTTCTGGTAGCGTATGACATGAGAGAGCTTGAAAGGGAGAAACGCCTTTTATATGAATATTGAGCTGTTAAATTTGTCTACTGAATTATTCTGCAGCTATTTAGTGTCATTTTTTTGAAGTGAACTTTTTTAAAGTTCTGATGTCTCGATGTTTAGTTAAATTGTTGTAGTTTTTAAAATAGTTTTAATTCCAATCAGAATCAAGAAAATTATTATGGCAGGAGGGACAAGCAAATGACTCAGCGCATTGCCATCAATCTATACTTAAGGCCATGTAGATTGGCTGTTGGAAGAAGGACAAGATTGGTTGGGGTGATTTATTCTCCTGTTCTCTTCACAGGAAAATCCCTGGCTTTCACATTTGTCAACAGTGCTGCAGCTGATTTCAGTTATTTGCCAAATTAATATTTAGGTTGGTGCCCAAAATTACTATCACGCTTGGACATTGTATTTGAGTTCCACACGTAGAATCAGTTTTTTGTTGCTGTTTGTTTCTGCCCTGCACTTGTATGACTGGTGCCATTAATATTGTTAATGGATTCCTCCGTTCTTCTCTCATTATTGTTAACACGTCTAAAAGAATTCTCTACAAATAAGGAATTGAAGAATTAGGGCCATGTTTATTGTCTATGACTGCTCTTCTGGATATATTTAATACATCTCAATTTTGCTACCAAATAATGTCTCTAGATTCTCCTTTTTGGTCTCCTATAGCCCTGGTAATGCTGAACTATTGAGAACTGCTTGTTTGTAAAATGTGCTTAAAATGGCATTTTGTGTTCATCCGGCATTCTTTTCATTGGCGACTACAAAGTTCTGCTGGAGCTATGAATCTAAAAATGAATGTTAAATCTGAAATTAACTTGGGTCTTTCTTTACAGGTACTCAATGTTCTATTTGGAAAATATTTTAAACATGGGTGTTTATTCTCCCCCCCCCCCCCCCCTGCATGCTTGTCCTCTTTCTACTGTGCGCTATTCCCATTCTTCCCACATATTAGTTATGATTTCGTTTGTCATTCAATGGCATGAGTGAAAATATGCATGGCCGCATTTTGTTATGCTATGTGGTAGTGCCCCAGCGCCTTTGTATCCCTGTTCTGCCAGTTTCCTTCTCAGTTGAAGCATTCAATGTAGGGTTTAAAACTTAATATGGATGTAATTTTACTCGATGAAGGAACTTAGTTTTGATAGCAAATGGCTTTGATAAGTTCAAAGTTCACAAATGTATGGGGCGACTTGAATGTTGAATATTGGAGCAGTAATGGGTAGTGCTGTGGAATAGAAGATATGGGATCCAACCCCGATTCAGTTGGTCTTGATGTGAACAGTATCAGGTTGGTCTTGAAGCTCATTGAGAGGTAACATGAGCATTTGGTGATAATGACCTGAGTTTCTTAGCGGTTGGCTGTAGGGAACATTGCAGAATATCTTGGAGTTGACAACTTCTGAGCATTAGAGGTAAGGCTCTGTGCAACCTTGGTTGACGGAAGAGTGGGTGGCAAAAGGACTAAAAAAAAACTGGCATTTTTGATTTCCTGCATGTTCTGCTGTCACATTTTTGGTCACAGCTTTGCTGTATTTTGCTATTGTAAACTATCGGCTGTCTTGGTGTTTGTTGCATGCTCTAGCCAGTCAACTTTTGTCGACCATGTTTCAGAAGTGTATCAATTCTGGTTCCAAGCTTGGATTTGCTAATTGACCATGAGCAATTTACTGGTTATTTTAAATCAATGCATAGGATAGAGAGCTTTTGTCCCCCGGATAATATAAAGCATCTCAAATTAGTGTGCATATCAGCCAAATTTAAATTGAGGAATTGCTTTCCATATTTAAAGAAAAAACTAAGAATGCTAAATACGTAACATCAATGTACAATTAGGGCTAACTATTTCGAGCATTCTTTACAGCAGGTTTGCAATGTATTTATTTTGCAGGTTGCAGTAGCAGAATATGTTTCAAATGAACCCTTTATTGGCATTCACAGGTGCAGGGACGAGACCCGTCACTAGATATCACTCAGGACATCATTGATGAGTCTGAAGAAGAGCGGTTTGAAGAAATGCCTGAAACTACTCATACAGTTGATCTTCCACCATGTGAACTAAACAAACTGGAAGAGATTGCCGACTTGGTAACCTCAGTTCTCTCCTCTCCTATCCGCAGAGAGAAGTTAGCACTGGCTTTGGAAAATGAGGGCTACATTAAAAAACTGTTGCAGCTATTCCAAGTTTGTGAGGACCTGGAGAACACAGAAGGTCTACATCACTTGTATGAAATCATCAGAGGCATTTTGTTCCTCAATAAAGCCGCACTGTTTGAGGTGATGTTTTCAGATGAGTGCATTATGGATGTGGTGGGGTGTTTGGAATATGATCCTTCCTTACCTCATCCCAGAAAGCACAGAGAATTTTTGACCAAAACAGCCAAATTTAAAGAGGTTATACCTATCACAGACACTGAACTGAAACAAAAAATTCACCAAACATACCGGGTGCAGTATATCCAGGATATCATTTTACCCACCCCATCTGTATTTGAGGAGAACTTTTTATCCACGCTAACATCATTTATATTCTTCAACAAAGTGGAGATTGTTAGCATGTTGCAGGTGAGTTATTTTATAAAGATATTAACATTAAGTTGATTTTACAGATTTGATTGCTGAAAACTTTATGGATATATTGGACCATTACTCTGATTCATTCCGAGAATCTTGGGGGTTCCCTCTTGTGTAAAGAAAGATCTACACTTTGGCAATCATATAGGCACTTTATTTTTGCTGTTCCTATGTTCTTTGAGTGATTAATGCTTACACACACACACACACACACACCCCCCCCCCCCCCCCCCCCCCCCCAGTTGAGATCAGTTTACATTGGTTTTCCCCAACCAATTATAACCTTTCCAGGCAACATTGCTGATTGCTCATATCCAAATGTATCTGACTGTAAAGTTTTTACAATGGAGAATAGAAACTTTAGTTCGCATTTGCATTGCACCCTGTTGGGGGGAGACCAAAAGTTGTAGTTTGGGTTTCAGTTTCCCTGCTCAAGGGTAGGTGGCTGAAACGTTAACTTTTCTTTCTCTTTACAGATCCTGACTGACCTGTAATTTCTGGGATTTAATAATTTTTTATTTCAGATCTCCAGCATTTGCTATTTTTCCTTTTTTTTCACTCTGCCTAGATGAAACATTAATTTTCCTTTCCAGGAACAAATTTACATGTGGCTGTGTGATTTCTCCATATAGTTAAATCTCAAGTTTGTTTCATGCTGATGCCAATGTCTGGCCTGTCTAAATGTTTAAATTGATTTTCAGGTAGGTTTAAAAGAGTATAGATGGTTGAAAAAATATCCAACCGCCTTTAAACATTATTTGATTGGATTTATGCTCCATATCCAAATGGAAGTGATGAGTTTTCCTCTTTCCAGGGTGTGTGCGCGCCTGCATGGTCTCTGTCCCCTTTTGATGCAGAATTTGGTTGGATCCTAATTTTGTATTTGCACTGCAGATTTAGTGTTGATGCAAAGCAGAAACTCACGGTGTGGCTTAATGAGGATGAGCAGACAGGAATTAGTGCAAGTCTGAATATAGGCAACTACATTTTGGAGAGGTTTTGAAGAGGATATGAGGGCAACAAGAAGGGAATTAAAGTAATCATGTCAATGGTGATGAGCATAATTAACACTCACCAGTGGAGAAAGAAATATCTTTTAATCTAAGCACGTAGTCAAAAGTAGAATAGAACCAATTGCAAGAGAGCAAAGTGTATGCTGGAGGGTTTAAACAATGATATGGTGGAGATCAGTCACAATTTTCCATGACTTGGTGTCGGACAGATTGCATGACTATAGAGGTTGTGGCAGGATTGAGGTGGAGAAATTAGATGAATTGCCAGCATAAATGGATCTTTGGTGCTCCATATTACAGTTAACAGGCTAAACCAGATCATGTGAAATACTGGTGTCCTGTTAAATTACTTTAAAAATTATACCTTATTTCCTAACCATCAGAGAACACTTGTTATCACCTGCATATTTTGGCCTAACTCCATCTCTACCTCATCTCCATTGCTTCTGAAACCTATAACTGTATAATTGTCATTTTTCAACACATTCTAATGTCCTCCCATTCTCTGCAAACTGAAAATGTAGCTACCTGTATCATGCTCATCCTGCTCTTCTACACTGGCAGGTTGCTCAGGCCACTTGAACAATGAAAATGATATTGCTGGCAATTATGGTAAATCTTTAAAATGCATTAATTTCCTAGGGCTCAGTCTGGATCAGCTGCAAATTCAGTTAGAAGTCACAATCTTGCTGCTCGCAGTGGAGCTACTACAGTGTCTTGAAAGCCTACTCAAGTTTTCCATGACGTTTTGATTTTTAAAATATTAGGATTGAATGGACATGGTGGCTGTAGGAACAATTTGTGGTCATTTCTTAAATATCTGATGAGCTAAATTACATTTTAAATAGTATTTACTCAAATGAGCTTTTTGTTTCTCCACACCTTTGCTAAACCTGTTAACACTAGGGAGCATTTACTATCAACTGAAAATTTACTAAATCATGTTAAAGTAAATAGTTCAAACATGATTTTTTTTGTTCGCTATTATTGAATTATAGTTTTAAATAAAATGTTAACTATTTTGAGTATCAGGTGTGGTTTTCAAACATTGTGGCATTATTGATACTGCAATTTTTGGGAATACATTGGTGTTTCTCTGAAAAAGGCTCGTTTGTCGATGTTCTTTATCATGCTCTGTTCTTACCAAAGGAGTGACACAAGATTTTTAAAAGTGGAAGGACTGTAAAATGGATTTTCCTCATAGCCCATAAATTATTAGAGAATTGTTGGATAACTTCCATTGTCTGTCTCATGTTGTAGGTCTCTGAAGTATAAATATTCATACAGTAGCTTTTATAGTATTCTGAAGCTACAGTGTGCTGGTAGGAATGAATGATGTGGAGATGCCGGCATTGGACTGAGGTAAATATGGTAAGAGTTTTAACAACACTAGGTTAAAGTCCAACAGGTTTATTTGGTAGCAAATGCTATTAGCTTTCGGAGTGCTGCTCCTTCGTCAGATGGAGTGGAAATCTCCTCTCAAACATGGCACAGAGACACAAAATCAAGTTACAGAATACTGATTAGAATGCGAATCTCTACAGCCAACCAGGTCTTAAAGATACAGACAATGTGAGTGGAGGGAGCATTAAGCACAGGTTAAAGAGATGTGTATTGTCTCCAGACAGAACAGCCAGTGGGATTCTGCAAGTCCAGGAGGCAAGCTGTGGGGGTTACTGATAGTGTGACATAAACCCAACATCAGTAACCCCACCGCTTGCCTCCTGGACTTGCAAAATCTCACTGGCTGTCCTGTCTGGAGACAATACACATCTCTTTAACCTGTGCTTAATGCTCCATCCACTCACATTGTCTGTATCTTTAAGACCTGGTTGGCTGTAGAGATTCGCATTCTAATCAGTATTCTGTAACTTGATTTTGTGTCTCTGTGCCATGTTTGAGAAGAGATTTCCACTCCATCTGACGAAGGAGCAGCGCTCCAAAAGCTAATGGCATTTGCTACCAAATAAACCTGTTGGACTTTAACCTAGTGTTAAAACTCTTACCAGGAATGAATGAGGCAGAATAACATAAGATTTTTATCTACTGGAAGAAGCTTTTTAGGATTGAATCTACGTTACGGTTTCTTTCCGAATAGCAAAATGGATTATTTCAGAAGAAAATTGTAGCAATTGGTACCATAAAAATATCCTTTAATTTTAGATCCTGTGACCTGTAAGCAGAGAAGATGTGTGTATCGTTCGTTACTTGCAGTGCATGGTATTGCCGTTAACAACTTTGCCTTTGTCTTTCCCAATATTAATTGCAGGTTATTCCATTTCAGGTCACACTCTTAAAATATAGAACTTCAAAATTATGCTTAATCATAGAAATGATCATAGAAACCCTACAGTGCAGAAGGAGGCCATTCGGCCCATCGAGTCTGCACCGACCACAATCCCACCCAGGCCCTACCCCCACATATTTTTACCCACTAATCCCTCTAACCTACGCATCTCAGGACTCTAAGGGGCAATTTTTAACCTGGCCAATCAACCTAACCTGCACATCTTTGGACTGTTTAATGATTCATCGCAACATCTACATTGTTTAGTTTTGTATATTAGTGAAAGATAACCTGATGGAGGAGTTGAGTTGAATTCAGTCGAGTCATTAAAGATATTATTTACTGTAGATCGCAGCATACAAATCAGCCCTTCATTTTTCAGATAATGAAGGCATGTTTAGGGCAATATTCTCATTAGGAGTCAGCCGCAAGATTTCTGCTAAGCACTACATGTTTGGGTAAGCAGGTGATAACAGTCGTGTGGCAATTTAAGACGCACACCCACCCAATTCAAAATGACGCCCACCTACACCAATAACAGCTGTTCCAATTTTATTCTCTGCACCTGTTAACCTCTGTTGATGGATGGATTTTTTTTGACGTTTGAGGTTGATTTATTGTGCCATGATCTACGTTGGCTATGAATTCAAGTGTTCATTGTTGGACCCAGTTAATCCAAAGTGCTATCTTTCCATTTTTCAGTCCAACTTGGTGACTACTACGTAACTTCTCTCAGCCTTGTATCGTTAGTGCTTGATATCTACATCAACATGGAAACTAAATGGATGAATAAATACCTGAAATTAGTTTGAGATAATTGGCAGTAGTGGTCTTGATGTTTTTCCTTAGCTGTAGATGAATGAAAATGAACTTTTAGCGGTCATCCATAGATTTATCTCGCCAGTTGGTCTAAATGATAATGTTGGAAGTATTCACTTTTTTTGCCTAATTATGTGCATGATTTTTTTGATTTGAAGTTTACAGTCTGCAACTGTAAAAGTATCTCGAGCTATGTTTTCTCCTATTGGGAAAAGCATTGTGATGCTGATGCTGCTCATCGAGATTTCATTTTTTTAAAAGTTACTTTGAGTATTGCTTGACTTTTTCCCGGGGTGGAAATGGCTGCTACGAGAGGACGCAGGTTTAAGGTGCTGGGGGTTAGGTACTGGGGAAATGTTAGGGGGAAGTTTTTCTCAGAGGGTGGTGGGCGAGTGGAATCGGTTGCCATCAGTGGTGGTGGAGGCAAACTCAATAGGGTCTTTTAAGAGACTCCTGAATGAGTACATGGGACTTAATAGGATGGAGGGTTATAGGTAGGCCTAGAAGGTAGGGATATGTTCGGCACAACTTGTGGGGCTGAAGGGCCTGTTTTGTGTTGTAGTTTTTCTATGTTTCTATGTTATAAAGGGTTTTTAGTAACTTGAATCAAAACCCATACAATTGGCTACAGCTAATGTTTGTGAAAGGCTGCTGAGAAGCAAATGATGGATTATTTTCCCTGTGCAATGTTGTATGATGCTTGCTGTTACATTTTTATGGTGCAAGTAAATTGAAATTGGAATCTTCTTTGGCATTACATTTCGTACAAATAATTGTGGATATCAGATTGCCTCTAGGTTGGTTATTAGTGAGGTATAGATAGGCACAGTGGCACATTAGTTAGCACTGCTGTCTCATAGCACTAGGGACCTGGGTTCAATTCCGGTCTTAGGTGACTGAAGTTTCCACGTTCTGCCTGTGTCTGTGTGGGTTTCCTCCAGTTGCGCTGGTTTCTTTCCACAGTCCAAAAATGTGCAGGTTAGGTGGATTGGCCATGTTAAATTACCCTTTAGTGTCCAAAGATGTGTAAGTTAGGGAATCAGCAGGATAATTGTGTGGGGTTACAGGGATAGAGCAGATGGTGGGCCTGAGTAAGATGCTCTGTTGGAGAGTTGGTGCAGACTCTGGGCCTAATGGCCACCTTCTGCACTGTAGGGATTCTATGACCAGTTTGTGAAATATGAGCGCACGAAGTGTGTTTAAACAGCATTTAAGCATATTGGCTTAAATGCAAGTTTTATTACACTATATCAGTACATTAGCATTGTGACGACACTATTTTACCCAGAAAATGAAGGGAAAAAACTTATTTACAATAGCTTTCATATCCTCTGGATAACACAAAGCGCTCCACAGCCAATTCATTACTTTCTGGGTGTACGAAGTATTGCGCCAGTTCTTGCACAACAAGGTCACACAAATAGATGAAAAGAATAACCAGTTAATTTGTTTGTGCAGTTAGAATTAAGGGGTAGATTTTCAAGACAGCAAGAAACTCTCTGGTCTGGGATGTTTGCCTACCCGAATGGCCTAAACGTGTTCAAATTATGGAGTGGCACTTGAACCCACAACCTTTTGGCGGAAGTGAGTACCCCTGAACTGAACCAAGCTGACACTCTTAATTTCTTACATACCACTAATAATGCCAAATTGGTGAAATGTTGACTGTTTTCTTTTGTGATGACATGTTGACAGTTTTCAAGATTGTGCTTGAAATTGGCTCATAAAATTATATAAATAACGACTGACTTCAGTTTAATTTGAACTTTTCTAAGTTTATGGAAATTAAATTGGAATGGGAGGAAAGCTTTTCCTTTGCAAAATATTTGAACTTTTCCCCTCCCTTCCACTTTCCAGTATTCTACGGGTAATTTTACTTTTGAGCTCCATCAGTATCGGTAGAGGGTAATCCATACAAAAGCAAAATACTGCTGGAATTCTGAGAAAATGCTGGACCTATGGAGCTAAATAGATATTCCCAGGTTATGAAAGGTACCATTTAAAGTATTTTATGAAGATCGGTGATAGCAAGGTGTTAAAATATGTGACTTTGCCCAATAATCATTAATTTTTAAATATACTGTTGGTCTTCCAGGGCACCACTTGAAGTCAGGAAATGATCCCATATCGTTTCCTTAATGTTCTCATTCTTGATCCTTCCCTGGACTGAAAGGCAAGCAAGTGGGGTGGAAAGCAGTGATCCAATACAATCAGAGGGGCAAATTTTAAAATAAAATTTGAGGGTTCCAAATTTATGAAGCTAAAAAGAAGGCAACATTTATCTGCAAACTGAGCTCTCGTAGGGGAAAAGCAAAGTAGCTGTCAGAAAATTGTATATAGTCCCAGCATCGTTCAGTGAACAAGCCCTTCATGCTGAGTCAAAGCAATTATAAAATATTCAAGTTTGACGAATTGAAATATCAATTCTAGGTTTGTATTAAAAATTTCAGTCATAACGAATAAATGGATGCATATTTCAATCCCATGGGGGTGTTTGGAGAGAGAAGAAATTTCTACTGTTGAACAGATTTCCAATTTTACAAATTTGGAATCTGCCCTTGGAAATGATTTTCTGACCTGCCTCTCTGTAGATGCTGGTGTGTTCAACCTTGTGCTTTCAGCTGACCCTTGAGGTCCAAGCTTTCCAGGTTGCAAAACTACGGAGTGGGGAGTCCCATCACAGCTTGTGCCTGGGCATGAACCTCAGCTGCTGTCATTGATCCCATTCGGAGAATGTGCTGGTTTCTTGGTTGAGCCATGTGGATTGAAAGGAGTGGGGGTAGGATTGGGAGCAGTGGATCCACAGGATTCAGCAGGTTGGGTGAGAGGGAGCAGTGGGGCCAGAATTTCTGCTGATTGTAATGAATCGGCACTAATTTTTGGGCACAGTAGCCTGGCAACGAAGGGGGACTGTAGTGGCCTCAGGACAGCTCTGTTGCTGTAAAAATGTTGAAATAGGCAGGCTGCCGAGTACACTTGAGGTGTGTGTCATATTTGTATATGTAGACGTATTATATGCAAACTTTATAAACTGTTTCTCCTTTATTCCTGCTTTTTTGGGCTGGTGTTAATTTTCAAGAGATTTTTGTATATTTGTTCATGGGATGTGAATGTCGCTGGGAATTCCAGCATTTGTTGCCCATCTCTATTGCCCTTGTGAAGGTTTTGGAGAGTTCTTTGCCTTGTATATGCATGATACAGTAAGGTCATGTTCTGTTATTAGTATGGACTTCATCCTGAATACAAGCACTAACATTGAATGTTGAAATGCTGAGGTCACTGCTGATTTTATACAAATACATTGGTCCATAGTCTTTTATTTTCCCCTTAGTAATAGAAGATAAACAATAATTCCACCTATTTGAAGTGACCTAGAGACAGTTGTGTTTTGCTACAGATCCTAAATGCAACAATTACATGATTACTTGTCTCAAAAGTTCCAATTGCACTCACCTCTGTGTTTGTATTGGAGTTTTTAAGCAAGAAATCAAAGGAAGAGTATTTTTGTGGAAACTTGCCTTTTCATACCAGTCCACTGATCTGAAGGACACTGACAGTCAAAGAACCACAAATCATAGTCTATGGACCATATAGCACTGAGAGGAGACCATTTGCCCATCCTGTTCGTGGCAACTGTTTGAGAGCGAACCAATTATTATCCTGTAGCCATACAAATTTCTCCATTACAAGTATGTAATCCAATTCCCTTTTGAAAGTTACTATTGAACCTAGTGTATGTCCAGTCATAACGTGCATAAAAAAGTGACTTGGTGTTGGATATCCTCAAACACCTATTGAAATAGATATGTGGCAACCGATTAATATATTTGCTGTTCACTTCTAAATACAATGTTTGAATATCAACATGTCACCTTAGAGTTAACTATGCTGGTTTCTTTCACAAGAAATGGAGCAAACACCACAAAATGGACACGTCCCTGTGCAGCAGTATGACTGTTGTATTTATCCTTACTTTATTTCTAGGCAGGAGTGTGACTGTTGCATCTATCCTTATAAATTTAACAAGTTTTTAATGGAAACAGAGTTCAGCTCCTTTATTTGCAGAACTGGAAATATCTGAATTAGAAAAAAATGCTTCCTACTGAATGCAGTCTCTGTTCAATCAGTCATGCTCCCATTAATTTCAAACCATATTTTCTCAGCAGCAAGAGAATTGAAAACAATCCATATGGATCATTGTTAATTATGAACTCATTTAGATTTGCATCTTTAAATGTGGGCAAAAGTAACCTCAGTTACTTCTGCAAATTAATAACTCAATTACTTACCTAATAGATTTTAATAAATATGGTATAACAGTTTTTTTGATAAGATACAATGCTTGTCATATATCCTGTCAAATTGATCATTCTGACACTGACCGCAATGTGTTGTCCTCTCGGTTGTGGACCTCCAGCTTTATCCAGTTTTATGCAACTACCTTTGTATGCTGTTTAACTATTTAATCATAAAGCATCTGTAACAATGTTTCTTCCCACCCTGGTCGCATGGTTGCTTTTATTGCTCCAAGGATTAAACCTTGTCCCCTCTCATCTTGCTCAGCCACTTGCTTCCCTTTTGTGATATAATTTGCATAGTGTTATCTTCAATACATGCAAATGACATCCAGCTCTGCTTCTCCATGACCACTCTTGATACTGTCCACTGCCTCTGGGCCGACTGCTTGACATATATGGTTTTGGGAAGCTTTCATGATCTCTCTCAAAATTAGGAATGCGTGAAAATAAAGTCTTTGTGACATAATCTCACCGTTGGCTCCATCACTGTCTCAAGCTAAACCAAACAATTTATCTTAGCACCATGTTCAACCTCTAAGTTGAGTTTCTCACCTCATCCTCTCGCACAAATTTCAACTAATTCCACTTCTAATACTACTTGTCCGCATTTGCACTGCTGAATACCTTTGCCCTTGCCTCCAGTGCCCACCTTATTTGCTGTTCATCATTCACCCTCTACAAACTGTAGACAAGTGGCTGGCTATGTAGGACTGATGAGAATTTCTTTACTCAGGATTGTGAATCTAACATTTCTCTATATGAGAGAGCTATGGATATCCATTGTTGCGTGTTGGGTACTGAGGGCATCAAGGGAGAAAGGGAAGAGTATGGAGTTGAGGTTGAATATCTGCTGTGATCATTTTAAATGATAGAGCAGGCATTGGGACTGTTTAGCCTACTCTTCCTACAATTGTTATTAGATCATCTGAAATTTTCAAACTTATCCAGTTCTGCATAAAATCTTGCTTACTCTTTAGTATGTTTTTCTAAATAACTGTTGTCTTTAGTCCAATAAGGAAAGAAGCAGTGCTGAATCTAATTCTAAATAAGGAAGTCAAGAGAGTGAACATCTAGAGTATGACCACAACAGTTATTTTAGACTTTTTTTTCCTGACTTTCTGGTTGTGGACTAGGAAAATTGCAAGGTAAGAAGGAGCAACTAGTCCAGGATAATAAGACAAAACCCAAATAAAGAGACTTATGGACAGGAGGTGATTACGATGCAAGTAAAATTCAAAAGGGGTCATATTTGAAAAATTTGAGCAAAAATAGTGAATGATTTGTAAAAATATAAACTTAAATTGAGGATAAGGCCAAATAGAGATGAAAAATCAATCATATGGGTGAATGAATCATAGATGTAAATTGAACCTTTTTGCCTAAGGTTTTCAGAATGCCTAAATAAATAGGTATAAGAAGAGGACATGTACAATTTGATAACTGGATATGGAAGTAGTACTGTAAAAATTGATGATGCCACGTTCTGATGGCATGCATCTTCATAAGCTGGCTGCAGTCAGATCAAATAACAACAGGAGGATCTCACAATCTTTGCAAATCTCCTTGGACTTGCAAATTTTGATAGAGCATTAAATGGTTTATATTGTCTGACTTTAACTGTGGTGGGTAACCTTCTAGTGGCTGTAATGTAAGCTGAAGATGCTGGTTAATTAAGGACCGTCGGCATGGATTTGGGAAAAGCTAAACGGCACCTGACAATTTCAATAGAGTTCCCGAAAGAAATGAGCATTCATTTATTAATTTATTAGTCACAAGTAGGCTTACATTAACACTAATGATTTTGAGGGTGGAAATGTCTTCTGTATAGAACAACAAAGAACAATACAGCACAGGAACAGGCCCTTCGGCCCTCCAAGCCCGCGCCGCTCCCTGGTCCAAACTAGACCATTCTTTTGTATCCCTCCATTCCCACTCCGTTCATATGGCTGTCTAGATAAGTCTTAAACGTTCCCAGTGTGTCCGCCTCCACCACCTTGCCTGGCAGCGCATTCCAGGCCCCCACCACCCTCTGTGTAAAATATGTCCTTCTGATATCTGTGTTAAACCCCCCCCCCCCCTTCACCTTGAACCTATGACCCCTCGTGAACGTCACCACCGACCTGGGGAAAAGCTTCCCACCGTTCACCCTATCTATGCCTTTCATAATTTTATATTAAGTCTCCCCTCACCCTCTGTCTTTCCAGGGAGAACAACCCCAGTCTACCCAATCTCTCCTCATAACTACTCCCCTCCATACCAGGCAACATCCTGGTAAACCTCCTCTGTACTCTCTCCAAAGCCTCCACGTCCTTCTGGTAGTGTGGCGACCAGAACTGGACGCAGTATTCCAAATGCAGACGAACCAACGTTCTATACATCTGCAACATCAGACCCCAACTTTTATACTCTATGCCCCGTCCTATAAAGGCAAGCATGCCATCTGCCTTCTTCACCACCTTCTCCACCTCTGACGTCACCTTCAAGGATCTGTGGACTTGCACACCCAGGTCCCTCTGCGTATCTACACCCTTTATGGTTCTGCCATTTATCATATAGCTCCTCCCTACATTATTTCTACCAAAATGCATCACTTCGCATTTTATCAGGATTGAACTCCATCTGCCATTTCTTTGCCCAAATTTCCAGCCTATCTATATCCTTCTGTAGCTTCTGACAATGCTCCTCACTATCTGCAAGTCCTGCCAATTTTGTGTCGTCCACAAACTTACTGATCACCCCAGTTACACCTTCTTCCAGATCATTTATATAAATCACAAACAGCAGAGGTCCCAATACAGAGCCCTGCGGAACACCACTAGTCACAGGCCTCCAGCCGGAAAAAGACCCTTCCACTACCACCCTCTGTCTTCTGTGACCAAGCCAGTTCTCCACCCATCGAGTCACCTCCCCCTTTATCCCATGAGATCCAACCTTTTTCACCAGCCTATGATGAGGGACTTTGTCAAACGCTTTATTAAAGTCCATATAGACGACATCCACGCCCCTTCCCTCGTCAACCATTCTGGTCACTACTTCAAAAAACTCCACCAGGTTAGTGAGGCATGACCTCCCTCTCACAAAACCATGCTGACTATCGTTAATGAGTTTATTCCTTTCTAAATGCGCATACATCCTATCTCTAAGAATCTTCTCCATCAACTTCCCCACCACGGACGTCAAGCTCACTGGCCTATAATTACCCGGGTTATCCTTCCTACCCTTCTTAAATAACGGGACCACATTAGCTATCCCCCAATCCTCTGGGACCTCACCTGCGTCCAGTGACGAGACAAAGATTTGCGTCAGAGGCCCAGCGATTTCATCTCTCGTCTCCCTGAGCAGCCTTGGATAGAATCCATCAGGCCCTGGGGATTTGTCAGTCTTCATATTCTCTAACAAACCTAACACTTCCTCCTTTGTAATGGAGATTTTCTCCAATGGTTCAACACTCCCCTCCGAGACACTCCCAGTCAACACATCCCTCTCCTTTGTGAATACCGACGCAAAGTATTCATTTAGGATCTCCCCTTCTTTGGGCTCCAAGCATAATTCCCCACTTTTGTCCCTGACAACCCTTTTGTTCCTATGTATGTATCAGAACTTTTAATTTGATGTAATTAGTTGGTGTATACGATGCCTCTGGCTAAAGTTAGTGTATAATAAAAAGAATGCAGCTGCCTGGCCCGGAAGTTGGGAGTCTGATTTAAGAACAGAAAATTGGTGTTTTGAGTAGTGAGATGCAAACAGTTGTGTGCTGTAAGGGTTAATTTTGGGTGGTTGACCCCTAAATCTTTTAATGGATTACTGAGGGATACATATTGGGAAAGACATTCAAAGAGCTGCCTGCTAGTAGACAAAGAAATTGATTGTGGAAATTTACAGCTTGAGAAGGAAACTATTCCACTCTGTCGACTGGCTGAAAAGGGTGTAGCATTATTGGTTATGTATGGTATTTCAAGTTCAAGTGGCGGAAGGCGGTGGCACAGTTGCATTAGTAATCAGGAGAACCAGGATTCGAATCCCACCATGGCAGAATTTGAATGTAATAGAAAAAATCTGGAATTAAATGTATAATGATGAAAATGAAACCATTGTCAATTGTGGTTAAAAAGCTATTGGGTTTACTAATACCCTTTAGGGATAGAGAAAGGAAATTTGTCATCCTTGTCTACATGTGACTCCACACCCAGATCTATGTTGTTGACCTAGGAAATGGTCTATCAACCCACTCAGTTGTAATATTAAAGAGAATGCAGCCAAAATGTCAAAGTAATGAAACTAGGCAAACCCTGGGGTATCAACCTAGGGGCTGGAAACGATAACAGCAGACTCAGCCCTGTAATCTGGGGGCTTATGCCAAAATTGGGAGGGCTGTCTCGGACATTAATAATTGAGCACCAGCCTGGCATAGTCATACACTCAGAATCGTACCATACAATGTCCCAGACACCGCCGTCCCTGAGTCTGTTCTGGGACACACAGATCGGCAGCACAGTGGTATAAAGTCAGAGGTATTTGGCCTGAGAGTCCTCAATACTGACTCGGTAGGAGTGACCACCACATAGGACTTGTGGAGATGAAGTCCCATCTTCACGTTGAGTCTACCCCCCATCATGTTGTGTGACAGTACCATTATGCTAAATGGGGTAGATTTCAAATAGATCTAGCCACTCAAAACTGGGCATGTGTGAGGTGCTATTGGCCATCAGCAGCAACAGAATTGGACTTGATCGCTATCTGTAGCTTCATGCCTCCACTCTGGCATTAGCACCAAACTGGGAGGTTTAAACCTTGCTCAATGAAGAGTGCATGCCAGGAGCAGCACTAGGCATACATAAAAATGAGGTGTCAGTCTGGTAAAGCTGCAACACAGGACTGTGCTAAATAGCATAAGCAGCAAGTGGTAGACAGAGCTAAGTGATTTCAAAACCAGTGGGTCAGACAGCTCTGCAGTCCTGCCACTTCCAGCTGTGGATGGTGGTGGACAATTAAACAACTCATTGGAGGAGGAGGTGCCTCCACAAATGTGATAGGGAAGCTGAGCACATCAGTACAAAAGATAAGGCTGAGGCATTTGCTGCAATCTTCAGCCATAAGTGCCACGAGGATGATCCATCTGTCTCTCCAGATATCCCGAGCTTCACAGATGCCAGTCTTCAGCAAATGAGATATCAAAAAACATCTGAAGGCACTGGATACTACAAAGGCTATGGGCCCTGACAATGTTCTGGGAATAGAGTTTATGACTTGTGCTCCAGAACTTGCCATGTCCCTAGCCAAGCTATTTCAGTACAGCTACAAAAATCTGGCATTTATCCAGCAATGTGGAAAATTTCTCGGGTGTGTTCTGCACCTACACAGCAAGACAAATCCAGCCTGACCAAATGCTATCCCGTCAGTTGACTTTCTATTAGTAAAGTGATGGAAGGGGTCATCAGCAGTACTGTTAAGTGGCACTAGCTCAGAATAACCTGTCCACTGACATATAGTTTGGGTCCCACAAGGACCATTTTACTCCTGACCATGTTATGGCTTTGATTCGAGCATTGACAAAAGAGCAAAATTCCAGAGGTGAGACTAGCCTTTATGTCAAGGTAGCATTTGACCGAGTGTGGCATCAAGGAGCCCTAGCAAAACTGGAATTAATGGGAATTTGTTGGGGGAGGGGGGGGGGGTCACTCATTTCAGCTCAAGGACATCACTGCAGGAGTCCCTCAGGGTTATGTCCTAGGCCCAACTATTTTCAGCTGTTTCATCAATGACCATCCTTCCATCATCAGGTCAGAAGTGGGATTGTTTGCTGATGGTAGCACAATGATCTGCGCCATTCACGATGACTCCTACTAAAGCAGTCCATGTCCAACTGTGCAAGACCTGAATGATATCCAGACTTGGGGTGACAAATGGAAAGTTCCAGGCAATGACCAACAAGAGACAAGCTAACCATTGCCCCATGACATTCAATGGCATTACCATCACTGATTTCCCCAACTATCAACATCCTGGCGATTACAATTGACCAGAAACTCAACTGAACTAGCCATATAAATTCTGTGCAAGAGCAGACCAGAGGCTCGGAATCCTGTAGTGAGTAACTCGCCTCCTGACTCCCCAGAGCCCTTCCACAATCTACAAGGCACAAGTCAGGAGAGTAATGGAATACTCTACCCTTGCCTGGAAGAGTGCAGGTCCAACAGCACTCGGAAGCTCAACACCATCCAGGACAAAGTAAGCAGCCTGCTTGATTGGTACCCCATCCACAAAAAATCACTCCCTCTAACACCACAGTGGCAACAGTATTATTATCTACAAGATGCACTGCAGAAACTCAGCAAGACTCCTTAGACAGCACCTTGCAAACCCCACAATCACTACCATCTGGAAGGACAGGGGTAGCAGATGCATGGGAACATCACCTGGAATTCCCCTACTAGCCACTCACCAACCCGACTTTGGAAATATATAGCAGCTCTTTCACTTACTGGGTCAAAAATTCAGAACTTGCTAATAGCACTGTGAATGTATCCATACCACATGGACTACAACAGTTTAAGAAGGCTACTCCTTCTCAAGGGCAATTGGGGATGTGCAATGAATGCTGGCCTAGCCTGCTACGCCTGCATTCCTTAAATCATTTTTTTTGAAATTCCAAATACTTTTTTGAATGCCTCTACCACCCTCCCAGGCAGTAAGGTCCTCTTTACCCTATGGATGGAAAACTTTGTTGTCAGCGCCCCATAATCATTCTGCAAATTCCTTTCATCTAGGTCCATGATATTGACAGTTCTGTTAAGGGAAATTGATCCTTCCTATTCAGTCTATTTAAGTCTGTTTTCCTCTGTTTCAAAGAAGAAAATGTCAACTTATTCTATCTGTCTGCTTAATTAAATTTTCATGCCCCAGCAACAGCATAAATCTCAGAAGTGATAAAAGGGTAGGTGCCATCTTTTATGAATGTCTCAGCTGCAAGAGTAAATGATATGTTGGAAAGACTGGGAAACAGAGGAGGAAGAGTAGCCAGTCATCGTGTCTACATGGATGGCAACAATATCCTGTCAATTGAGTTTGGGTTGGAAGAGGGACTAAAGGAAGATCATCTCTGGATCATCCAACCACATTAAAGAGCCATAAGATGATTAGGGAGCTCAATATGTGGATAAACAATTGCATCAAATCTGGGAGTATAGGAATTGTTCAGTAAAATGCACTATACCTGGTCAAATGAATAAAATAGGTGAGAGAAGCTATTTAAATTGGAATGATAAGCATTGGGACATTTAAAACAAAGTAGATAGGTAGAAATAGTTGGCTAAATAAAAATTTTAGCACAGGATACAGAAGGAATCAGGACATTGGAGGATGAATATCAAATCTAGGGGATGAGTAGGAATAAAAAATAACTGTGCTGAAGAAGTACCCACTCCACAAAGAAGGAATAAACAGAAAAAGGAAAACGAATACCTGAAATAGATGAAACATTCTTTCCTCCAAACATGCTTTGCCCCCTGTAGGGCGAGTATATTTCTCAAGATACAAGTGTCCAAAACTGAATGCAGTATTTCAGATGGGCTCTAGGAATGTTCTATATAACTGAAGCATAGCTCTCTCTCTTTTCCCTCCCCCACTTGGTATTCCAGCCTCCATATTCCATTTGCCCCATAATTTTTATACCCGAGATTGGTGTACATGGTTGGCCAAATCACTTGACTTTTCCACATTTCCTTTGTTGCATTGAAACATATAAAGAGAAATGTTTTTCATTTTAATTGCTTTGGATGTGCTGAGAGATTGATGTGATTAAAAAATATTAAAAGATAGACTCTAAATTTGATGTGTAATGGATCTAAAATATTTGACTTTAAACTTTTGCTAGTCAATCATACATGCAAATTATACAACTGGTAAAATTGAAATACTGAAACATGCTATTTTGATACAGGAAGATGAGAAATTTTTGACAGAACTCTTTGCACAGTTAACAGATGAAGCAACAGATGATGACAAGCGACGTGAATTAGTAAGTTAACTGTTCAGCTTGAAAAGTTGTACATTTGCATATAATGGTATATCTAACACACACCTTTTCTGAAACACAGGTGAACTTCTTTAAGGAATTTTGTGCATTTTCTCAAACACTGCAACCTCAGAACCGTGATGCATTTTTCAAGACGCTGGCAAATTTAGGAATTCTTCCTGCCCTTGAAATAGTTCTGGTAAGAATCAGCTTTCCTTTTAGTAGAAATCATTTAATTTATATTGTGGCTGAGCATTTATTTTCCAGTTTACTCAAAATTTGCACATCCACTCGATTACTATTCAGGTGTTGTCCGATCACAGAAGAATTAGGTAAATGTGTGGCTGTTGTGCAGCAAAACGGCCCTGATGGTTTCACTGTGGCATTCAATGGTGCCGATATTGAAGAAATTGATAGGTGGATGCCTCCCAAGGAGAACAGGGATTACCTCGGCATCCACAGCTGCTGAGCCTGGAGAAACAGACTAAATACCTTATTATCTGATCCTTGGTTGTCATCACCACCTTCATTTCATTCCCTTGGGTGCGCACAGTGGTTAGCCCTGCTGCCCCACAGCGCCCGGGTTCAATTCCAGCCTCGGGTAACTGTGTGGAGTTGGCACATTCTCCCTGTGTCTGCGTTGGTTTCCTGTGGGTCCTGTTAACCACCTGCACAATCTTTGTCATTTGCAAACTTATAATCCTACCTCCCACTGAGAGCATGGTGGAGATTGCAATTTTGACATGTGGGAAATGTGACAGCAATTATATCCTGCACACTTGAATTATATATGAAAATGGCATAATTCACTTTTTATGTGGGGCTTCATGCTAACACTAAAATGCTTCATTATAAGTTGTGTATTCTAGCCTTGGTTACTGTTACAAGAATAGTAGCTTGGGTTCAGTGGTTTACATAGAATTTTCAGTTGGTTTCTGTGATTGGTTTTCTTCCTGAAGAAAACTCCTATTTACAGCCATTTGATGTATAATTATCCAATCACTTAATTAAAATTTTCATTTATCTTGTTATTTTACAGGGTATGGATGATGTTCAGGTGCGAGCTGCCGCTACAGACATATTCTCTTATCTGGTAGAATATAGTCCATCAATGGTACGTGAGTTTGTGATGCAGGAAGCTCAGCAGAGTGATGATGTAAGTATTTGTCCTTGTTGTGAATAAACTAATTCTGTTTGAAAATAGAGCTAGAAAGAGTTGGTTAACTCTTGTTAATTTTCCTCTTTAACAACAACCTGTTTATTTGTTAAATTCTTTGTACTGTCCATGCATAAACAATCTTGAAAGTCTCTGCCAGAATTTTGTGGGGCTATGAAAGTCTGTTTAGAAAATAAGCCTTGTAAATATTTCATTTCCATTGTGAAAAGCATCTGCTCTTAAATTCGAATGCCAAGTGCAAGTCCTTCCATTAAGTTAATAAACAGAGCTGTAATATTTGACTTTGGTTGCATTATTGCTCTGATTTTGTCATCCATTTTATTGGGAATCCTGTCTGAGATTTGTATATTGGACATCAGGTGCAAAATTAATTTTGAGTTTCTGGCCCCTCAAAAATTGCCTGAGAAATTAAGTTATCTGTGTAGAAAATTGGTCTGGGATTTGAATATCAGTTCCACACGCCTGAAAGATGCTAGTCTTTCTAATTTTGTAAAATGCAGCCAAATAGGCTATAGTACTGAAGACTTGTGCTCCAGAATTTGCCGCTCCGCTAGCCAAGCTCTTCTAGATTTTGGAAAGTTACACCAGTATGTCCTGTAGACAAAAAGCAGGACAAATCCAATGTGGCCAATTACCACCCATCAGTAAAGTGATGGAAGGAGTCATCAACAGTGCTATCAAGCAGCACCTGTTCAGCAATAACCTGCTCAGTGATGTCCAGTTTGGGTTTCGCCAGGGTCACTCAGCTCCTTGACCTCCATTACAGCCTTGGTTCAAACATGGACAAAACAGTTGAATTCTAGAAGTGAGGCGAGAGTGACAGCTCTTGATATCAAGGTCTCATTCGACCAAGTGTGGTATCAAGGAGCCCTAGCGAAACTGGAATCAATGGATATCAGGGGGAGGCAATGGCCTAGTGGTATTATTGCTAGACTATTAATCCAGAAA